>NW_022436989.1:17733188-18038642 GCF_009761245.1 Sapajus apella
TGTGACACCCTGTGTGAGATGCTCCGTGATACTGTGATGCTGTGTGTGAGCTACTCTGTGATACTCCGTGTGACACCCTGTGTGAGATGCTCCGTGATGCACCACACAGTATGTGAGCCACTGTGCACTGTGTGTGAAGGGATTGGCCTGGCGTTTGTGCGTGGTGAAGGCTGTCATCTGCTGCTGCTCCATGGAGAGCGTGTGGGGAAGATGTCATCAGGAGGGACAGGTGCCCTGCTTGTCCTGCGTTCTGTCCTCAGAGGAAAGCGAGCTGCTGCAAGAAGGTCTTATCCTGTGATTCTGGACACAGAGGGAGTGGTTTTGTGTTCCCAAAGGAACCCTTGCTCTGGGTGTGTCGCTGGAGGAAATGGCCCAGGATGCCCAGTCCTGTCAGCGGGGCCACCGGCAGGGCTCAGGGCTACCTGCCCCTCACCTTCAAATGCTGCCAACACAAACGGATGGCTGGTTCCGTGGGACACCAGACTGCATGGTTGATTAAGTGAAAGCGGAGCTTTGTGCCCAGGGAGCAGCTAGAGGCAGTGGCAGGCGGGAGGGAAGGGTTATGTAAATACGCTGAATTTAAATACGGCTGTGTGTTGATTAGATAAGGGCCCAGGGCCTCAGCCCACCGAGCAGCACGCGCTTCCAGAGAGGTAATGGCCCTGTGGGAAAGTCTGGGGCAGGGCCCTCCTGGCTCGGGGTGAAGGGCGGATTTCCCTGAGGTGTCTGTGGCTGCTGAGATAATGCCTGGTGACAAGGGGACTGAAGTGCAGGGACCACAGTCCACAAGCAGAGGGGCCTCTCTGCCCTGGGCCTGCACGGTGCAGTACAAAGAAAGTCAGGCATGAGCTCTGCCCCTAGGAGTTTAAAAGCCTAATGAAGCTTAAGTCAAGAATTGTAGGTTATCCAAATCCCGCGTAAACATTTGGAGGGGTCCCAAACACCATGAGCCGGCATTCGCAGGCTTGGAAGTTGCCCCCGGGGAAGAAGAAGCTGGCTCTGGTGCACAGCTGTCCCGGCCAGGTCTTCACAGCAGTGATTTTCTCCAGCTCACTAAAATAGAGGGAATTTCCCTCATTTTGTGGATGAGGAAGTCGAGGCCCAGGGCGATGAAGAAGCCTCTCTCACGTCCAGTCCCAGAGACAGAGCTAGGAGTCAAGTCCCGTTTGTCTGAAGTCAGCGCCCATGGGAAGGAAGGTGGGCAAGTGGGGAGAGGGACCCCCGAGGGAGTGAGCAGGTCCACTCCTGAGTGCCCTCCCAGTTCCTGACCCCCACGCCCTTGAGTAGTTCTGAGTCACCCAGGGACTCTCCCTGAGGCTCAAGTTAGGGCCTGGTGTGAGGGCTCAGTTATCTCTCCCGGAATTCACACACCCTAACTCCAGCACCTCAGAACATATTTATTAGATGTAGTGTCCTCAAAGAGGTAAAGTGGGCCTTCATCCAATCTGACCCAAGTCTTTGCAATTAGAGGAAATGAGGACACAGACACACATGGGGAAGACCCTGTGAGGACACCGAAGATGGCCCTCTATAAGCCAGGAGCCTGCTGACACCGGCACCTCAACTTCCCGCCTCCAGACTGCGAGGAAATAAGCTGTGCTTACGCTGCCCGGTCAGTGGTGCTTGGTTCCGCCTGATCAATGTATATACCAGCTTTCTCCAAAAGGCAGGCAGGGCCGGGTGCGGTGCCTAACACCTGTAATCCCAGCACTTTGGGAGGCTGAGGTGGGTGGACCACCTGAGGTCAGAAGTTTGAGACCAGCCTGACCAACATGGTGAAACCCCATGTCTACTAAAAATACAAAAAATTAGCAGGGCTTGGTGGTACATGCCTATAATTCCAGCTACTCAGGAGGCTGAGGTAGGAGAATCGCTTGAGCCTGGGAGGTGGAGGTTGTGGTGAGCAGAGACTTATATTCCATGTCTCAAAGTCCCAGCCCTCTTATCACATGGTTGGTCTTTCTAGCATGACCATGCCCGTACTGAGATGATCTAGGAACCATCATAGACCATTTCATTAGCATAAAGTCAGGTGTGATCCAATCCAGGGCCTCTTGAAAAACAAAGACACTCCTACTACTTGGGAAATGCAAAGGATTTAGAGTTGCCCTCCCAGGGGCCTGGGACAAAGACCAGTCATTAAACAACAATGGCAGTGATATAACACTGCCTCTTAGCCTTCCTGTTTTACCTTTTAGATTATCTATTTATTTATGTAATAGAAATGGTGTCTTGCTGTGCTGCCCAGGCTGGTCTTGAGCTCCTGTGCTCAAGCGATCCTCCCACCTTGGCCTCCCAAAGTGCTGGGATTACAAGCATGAGCCACTGTGCCTGACCTAGATTTAGATTTAGATTTAGATTCTAATTCAGGCATTAGCTTGAGAAAGTAATGATATTTTCTAAAGAAGGAAATAACTAGAGCTGTTCTCCATCACCTGCTGACTCACTCGAGGCTTGGGGCTCCCACATGTGGGTGGCTTTACTGAGATAAAGTATTGTAGATCACTGTGCTATGTGGACCTTGCGGGGCTGTACCGCTCTGTTCCTCAGGCTCATGTGGCAGCCTCATCAGGAACATGGTCGGCTGCAGTGGCAGACGAAAAAGGATCGTGGCAAACCAGGTCCATCCCCTTGGGGCTCTGCCAGAAGTAACAGACATCCCTTTCAATCACATCTCAAAGGAAGGCTTGTGTCAGGGGACAGCTAGAACCCAATCTAACAAGTAGAAAGAGGAATCGCATTAGTGGTCACAGAGGTTGACTGGAAAGAGACAAGGATGGAAGCTGCCGTTACTGTCTAGGTGAGAAAGGACCAATGAAGAGACAGGAGTGAAAAAGAGCAGAGATGCAAAAGGCAGAGCTCAGGTAAATGTGATTCATCTGTGGAGAAATTACACAAGGAGGTGAGGGGGAGGAGAAACTAGAGGCTCCTTAGGATCTAGCTTGGGTAAGGTGGGGGTGCTGGCACCCAGGAAGTGAGGAGGAGCAAATGGAATGCTCTCTGCTTTGCAGGATGGTGCTGGTGGCAATGTTCACTTCCCAGGCCCCCGGCCAGTAGTAGAATATAGAGAAAAGATGAGGTTTCTTCATCATAAACAATCAACTAATCAATAAGCAGGCAGCCCTCTTCCTCTGAATGTCCTG
Source organism: Sapajus apella (assembly GCF_009761245.1). NCBI lineage: Eukaryota > Metazoa > Chordata > Mammalia > Primates > Cebidae > Sapajus > Sapajus apella. Next base: position 17,736,332 of record NW_022436989.1, read on the forward strand.
TGTTAATTGAAAACCAGAGGACTTTGATCATTGGGGATTGTGTTGCATAACTGGTTTCAATGCACTATTGTTTTCCTCTCTGGTTTTTTTCCATGATGGAAATGATTTGTTTGCCACACTGGGCAGGAGACCATATTGAAATGTTTCCTGGGTTTGATCTCCAAACAGGGGATTAACTAATGCTGTGCTAAGGTGCAGAGTAGTGGTAAACAGATTCAATTAACTCTAAGTATTTAATTAACTGCTGTTGAGGCCAGGAGTAGTCTCAGGTGTGGGCACCTGCTGCTTTCCAGCTTGGTCAGCACCAGAAAGCGTCACATTTCGTAGTTAAAAACTCAGAGGAGTTTGACAGCAGAGGAAGACGGGGCAAAGGTGGAGAGGCTGAGAGCCAGGTGTTTCTAACTTATCTGGTTTTGCCATGAACCCAGGCAAGTGATGACATGTTCTAAAGATCTTCCACGTATCCGAGGGCAAAGATGGGGAGGAAGTAGGAGGTCACATTTGTGGAGATTCAGACATTTACGGAGAGCTCCTCAGAAAAGTTGTGAACGCCAAGCCACCTGCTTGAGACAATGAGACGCATGTTTCCTCTCTTTGCTATGGGAGTGAACAGAGACCACACCTGTTTGCAGTAGGAGCCTTCATAACCTCTCTGCCCCTCACCAGCCAAAGTGGGTTCTATCTTTGCCAGCTCCACTTCTGGGCTTTTACAATTTATAATCAGGGTAAGGGAGAGAGAGAGAAATGAAGAATCAAGAAGGAAGGCGGTAGGGAGATAGTTGGGAATTACCGCAGAAGAATCAGAGATTCCTTGCAGGAGAGAATGAAGAGTAGAGGTTAAATAAAAGAAGCAAAGAAGAAAATCAGGCACCACATGGGCTGCCAGGAGGCGAGGCTTTGGTGGGAGCAGAAAGTAAGAGAGAAGTTTGGGAGAATCAGTGAGAAAGCTGGAGAAAGAGGCTTGAGGAAAGTGTCATAGCAAGTTAAACTTCACCCTCTGTTGGTGCCTTGAAAATCTAACTAGTAATGGAATAGATTTTCCTGAACATTTTCAGTAAAACAGCCTTTCTTTGAGTTGGTGAGTTTTGAGCCTCTCTGGAACCCGAGATGCTCTGAAGCCTGGATCACTGTGGAAGTAGCCTGCTGGGGGGTGGAGGTCGTCACAGAGGATGGCAGGCAGGTGGTCACCCCCAGGCCTCAGCTTACCGATCTGCAGCCCTGTAAGGACCCTGCCTGTTCCAACCTGTCCTTGTGCTCCTCAGCTGTAGCTTTCTCATTAGGCTGTGAGCTCTTCAAGGCAGGCCTGTGTCCTCGCCCCACTGTCCCTCCCACTCACTGGTGTGCACAAGAGAGGTCAATCGCTCCAGCTCTGTGGACAACAGGGCGAGTGTCACGGTCAGAGCGATCCCTTCTTCTCCAAGACAGGAACCCTTCACGGCCTGCTTGCTTTTCTTTCCTTCCTTTCTTTCTCTCTTTCTTTTTTTCTTTCTTTTTTTTTTTTTCTTTCTTTTTCTTTCTCTTTTTCTTTCTTTCATTTCTTTCTCCTTCCTTCCTTCCTTCCTTCCCTCCTTTTTTCTTTCTCTCTCTCTTCCTTTTTAAATTAAATTTAATTTTTTTTTTGAGACAGAGTTTCACTCTTGTTGCCCAGGCTGGAGTGCAATGATGAAATCTGGCTCACAGCAACCTCTGCTTCCCAGGTTCAAGCAATTCTCCTGCTTCAGCCTCCTGAGTGGCTGGGAATACAGGCATGCACCACCATGCCGAGCTAATCTTTGTATTTTTTTTTTTTTTTTAAGTAGAGACAGGGTTTCTCCATGTTGATCAGGCTGGTCTTGAACTCCCAACCTCAGGTGATCCACCTGTCTTGGCCTCTCAGAGTGCTGGGATTACAGGTGAGAGCTACCACGCCTGGCTGCTGTGTTTCTTTTGAAGCTTTTCTTCCCCCCTCCCCTTCTTGCCTCTCCCCAGATGATGGGCTCACCAACCACATCCTGAGTCCTCTACACAGGAAAGCAAGAAGGGCTGTTTTTACCCCACTGCCCTCCCCTTTCCCTTCCCCCACCACCAGCAGCTCAGAGGCCAAAGACTCCTGCAAATAGACCTCTGCTTCCTTTGCTAGCTTGTGGCTGATGGGCATATGTGGCATCCACTTCAGCTTCCTCCTCTGCACCTTCGGTTCTGCACCAGCTGGAAAGCCAGCCTGCACTTCCCAGCACCTTTGCACTAGGGTTCTGGATGTGATGTGGGTTCTGCCCATCAGATTAGTCATCACATCTCTCCGTCGTAAGACAAATTTGAAGCTGGGTTAAGCTGAGAGACAGAGGCAGGGAGGGACGCACCCCTGTGGGGGCAGAGCTCCTAGAAAAAGCACTACAGTTGTAGCCCTGGCCTCCCGGTGTGACCAGGCCTTCCCTGATTGTAGCAGAAGGCAGGTCCTTCCGCAGCCAGCCCTTTGGCTTTGGGAAGCGAACCTGCTTCCTGATGATTCCAAGAGTCATGTAATTCCCTGTGAGCGCTCCCTTTCTGCTTTCAGAAAGACTTGGCTCTCTGCTGCTGAGCCCTGCCTGACACCTATGAGCACCCCAGTTGGGTGGGCAGCTATAAGAGGCCGGCCCCCCATCCAGGGGTGGCTTTGTGATGAGGTCTGGGCCATGGGCAGGTGTACAGAAGTGGCTGGTGGGGCTTCTGTGAACAGAGCAGCAACCCTAGCTGGCTGCTCAGCTCCTTAACTGCCACTGCGCTCTGGGGTGCGGTTGGGAGGCCTCAGCTTGAATGCTAAGAGGCAAGCAGGAGAGGAGGAGTTCGGCTCAGGTGTGGGGCAGGAAGAGGAGCGCCCGGGATCCGGGATCCGCAGCTACGATGCCGCCCTGCACTTGAGTGGGAGCCTTCAGAGGCTGCCTCTCTCCACCTCTACTTCCCTGATCCCCTCTCTTCCCCAGCACTAGGGAATCTTTGCTCCGTTGGGTCTTTTATTTTTATCTATATGGTTCAATGAAAGCCTTTCTGCTTTCTCTGCATTGATTTTGCAGAACAATCCAAAGGTGGGTCTGATGCTTTTATGGTTTGGATTTCCTGGGGTTTATTTTTCACATGAGCAAAAATAAATGTTAAAACTCCTGTTTGTACCTTTAGATAACTAACCTACCATGCTGGCTATGGTAGGCAGGTAGAGAATGAGGGAGAGGAGAGAGACTTTGGAGTCAGACTGAGCAGCTGCAATCTGAGCTTCATCACTTACTAGCTGTGTGGCCTTGGGGGAATAAATAAGTCTCTGAGCTTCAGTTTTCTCATTTATAGCTTAATAAAAGTAACAGTACCCAGCTTATAGCCACTCAGGCGTAAGGTCTGACCTCATCATTGGCAGCATGGTCACCTCTGTGGCCCGCCATACACCTCTGGAGGGCCTTCTGGAATTAGAAAACCTGAAGTAACTGGAAGACCATGAAAAGCCCTAACTAACCTGAGACATTCTTCTATTGTTTCTTCTTCTGGCCTCAATTGACAAGGCCATTGGGCGTTGTAACCGACCTTGGTCAACCTCGTGACTCCAGGCCCTACAACTCCCTCCCAGCTTGCAAAAAACTACCCTGAACTGTAACTCCTGTAACTTCCCACTGTTTACCCCAAACCTATAAAACAAATTCCTATTCCTGCATCCTCCACCGACTCTCTGTTCCTACTCAGCCCACCTGCACCCGGGTGAATGAACAGCCATGTTGCTCACACAAAGCCTGTTTGGGGAGTCTCTTCATTCAGAGTGTGCATTTAACATCAGGTTGTTTGTGAAGTTCAAATAAGGTAATGCTTGTAAAAATGAGACTAGTTCATGGTACTTATTAAGGGCTTGCTTTAAAAAAACACAGCTCTTATTGTAATTACCTTTTGTTTTTTCATTTATAAAGAGGACAGAGAAAATCACCATAAACTTACTAATATAGAACTGGCTCCAGTTCAGGGAATTCTATATTAGGCAGACCCAAGTGGGCCTTATTTCTAGAAGTTAATAGCAAAATAGAGGGTAAGAGGAGATCTGAATGGTTCTGGGAGCAGCACAGGAAAGGAGAAACCAGGTTCATTTAGAGAGATGTGGGAGGGCGAGCTTCTGTCTCTGGCTGGCCTCTCTCCCTCTCTGGAAGCTTCTTCTGCAGCAGATGGACTATGCAGGATTCCCTCTCACCACACACAGACCACAGAAGGCAGGCCCAGGACTCCCACTTAGCACAGATTTTATGTCTGTTAAACACACATGACTCTTCTCTGGGACAAAGACATTCTGGGTTTAGTAGAGGCTCATCATCAGACTAAAAACAGTCTGGTGAGGCCTAAGTTGGGTGTCTGAGACTCTTCTTGGTCCATAGGAAGAAAGGAAAATTCACTCTGCCCGCTGATTACATAGACCCCACAATGTTAGAAGTTTGGGTGAGCTTTTTGTTTTATAAAAGTACAGCAGGCCTCTTAGAACAAAAACATGGAATGGCTTATGGCTGGGAGAAGAAATATATTTTTGTTCCTCTAAATCTCCTGGAATTGTTTTCTCAACTTCTTCTAGATCCATACTTATTTCAAACTTGATTTCTAGGTTGAGAATTTTTAAAATTTAGCTGAATAATTTGAATCCATCCCTCATGTTGACAATCTGTAACTCAAAATTTTCCCATAACGCAAAGAAGAATTTGCAGCGGGGAGGTTCAAGAATGCTTAAATTTTTTATTGAAGGTTTCCTTTATTGCTCACAAGTTTGCTTTGGGGTTCACTGAGAAGAATTAACATCTGTGGATGGTGTGGGCATCAGAACTGGACCTCTTCCGTACAAGGCTTTGATGCCTCCAGCAACGGGATGTTGTCTGTAGTGTGCTTGGCTGTTGCTTTGAGTTTGCGGGCTGGCTCCAGGCCTCCTGGGGCTTTCCCTAGCCCTCCACCTTCCCACTAGTCACTTCCTTTGCGGTTTCCAATGTGTCATCTCTCAGAGTGCTGCTCAAATCTGTTTTGATTGCGGTGGTCAGTTCACAAGTTAAGAATGAGTATATTTGATCAAAACTTGTTCTCCCATTTTGAAAACTTCTAAGCTCTGATGTCTGCCATGAAGAATTATGTTCAATGTATTTGATAGTACAATAGGGAAATTTCAGTTAACAATTATTTACTGTAACTTTCAAAGTGACTAGAAGAGAAGAATTATAATGTTCCCATCACAAAGAAAAGATCAATGTCTGAGCTGAGAGATACCCCGATCACTCTGACTTGATCAGGACACACTGTATACAGGTATTAAAATCTCACATGTACCCCCAAAACATGTACAACTATCATAGGTAAACTTAAAAACTATAATTAAAAAGAATTATGCTTATTGAAATTAGTTTTGAGGGAATTTTTGTCTTTGTCGTCTGACTAAACCTGCTTAGTCAAAATACACCGTCTTTAAATTCCTTTGCCCATGTGTGTTCTTCAGTTCATTTTTTAACCTCATTTCCCTCCACATCACCTTCCTCCTCCTCTGCTAACTTGTCTTATGTGTGCCACTGCTTCCATCTTCCTTCTGATCTCTTTTAGTAGAAGCGTCCCTATACATTTTGCTTCTCATCTTATATCTGATTTATAAAGAAAACTGGCACTGTCACACCCTCTATGCTCATCTGAGCCATCACCTAGCGAAGTGATGCATCCCAGGAGAACATTTGAAAGTAAGTTTTCAGCTTCTTTCAAGGATTATTTTGTCTCTAGTTACAGCACATGGAGCGAGACAGCAGATGAAATACATTTCTTTCTTCATGCTTAAAAACACTAACTGCAGCTGGGCAAGGTGGCTCACGCTTGTAATCCCAGCACTTGGTGAGGCCAAGGCGGGCAGATTGCTTGAGCTCAGACGTTTGAGACCAGCCTAGGTAACATGATGAAACCCCTTCTCTACAAAAATGACAAAATCAGCCAGGCGTGGTGGCAAAAGCCTTGCAGTTCCAGATCTTCTGGAGTCTGAGGTGGGAGGATCTGCTTGAGCCATGAGCTATGGTAGCACTATTACATTCCAGTCTGGGCGACAGAGACCCTGTCTCAAAAACAAAAACCAAAACACAAAAAAACAAACAATTCCCAGTGTGAAAATAAAAGAACCAAATGCATCTTTCTTTATTTGATCTTATAGTCATACTGACCTTCGGTCTAGCCTTTGTCTGTCCTCCACATCCCACATTGCCTAAGTTTGTTCGTCCTAAAAACTTCCCACAGGAACATGAACACGAGCTCTGAAGATATCCATTGGTTTAGGGAGGAGCAGCTGACTGAGAGGACAGGTCACGGATGAAGGTTAGAGAATAGCACCACTTCCACACAAAGACTTTGGATTCAGGGGAAAAATGTGGGTTCTCCTTCCAATTAGAGGGGCATGGCAATGAGTGGGAAATGCAGCTTCTTTAGGGAAGAAGCCAGAGCTTCCTAGCCTTATAGTTTGGATAAGAACTAAAATTAAGACTCCAGCTGGGAGCTGCAGTACCCAGGTCCTAGACACTCAGTGTAGCTTCTTTGAAGGCCAGTTTTCCATTGCACACCATGAGGGTGAACACATTTTGATTCAGGGCTTGAGTAGTCATTTCAGACACATTTACTAAGTGTGTATTGTGGATAAATCACACAGTGTTTAACACAAAGTCTGATGTCCCAGGCCTAGTGCCCCTCAGGGAATAATAATTTAGTGAGACGGTGAAGCAAGTTCATCTGTGGTTTTATTTCAGATAGGATATAACCACCAAGGCAGAGATTCCAAGGGGGGAAGTGAGGGTTTGGAAATGTGGCAGATCACTTCCTTTTGAGGGCAGAAAGGAAGAGAATTCTGGAGTCCTAAGAAAGCAAGATAGGAAGGATTAATTTTCCCAGCATAAATTTTGGGAGTTGAGGAATTTATAGGAGCAAAAATAAAGTATTTAAATTCCTGGGTGTATGATTCCAAATCGTATTACTTGGATGTTTACTCTATAATATGTATTTTACTTAATGAAAAAATGAGTACTCTATCTCTATAACTGACTTTAAGAATAATTAACTACAGGGCTATTCTCAATTCTGTTGCTCAAGACAACGACTTTATTAGGTCAGCTTTCTCTCCACTACCATTAAGAAGTCATTAATAATTTCTCACCAAATCATGATTATTAATAATTTCTTAATGGCCCTGAAAAGAAAGCTGCCCTAAAAAAGTGTTCTCTTGGGCAACAGAGTTGCAAATAGTACTGCAGGTAATTATTAATGAATCAACCCTCTAATCCTTAAAGAGATTTAACATTAGCCAGGCTTTATCACACCACCTTCCCACACTGCAGTGCGTGTGAAGATGACATCAATGGAGTAGTTGTTTGGCTCCTTCCTCCCGCTCTTGCGTCGAGGCTGGGGAGCCAGTTGCCACAGGTCATCAATTCTTTCTAAAGAATAGTCACTCCTGCTCAGAAATCTGCCAGGAGCATTGGGGCCCTTGGATACTCAGGGACCACATGCAGGAAAACGATTTTATTCCAGGAAGATCAACTTTTCCTGAGGCTTCTCTCAGGGCTGTCCAAACTTTTCTATTGGCAGAGTCGGGATTCTGCCTCCGAAACTTGGACTCTGTCCCATTGAGAACATGGTTAGGAAACTAGACTGCCAGCCCCTGCTGTGGCGTATCCACCTGCTCAGGAGAACCCGTCCCCAGGTGGGGAGGGCTGCTTCCACGAACAACACCGTGGGGCTCCGGCGCCATCACCTGCCTCTCTGGCTTGAAAGCCGTGCTTCCTGATGGTGGTCCACTCTTTAACAGGTGAAGTCCAAGCTCCTGCGTAACATTTGCTTGGAAACCCTTTACCAATGAGTTTTTTTGTTTTTTTGTTTTTTCCAGAGAAATAATGGGAGTCAGTAATATTTCTCAGGGAGTAATAAGGATCCTTCAATAGTTCCTTTTTTGCCTCTAAATAGGAGTGGTTTTTAAGAGTCCGTATATTTAATACAAGGGTCCACCTCCTCTTTTCTTAGTTTGCAAACCACATCGTCTTCTCTGTGGCCTTTCACTCATCTGCAGGTCTGGATAAGCAAAGAGGAGCCTTCCTTTCCTAGGGAGTGGGCAATCTCTTTGGACTCGGACCACCAGGAGGCCAACCAACATTGCTGGGGGCCTGAGGTGTAAGCAATGGGGCAGGAAAAATACGGACAAACAGACGGGCCTTAAGGAAGGGGTGAGGGAGAAGGTAGGGAATGCAGTGGAGCAGACAGATGAAAAGAGGGCTGAAGAATGGAAAGCGAGTGCCGCCTGCGGAAGCTGCCTTTGGTCTGCACAGAGGCCACTGACTCTAGCAGCAAAGGGGATGCCCAGGAGAGGGCAGTGCCTGAAAGTCAGAGCTCCGCACAAAGCGGCAAGAACCCAGCCTGTCTTGGTCCACCTGTGCGTCCTTACCAATGGCATTTCCTGAGGGGCCGGAGGTTGGGCGAGTCATGTGTACGGGAAGCTCTACCTTTATTACAGCTGCTTTTCACAGAACCAAATATTTCCCTACTTAAGCCCAGGCAGGGGAAGTTGGAAGCAAAGCAGGGTCCCTTGGCAGGAGACTTCGTCCTACCACACGTGGGCCTGATAGGGACCAGGGATGCCAAGTTAGAAAGGCCCAGGCACTTCTTTGGAGGGCTGCAAATAGGTCCTGTCCAAGCCCGTTCCATCACCTTTTTACAATCTATGAGCTCCCAATATAGGAAGAATGGGCCTCTGCAACCAAGCTAAAGAGGTTGCCTCAGGGCTCCTGTACCCCTCCCCTGGGCAGGTTTGCCGTCTAAGGAGGAGGTACCATTTCTCCCGCGAAGTGAGGGAGCATAGAGACTCTCCGAGGACCTGACAAGTGACCAGCCACCTCTGTCACCAGGAGTGCCAACAAAAGCACAAGGGAGCACCCTTTGGGGCTCGGTGGACGCTCCCCACTGAGCCTGACACAGAGCAGATGCGTGGTAACACCTGTGGCCTGAATGGAAGCAGTGACGGCCAGGCCTGAGGACCAGACTCAAAGCACCAGCTGAGAGGATGAGAAGGTCCAGGCCAGGTCAAGGGAGCTCAGGGCAGGTGGCCACAGCTGGGCCACTGAGACTGGGCTTGCAATCAGGCCTTCAGATGGAGGGGAGTGGGGGTGAGCAGCACTTCAGTGCTGGAGGGGCCAGGCTGAGGGGATTATCACAATCAGCTCCTAACCCACCTCCTGCCTTCCTTGTCCCCTTCCAGCCTCTCTCTCATCTGATGGTGAAGATACTTCCCTAAAGCTGCCACCTGACCACATCATTCCTCTGCTCAGATCCCTTGATGGATGCTTGTAAGAAGAAAGATGGTTCCCGTTTATTCACCAGATGGAGATCCAAGAATGACTCTAGGTGCCTGATGGAAAGACGAATGCCAAGGAACCTGCAGGCCACTCAGCATCAAGGCAAGAACGCGTTGTGGAGGCAGCACCGTGACCTCTGTTGGGGAGCAGAAGCTGGAGAACAGCTCTGACTCCTCCCAACACCAATGCCACCTTCTCATGAGCACCTCTGGATTCCTCCCAGCCTGACCTCTGCTTTGATTGCAGGATTTGCTCCGTCTCCTCTCTAATGATGCCTTCATCTTTGCTCAGGTCTGAATTCTCATTACACTTCCCTCCAGCCCCCAGCTCAGACACGATCTCCTTTCTGACTTCTCCTGAGCTTTATTTTACGGCTGTCCATCCTCTCCTTGTCCCCAGACATTTCCTGATGTGACCAGGCAGAATTCCCCAGTGACTCTTCCAGGAGAGAGGCTCTATTAATCGATCATGATAACCTCGCAGTGCCTCAGAGTGGGCTCCAATTCATATATGTGGAAATAAAGCAAAAATTGAGAAAGTTCCCCTGAAAACAGTTATCTGAGGAGGCGACAAAGGAAGGCTTAATACAGCAGAGCTCCCTTTCTGGGGGGATATGTTCCAAGACTACCCCCTCTCCCGTGGATGCCTGGAACCTCAGATCGTACCGACCCCTATTGTCTGTTTGTGTTGCTCTAAAGGAATACAGAAGGTTGGTAATTTGTAAAGGAAAGTGGGTTCTTTGGCTCATGATTCTGATGGCTGGAAATTGTCAGGATTGGGGATCAGCATCTGGCGAGGACCACGGCGGGCTGCTTCCGCTCTCATTAGAAGGTGAAGGAAGCCTGTGAGTGCAGAAGTCACGCCCCAGAGAGGAGGCAAGGGAGAGAGGGCAGGTGCCAGGTTCTTTTTAGCAGCCAGCTCTCAAGGGAACAGAGCAAGAACTCATTCTCCAGTCTCTCAGGGGAAGGCTGTAAACTATTCCGGAGGGATCCACCCCATGACCCAAGCACCTCCCATTAGGCTCCACCTCCAACATTGGGGATCAAATTTCAACACGCAGTTTGCAGGACAAACATCCTAATGATAGCACCTATAGACCTCTATGGGGTGTTTCCTTTGCACATACATACCTAATAGGAAGTTTTGTTTATAAATTGGGTGCAGTAAGAGATTAACAATCATAATAAAATAGAACAATTTATGACAGTCCATTGTAACAGAAGCTCTGTGAATGTGGTTTCTCTTTCTCTCAACATACCTGACTGTACCATACTCACCTGGTTTTGGACCATGGTTCATTCAACTGCAGATTCGGGGGGCTGCTGTATCTTCCAGTGATAAATGGGTCAGATTCATGTGTAGCAGGGGCCTGAGGGGTAGGAAAGGAATTGGTGAAGTGAGAAAGTGGGGCGCGGGGGGGATTCGCCTGTGGCGTCTGCCTATTGGATTTGGATGTTCTAGGGCTGGCTCAGCCATGAGCAGGATCTTAAGCAGCAGCTCAGTGGGCACCCCAGGAGGGTCATTTCAGGTGAGATGTCAGGTCTTGGAACAAAGTCTTGGGAATTTGAGGGGTCTGTAAAAGCATACGTGTAGAAAGCAGGGGGGCTCCTCTGTGGCGACCCAGAATGAGCACAGTGGGGCTCCCGTGGCTGTGAGGCGCAGCCTTGGTCACAGGCAAGGCTCGGCGTGTGACTTCTCTTAACTGGGAAGGTTTTTCCAGGACGCTTGGAGGCCCTGTCACCGACTCTGCCCAACTTTATAAATCCTTTCTCCAAACAATTCCGTGAGGTTTGGCTTGGCTGAGTGTGTGGGAATTAAAAACAATCCATTTCTCTGGCTCTAGAGTGGGTTCTGTTTTCCTCAGCGGCCCTCCAAAGTACCCAAGAAAAGGGGATGGGTCTGTAGGGACTTAATCGGCTCACCTGACACATCTGGGCTACAGTTAGACTTGCCTGGCTGTGAGGTGGCCTGCGAGCACACACTGGCGACACCCACCTCTCCAGTGGAAAACCCGCTCAGGCAGGGAGACCATCTCTTTCCAAATCTGAAAACAAGCCTCTGCTATCTCTGTTTAGAATTCCCCAGGTTCTCCGCCCTCACTTCAGAAAGATTTCACTTTTCTCATCAGGGCAATTTCCCTTCTTCCTGTCAGAGTGGTCTGACTGGCCCAGACGAGGCCCAGAAGCTATAGGCCTCTGTGTCCCCTGCAGAAACACAGCCCAGGGTTATGGTCATGGGCAGGCCAGGACATGCTCTGTGCCTTGGACACCCTCCCCGCCGGGAGACAAGGCCAGGAACAGAGGCGAGGGTTGGAGGAAGTGGAACCCAGTGCTAAGCCCAGGTGACTCACAAGTCTCCAGATCCAGAGGCACTGTGCCTTCGAACCCCACTGCTCAGCGGGGGAGATGGAGCTTAAAAACGGGACACACCTCCCGCACACTCTGTCCAGAGGAGCCAGGCCGCTGAGACGCCTCAGTGAGGCAGCTAGCCATAAGCAGAAGGCCTCAGACTGAGCCTGGGCCCCACCCAGGAGAAAGTTCCACCTGTGCCAGCTTTGGTTGGTGAGGCCCCTCATTGGTTGTTCCTAGAAGGTGCACGTTGACAGGACATGGACCAGCTCATTACTGCCGCCCTGGAGGCAGCACAGGCTGCTTGTCCCGTGGTCTGAACCCCCACCCTAACCTGCTTTTCTCCACTGCTGTTGACATTGACACCTACATCCCTCAGAGCGCCCGCATGGCGCCACCGGAGCACAAGGTGATGAGCAATCTCTGGCCCATGCGAGGACAGCAGCTTGTCGGTGTCAGGTCCCAGGCCATGGTGGCCATCCTGATCCTTCACTTACTGCTAGGGACAACTATCAGTGGCTGGGAGCCGAGGAGAGAGAAGCAGGCAGATGTCCATTGCCCAGATCTGGGTGTGGCTCTGACTTATGTACCTTGTGACCGTAGAGGCGTCTCTTCATTTCTCAGCCTCAGTTTCTTTCATCTGCAAAATATTCAAAATTGCTGGCACATGTGGCTGTATGTGAGTGTTAATGAGTGTGAGTGTGTGGGTGTGTGTGTGTGGGGGGATGTGAATGTATGGCTGTGTGTCTTAGTCCATTCAGATGGCTGTAATAAAATCCCTGAAACTGAGTCATTCATAAACAACAGAAATGTGTTTCTCACTGTTCTGGAGGCTGGGAGGTTTGGTGTCTGGGGAGGGTCAGGGTCTCTGATTCCAAGATGGCACCATGTTGCTGCAGTCCCTGGAAGGGAGGGTGCTGTGTCCTCTTGTGGGGGAAGGAACCCACTTCCTCCAGCTGTTTTATAAAGACTCCAACCCCATGCAGGAGGGCTCTGCCCTGGTACCAACACGATGTCCGCAAGACCTCACCTCTTCATTCTACCACATTGGCTACTAAGGTTCAATGCATGAATCCGGTGGGACACTCAGCCCCATAGCACTGTGTGGGTGTGAGAGTGTGAGCATGCGTGTGCGTGAGAGTGTATGCGAGGGTGTGTGAGCGTGGGTGCGTGTGTGAGCGTGTGGCTGTGGGAGCATCTGTTTGTGGTAGGAATCATTTCTGCGTCTCCCTCTTGTTCTACCTTTCACGGGGCACTCTGAGGGCAGGTGTGGGGCATCTGCCTCCTCCTCCCAGAACAGACCAGAAGGTGGGAATATAGGTGGCATCTCTGCCCTCCTGTCCTGGCTGCTCTGGGTCTCTCAGCCGTGAGGAGTGGCTGGCACATCTTCCCTGACCGCATGGCCTTCTCCTCCTCATCCCACTCATGCCCTTCCCACAAGCCCTGGCCCTTCTGGCTCGCAGGTCCTGCCAGCCACCTGGGCAGCTCCTCGGACCCCTCAGCCTCCCTGACCCCCCTTTGCTCGAAATTCCTGGGGTGAAAGGGGCCTTAGGAACGTAGCCCTTGACACTGAACCTGTGCCAAAGCCCCTTCCAAGGGCTCTTCCTTCTGCGACTGAGCACAACTGGGGTGACAGCTCATCCAATTTTGAATGTTGGGCCTGGCTGCCTTGAGCTGAGCTCTGGGTCCCCAGGAAGTCTCCATCTCCCCTCCTGGCTCTGAACAGAGGCTGAACAGAGCAGGAAGAGGATCTTCTCAGGGCAGCCCTGTGGCTCTCTCCAGTTCCTCCTGAACCTCTCCCTCAGGCCTGGCACCTGGTGCCGCAGGCTCAGCCACCTGCCGGCTGCACCATGCAATCTAATGGTGCCAAGCAGAAGGGAGACCTGGGCTTGGAGTTGAGAGGGTCCGAACTTAAACCCCCAACTCTGCCAGTGTCACCTGTAAACTGGGGACCGAAACCTCCTCACAAGCTTCTCAAGAGGACACAATTAAAAGGCATGTAAATGCAGTTTGTGAAGTATTAACTATTTGACAAATTAGATCATAAGACTCCTTTCTGACAGTGTCTTCAAATCACTTCCTGAGTGTTTCTCTTGTCTCTGCAATTTTGTTAAGATGTAAATGTAATATTAATTTAATTGAAGTTTAATTCAATCTTAATACTTAATATTCAGAAATAAGTTTTCTGCTTCTTTTGGGTGCATGGAAGCCACTGTCCTGGCCACAGGGAGGGGGCTGGTGCCCCTGGCTTCTTCCTAGGCTGGCCTCCTCTCTCACTCACTACTCCCTGGGTCTCCTTGACAAGTGATGTGGCTGATGCTCTTGGTCAGCTCCCCGGAGCTGTCCCCACCCATTTCCCCGCTTGCTCATTTCTCATGAGAGGGCGAGACAGCACCTCTCCTTGCCACTGAGGATGGCACATAGAATGCAAGGCCAGTGTGCTGGGCAGTGAGGAGGACATCGGGGTCCCTCTCAGCCTCCTGTCCATTCCACCTTCGAGCCTGGGAAGGAAGAATGGGAAACTGCAGAGGTGCCCACGTCACACTTACCCAGCCAGCCTTGGGATCTTGCCCAGGATTTTTGTTAAGTAAACGATGAACGTTTTCACGGTTTAAACTGCGTGGGTCAAACCCAGCCTGCTGCCTGGTTTTGCAAATTGTGTTTTATTGGCACACAGCTACCCCTGCGTTTACATTTCATCGGTGGCGTTTTTGAGCTTCAGGGACAGGCCTGAGTTGTTGTGACAGAGACTAGGTGGCCCGAAAAGCCTCAAGTATTAATGTTCTAGCCCTTTGCAGAAAAAGCTTGCCATCTCCTGATTTAAATCACTGGCTAGTTGGTTTTTTGGTGACTATCAGCCAAATGCATCTTAACTGGTCCAGTAACAGAAAAAGCAGCCCCCAAGAGCTCAGCCAAGGAGCTGAAAGTATCATCTCCAGGAACATGTGGCAAGAGAGCTTATGGATTGGTTGGCTTAGAGGCTCTAGCCATTTTCGAGTCCCATCTTCATCCCGCATCTTTGTCGCAGGTTTACTGCATGGTCGTAGGGTAAATGCCACAGGGTCAGGACCCCTTATTCTACCAGAACGCTCAGTAGAAGACGACGTTGATTTCTTGCCATGCATTTTTTTTTCTTTTTAAATTTACAGCAAAGAGATCTTCCCCAGGTGCCTCTTGAGAGACTTCTCCCTCTCCTGTCTGTTACAGCCAACAGAGCTGGGCCACATTTCTACCCTTAAACCAGCCACGGGCACATACTGGTCACTGGTCAGAGGGGTGGCTTCACCATAATTGCCTTGGATAAATTCAGATCCATGACTATGCATTTTACTCTTTTTCCCATGGGGAACTCTTTTATGTAGAACTTAGAGCCCCAACCAGTTTAGCAACAAGGAGCAGCCCATCCACGTACTGTATTCTGAGTATGACCTGGCACCAGTCTCTGTGTTGGTCACCAAGGAGTTGGAGCCCAGCTGACTGACAGGAATGCATTCCAGGAGCCGTGGTCCTGACCACCCGGATAAGGACTGAGGATGGTTGGGAATGAGGATACAGAACCCCAGGATGCATTATGTCTACTGCCATCTCTTCTTCTTCTTCTTTTTTTTAATCACAAAAAACACCAAGGTGAGGATGTAGAAGAAATATGTCGGGGAGTTGGGCAAGGAGAAGTCTTCCAGTAACACCTGCAACATCAGACCCTGTTCCTCCCGCCAGGCCACTGTGTGTCCTGCCTCAGTAGGAACAATAGCTGACATCCATACCACATTTGTCACATGTCAGTTTTCTCATTGCTTTGGATGTATTAGCTCATTTAATCCTCCCAGTTACCCCAGATGCCAGGCATTACTACCATTCCATTTCACAGAAGAGAAACTGAGGCACAGAGAGTTTAAGTATCGCTCTGAAGGTCCCTACTGTGCACACTTGGGTGCCACATGTTGGCTTGGGGTCTGGTTCCAGCGTGATACGCAGCCTCTGCTGAGGGATGCTGGGCTTGAGCATGTGCCCGCAGGAAAGCTGCCTGAATACACTGCTCAGTGTCCAACAACCTCACACGTCTCCATAACACATCCTTACAGATCCTGGCCTGTGCACACTGAGATAGACCAAGAGCTGGGTGTGAAGCCAAAAATGTCTTCAGTCTACAGACATGTCCTTTTGTGTCTTTAATGAATGTGAGAGAAGGTTGGAATGAGAATTCAGTTCAGCAAAATTTGTTTATCCAACATTTTCTATGTGCCAGGGCCTTCTGTTATGACCTGAGGTTTCAAAATAAATGAGGCGCCGTTCTGGTCCTTAGCAACCTCTCAGGATAGTGGGGGAGTCAGACAAGCAGCAGATAATAGCAGCAAGGCAGCGGGTGCTGTGACTCAGTGATGCACCCCAGGGGCTCCAGCAGACGGGGAAGCTTCTTAGAGAGACAATGCTTATTCTGTGCCTTAAACCATGAATGGGAATCCCAGCCCCTGAGAAACCTGGAAACCTCTCCAGTTTCTTCTTGCAGTTTCTTCAGCTCTCAGTTATGGGGATATGACCACAGTCACTTCTGCGTATATGGTCATATGGCTTCGCTGAGTTTTCTCATATGCAGTTCTGATTAAAGGGCATGGACCCTGCATGGAAAGAAGCACCCGTTATGGTGATAGACAAGGGCTCCAAGTGACCGCCCAAAAGCACATGGTTGGTGCTCCGTCTAAATCGACTCAGAAATTCCCACTTTTCAACCAAATCCTGTTGCACCACCAGTCTGAGGCAGCCCCTGACCCCACCACTGAGCCCCCGGCAGGGCCCCATTTATTTGTAAAACATTGACTAAGCCTCTGCTGTAAGCTTGGCACAGTTTTAAGGACTGGAGACACGACGGTCTCCCAGACAGGCAAGATTCCTGTGTGCTTCCAGGCAGGGATCGGATTTCAGGGAGGGAGCTCGGTTTGGAGGGAGGCTGGGACAGCTCCTATTGAGGAGTTACTGTGATCCCCAGTGCCACTGACACCTGTGCACATCCAGTAAAGGTGTATTGGATGAATACATGAGCCAGATGAATAAATGAGCCACAATACACAGTTGGCAAAGCACTGATGAGCTAAGCCAAGTAGAAAAAATACATGGTCATTTGTCACATTCCATAGATAGAGCAGCTGTGCAACATTTCTTGCACTGAATGAGAGGAGGAAAGCGGCTTACCTTCTCTGATCTGCTTTATGCTGTCTGAAGACAAGATGGAGAATGGGTCTTTTGGGGGACATACTCATATTGCCATGGGCCAGGTATAGGACATAGAGAGGTAAATAATAAGTAATCTCTTCCCTTGAGGAGCTCTGGGTCTGGTAGTAGGCGGATATGGCATGCTCACTAATATCTTTAGTGGATGTGCATTGCCTGCCTCTGGGCCCTTAGGTGCCCTAGAAGCCCAGGTACAGAGTCCCTGTCCTTATGGAGCATGCTTTCCAGGCACTAAGTAGTGGTGCGGACCTTGGCCAAGCTGCCCTCACCTGTCACCTGGATTTACTGCCTCATCTGTCACCTGGCACCATCCAATTATCCATCACAGTGTCTGTGGTGTGTCCTGTCTCTCGTCCCAACCCTACCAGATGTGACATTCTGACAGCATACATCCCTCTTTCTTGTCATCGTTGCATCTCAAAGTGACTGAAATGTAGCAAGAGTGTAATATATATATATATATATATATATATATATTTTTTTTTTTCTGTAACAGAGTTTTGCTCTGTTGCCCAGGCTCGAGTACAATGGCATGATCTCAGCTCAGTACAACCTCTACCTCCTGAGTTCAAGCAGTTCTCCTGTCTCAGCCTCCAGAGTAGCTGGGATTACAGGCATGTGCCACGATGCCCAGCTAATTTTTTGCATTTTTAGTAGAAACATGGTTTCACCATGTTAGCTAGGATGGTCTTGAACTCCTGACCTCACATGATCCTCCCGCTTCGGCCTCCCAAAGTGCTGGGATTACAGGTGTGAGTCACCGCACCTGGCCACAATAAATACTTTTTAATAAGCAAATAAGTAAGAACAAATGTAAAATTACAGCTGGTG
The DNA here is from genome assembly GCF_009761245.1 of Sapajus apella. Lineage (NCBI taxonomy): Eukaryota > Metazoa > Chordata > Mammalia > Primates > Cebidae > Sapajus > Sapajus apella. The sequence continues at coordinate 17,754,057 of NW_022436989.1, forward strand.
ATGAGCACAATGAAGAAATAAGCAGACTCATTGGAAGGCAGAATGGGAGGGGAGCCAGTCTGGGAAGGCTACTTGAAGGAGGTGACATCTGAGCTAGTACCAGCAGGACAAAGAGGGGACAGTGGCTTGAAATCTGAGGGCAATGAGCATGAAAGTGTTCCAGGCAGAAAAACAACCAGATCACCTTCAGAAACGAAGTTTCCCACCTTCAGAGAACTGTGAAGGAAGGAGTCATTCACTCTTTAGGGTAGAAAGAAGGGGCTGAATTGGGAGGTCCCTTTCAAAGGTGGCGCAGGAGTTGGTCCCTGAAAGAAACATAAGATCTGGCTAGGGAGGAAGGAAAAGGCATCCTGCAGTGGGAGGAGCTGCAGAAGCAAAGGCCTGGAGGTCTGAGTAAGAATGTCGTGCTCTAATAGCACACAGCCTGCCTGAATGATTTGGAGGGGCTGTGTGGAGGGATGGGTAAGTTGGAGGGGTTCTCCAAAAGGTTTAACTTCTAAGTTAGGCTCCTCTGCATGGGTCTGGTGGGAAGAGTTGGTGGTGACAGGCTGTCATGAGCTTTCATCTCTGACTCTCTGTGTCCATCACTTCCATGGATGGTTGAGCTCGGCCCGTGTCCCTGAGCTTCTGCCTCCTCGTCTATAAAGCGAGGGGGATGCCAGCTGGTTTCTAAGCTTGCATCCAGACCTAACACCTGTGATTCCCTCATGACCTGAATAATAAGGTTGGAAAACCAGGTACCCTAGAAAAATCCCTTACTCTCCATGAAGCTTGTGCTGCGGGATGGTTCTTGAGGGGAACTCAATGTACACCCCCGTCACAGTGCGCTTGTGATGAAAGCTTTTCCTTCTTCTTGGCTGGTCCTGATGGTGGGTGTTCTGAGGCATGGCAGACAGCAAGTGCTGGGCATTGTGAGACGTGCTGGGGCCTGGGGCTCTTGCCAGGTCCAGGTTTAACTGGCACAATTTCTGATGGCTTCAGAGAGGACACTTGTTAGGTCTTACCTGCCTAATGGAATATGTCACCATTCTGCAAACAGGACAGCTGGAGCTAAAATAGTTTTGGTAAGCAGCGAAAGAGATTACTGGGTCAAGTTAAGAAAGACTGGTGGAAGGCAAGGAAAGATTGCCTCTTTAAACAATATCACCTTTGTGGGCAGACTGGAGAGCTGGAGAAACTATATGAATGTTCCCCCATGGGACCATGCAGTAAGGCTTAAGAAGTTGTTAGGATATGTGATTTTCCCAGGCAGGGGGCATGCAATGATCAAATGCTTTTCCCCGGCTATTCAAAGAGCCCAGCCAATCAATAAATTCCTGCCTTTTACCAGGAATGTTGCACATGGTTGTGCAATGCACAACCTGTATAACCACCCATGGAAACCAGTCTATTCCACACTTAATTTATTCCACAGGGTTTATTTAATAACTATGTTGTGCTAGACATGTGCTAGGCCATGGGGATAAATGGTGAAATGCAATGGTTCCCAGCCCGCAGGGAAAGACAGAGAGACAGACCCTCCCTATGAGGGCAGTATGGTAGATTCTTTGATTGAAGGCTCAGGGAGGATGCTGTGGGAGGGCAGAGGGAAAGCCTTTAGCCCAGAATTGGTGGGAATGGAGGAGGAAAAGAGGACAGCTGAGCCAGGAGAGTGTACTCTAAGCGGGGAGTGGTGTCAATCATTTGTTACCTTCTCTTGGCCCAGAGAAACTAAGTCTTTTTTAAACTGTGCTATTGTCCTTCCAAGCTCTACCACTGAATACTCACTCTTTTTTGTATTTCTTTAGAGACAGGATCTCACTCCATTGCCCAGGCTGGAGTGCAGTGGTACAATCATGGCTTACTGCAGCCTCAAACTCCTGGGCTCAAGTGATCCTCCTGCCTCAGCCTCCCAAGTAGCTGGGACTACAGACACATACCACCACATCTGGCTAATTTCTGTATTTTTGTAGAAATGGGGTCTCCTGAATACTCACTCATTCTTCTAGAAGCATGGCACGGCATTAGTTCTTGGAAGAGAACGCCTGTCCCTGCGGATGTGGTCAGGGGAGGCGGAGTGGGGGTCACCAGGAGCAGCTCCCACCTGCTGCAGGTGTGCCTGCTCAGCCAGCCCCATCTTGCATCCATGTTCAGGGAATGAGCAGTATAGTTCCATCTAACTCCAGAGTCTAACTCCGGTCGCCAGGATTTTAATCTCACCCTGTTTTCTGTGGTAATCTTTGTTTAAACAATGTGTCAAAATGTTTTTTAAACCATGAAAATACCTTATCCACAGGGTACTACTGATCTGGTAACCTACCTAGACACCAAAAAGTAAGCAAAAAGGCTTCCAAGAGCCAGAGCAATTATTATTATCTCTAGACAGTGACGTAAAGACATCCCACTCAGAGGGGCCATGAAGCCCACACCCATGAATGTGTTTAGTCCTCACACAAAATCCCACACTGGAGGCTGGGTGAGGTGGCTAACGCCTAACTCCCAGCCCTTTGGGAGGCCAAGCAGGGAGGATTACTTGAGCCCAGGAGTTTGAGACCAGCCTAAGTGACATGGCAAGAGCCCATCTCTACAAAAAAAAAAAAAAAAAGGAAAAGAAAATAAAGAAAGATTAGCTGAATGTTGTGGCATGTACCTGTAGTCCCAGCTACTCCGGAGGCTGAGGTAGGAGGATCCCTTGAGCCCAGATGGTGGAGGCTGCTGTGAGCCGAGATTGCACCACTACACTCCAGCCTGGGTGACAGAGTAAGACTCTGTCTCAAAAAAACAAAACAAAACAAAATCCCACACTGAGTTGTTGGAATTAAACCCAGGAAATGCATGTGACTGAACTAATCATCTTCCTCCAGCCCTGCGTCTCTCAGAGCCTGCCGTCCTTCACACCTCCGCCCTCCATCCCATCCCCATGTCGTCCATTACAGCCTTCACATGGAAACCAGCCCCCCATCTACTCCCTACGGCACCCCTCCTCCCCTAAGTCACCATGACAGTGACTTGCCCCTCCACCAAGCACTGTGCAGCCTGATAGGGCTTTCTTTGTTTTCGTTTTTGGGTCACTCAGGCTGGAGTTCAGTGGTGCAATCATAACTCGCTGTAGCCTCCAGCTCCTGGGCTCCAGCCATCCTCTTACCTTAGTCTCCTGAGTAGCTGAGACTGCAGGCATGCACCATCATGCCTGGCGCATCGTTTAAAACGCCTTTGTAGAGATAGAGTCATGCTGTGTTGCCCAGGCTGGTCCTGAACTCCTGGCCTCAAGAGACTCTCCCACCTCAGCTTCAGGTGAGCCACCTCACCTGGTGCTGATGGGGATTTCTAAACTGCAAATCTGACCAATTGTTTAGATGAATCATACAATGCTTCTTCACTATCCTAAAAATAAAATCCAAATTTCTTCACACGGCTACACCGGGCCTCCCATGACCAGGCCTCTGGGCCTACCTCCATTCTTGTCTCAAATTGTCGCTTCTTACAGCTCCCCAACGGCCCAGCTCGATGCATCCCTGAACTTCTGCACGTGCTGCTCCTGGGCTTACATTGTGTGTGCCGGCTGGCAGCTCTCTTTCTCCGTTAGGGCTCAGCTGGGAGATGGCCCTGTCTCTGCCCAGCTGGGTAAGGTGCTCAGCATAAGTGCTTCGGTGGCATATTGGGATAATCTCTATGAGGGCTGTGATTCTTCACCGAGTCTTTTAGCTGCATGAGGGCATGGCTCAGTCTTATTGATCAAATTTGTAGAGTGTAACACACAGAAGGCATTCAATCAATACATATTAAGTGAATGAAGAGATGAGTTTGCATTCCCAGGGAAAATGAGAAGAAATACATTCTTAGAGTTTGGGACGCTTCATGAAGTCAAATACACTGTTAATTGATTAGGAATATTTTTAGCTGAGAGTGACATGAAGCAGTGGTGGCTTGGGAAAGAACTTCATCTCTTGTTCTTGTACAACTCCCGTGGCCTATAACTGCAGAAGCAGTGAGGTCCTGGTGACATTGGAAGAGGAGCCATCTTCCGGAAGCTGCACCCATGGTCTGTTTTGTGTTTAGTCTTCCTGAAAATTCTGAGTGGTCTACATCTCTTAATTACTCTTTCTGCTTTAACTAGCTAGTATTGATTCCAGTTGCCTGCAGCTAAGAACTCTGGTAAATACAAACCTTTGTCTGACTCTTACAAAAATCTCAAAGCAATAGTAATGCCTAGTTTTATAGAAGTGACCACGAAAGCTTATAAAAGGCAGCTTGGGAAGCATTTGAGATGCTGAAAGCTGATTTCCAGGAGGAGAAATGGTCTATGCTGCAGCCTGAACTCCACGTCTCTCCTGGGTTCAGCTGCTGAGTGTTAGAGCTGGAAGGATAACAGGTTTCCTAGTGGAATGTATGCATCTGACGGAGAGCCCTGAGGTGCTCAAACTGCATGGCTTCTTTTTTTTTCTAGGGGCAGGGTCTTGCTCTGTCACCCAGGCTGGCATGCAGTGTCATGATCATAGCTCACTATAAACTCCAACTCCTGGGCTCAAGAGATCCTCCTGCCTCAGCCTCCCAAAAGTGCTGGGATTAGAGATGTGAGCCACTGTGCCTGGCCCCACATGGTTTCCCAACACCTGAACAGAGAGGTCAGGGTTATTTCTGTCGTTCTGCATTGCCAAGGGCTGACAGAGCAAAAAACAAAGAGGAACTGAAAAGGCTGATCATGGGGCTGAACCATGTCTAACTGGCTTAAATAGCAAATGTGTGTAACCATAATTTGCCAACTTGTAAATGGTGTATCCCCAAGGGGGCCTGGAACAGCTTCCTTTGCACTTAGAAGGCCCAGCCAGGCCAGTGCTGACTCTGACTCCTTGGCGGACAGGACCCCAGGGGTTGGGAGGGTCAGGGCCAAGCTGGCCAGAGCCTGGGCCTCAAACCTGAGAGTCACACTTTTTTGCTTGTCAATTTCCTAGCCTTTTCCATTACAGCATTTTAACCTGGGAGGTTTAATAAGATCCCTTGAGTTTTCGCCTTCCATGGGTTTAACTTAAAATTTCAGTGTCTTAAACATTTTCCCAGTAGTGGGCCTGGTGCCTTTGGAAGCTGCATTTTTTTTTTTCAGGCATTGGGGGAAGGATTGATGGGTCAAATGGCCCAGTTATTACTGGGCTGAGGGGTGATGCCGGCTTCTCAGAGTGCCAGTCACCGAAGCAACAGCAGCAGCTTCCTTGCAGGACTATGCGATTCAGGCTGCCTGGGGAAAGGGGCTGCGAGGTAAGGGGCAAGAACAACTTTCAAAGTTAATGAGCTCGGCTGAGTTCCCAGGACCCCAACTTCCAGACAGCTTCTCTGTACATTTCTTTGCCCTCTGAGCACCCAGCTAACTTTTAACCCAGTCTCCTCCAAAGCTGTAGGGAAGAGGCTGCTCCTCTGGCTTCCTCCAGAGTGAGTCTCTGCTCCAGGCTCTGGACATTGCTCTGGGAAACCCCCACTTCCCAGACCAGCCACATGATGAACACGCTTGGAGGGGAGCTCAGTGCTGTCTCCTGCTACTGGTGAGGGCTGGTAAGGTGTGTATTGTGTAGGCATCAGGCCGGGCATCACTGTCCTTACACCCTGCCCCCTGCCTGCCACCCTTCCCCCCTAGTTTGATCAGGGTGCATCTCCACCGCTGGTCTATGCAGGGTGGGGCTGGGTGCTCCCCTTGGCCTCCCCTTGCCCCAGGACCTGCCTCTAACCTGTCTGCCCTGGGGACTGCTATGCCATGAATGGCTTTGGCTTGGGGAGCATTGAGTGTGGGTCTCCAGTGTGTGTGACTTCAGGGCTGCATCTGCAAACATTCTGTTTCTTTTCTTTCTCTCTCTCTCTCCCTCCTTCTTTCTTTTCTTTGACAATGTCTTACTCTGGTCCCCAGAGTGGCGTACAGTGATGTCATCATAGCTCAGGACAGCCTCAAACTCAGGGGCTCACACAATCCTCCTGCCCCAGCCTCCCTAGTGTCTAGGACTACAGGCGCACACCACTCGACTCTGCCAATTGTTCACTTTTTTTGTAGAGATGGGGTCTTGCTATGTTGCCCAGGCTGCTCTTGAACTCCTGGCCTCAAGCATCTTCCCCTTGGCCTCCCAAAGTGCTGGGATTACAGGTGTGAGCCACCATGCCCCACCAACATTCTCTTTCTTGATCCCTGAGTCCAATAGCAGGAAGAGAGGCGGTGAGGGAAGGTTTCAGCATCACTGGTAGCTTTTCCAAAATCTCATATGGTCCCTCTCTCTGGAGGGCATTTGAAAGGGGGCACAATGGTTGAGAGACATTGGACCGTATTACTATTTCCAATCTTCTGATCGTCTATGAGCATTCCTTGGGTGAGATTTGTTAAGAATTCAGCTTCCTAGGCTCCTCCTAAGACCTACTCAGTTGAAAGCCCTGGGGCAGGACCTAGGAATCTGCATTCTAACAGTCTCCTGGGTTGTCTTCATACTCAGCAGGCTTGAGGCCACTGAGTGAGGGGCCTTCCATCTTCTGGCCCCTTGTCGCAGCACTGGAAGCACTCCAGGTTTGGGTGGCGTTTGGACCCCTTCTTAGGGCAGTGAATGTCCTGCATCTCCCCTGGCCTGGGAAGGTCACCTGCCAAGTCAATTCCTGCAGCACAGAGTGAAAGAGTGCCCTTGTCTGATTAGAAACAGATAGAGCTGTGCTATATTCTGTAGCGGGGAGAGGAGGAAGGGGGATCAAATAATGCCACGCCCTGTGTACACGTCATGTGAAATCAACATTCCTCTGCTTGTTCCCAGTGGGGAATAAGAGATCCCATTGCACTCCTCAAAGGAACCACCCTCGCCCATGGCCCTGGCCTCTTCCCTTCAATGCCGCAGACTCAGATGTCCAGAGCTATGGAGAATCCTTTCTAACGGGAGAATAGCTGCTTTGTCCCACGCCCCAGTCCTCCTCTGAGCAAGTGACTTTCAGATCTCTGAAAGATAAGTTGTAGTTTGGCTTCATAATGTTGATAAAGGAGAGGAGTGTTCTCTTTAAGAGCAAACACCCTGAGCTTTGGGCGAAACCTCAGGGTATTGGGCAATGAGAGAGATCAAATGATACAATTTCATTATCTCTGCCTGTCTGCATAGATCTATTGGCTTTGGGAGGCCAAGAAGAGTTACAAAAGAACGGAAAAAAAAAAAAAGAAAAATCAGCAAACAGCCAATTCACAGCTGTGTCCTGGATGGGAGACCAGGGGGAAAAAGAGAAAAAAAAAAAAAAAAAAAAAAAAAGCTGGCGAGATCAAATTCAAAATGGAATGAGTTTCATTTTACAGTGAGAAAGAGAACAGCCGACACCCAGGGACTGGCCTGGTCCCAGGCACCTGGCCATCATACTCCCCCAGATCACTGGGTGCTCTCCTGTTGAACAGCATCTGAAATGTAGACAAAGCAAAGCATCTTATCACATGGAGGAAACTGACTGAGCGAGGCTGAAACTGCACCCTGTTGACACTTGCCATCATTCACGACCATCTAGGGAAAGTAAGACACAGACTCATTGGTGGGGGCTGGGAACATATGTGGTTTGGGGTGAGGGACTGCAGAAAACGAGTTTGGAAAGTGACCATTTAGAAAACCAGTTTTTCTCCCATAACATCAGGAGGTGATTGTTTAATTCAGCTCTGTAATTATCACCCAAATACTCCCAGTGTTACCAGCCTGAAGGCCCAGAAAAACCCATCCACATCAACACTTGATTGGAGGGTTCTGACCCCTCCTCCGTGTCCTCCCATCACTGTCTCAGATGTGCTCGCCTGAATTCACATCATCCAGACACTGCTGCTCTCTCCCCAGGAACTGCTGGACACTCATGTCCAGGGTGGATGGTTGGCAGCCACACTCTGGCGTGGGCGTACCAGCTGTTTACAGCTGGGTATGTTAGTTATGGCTGCTGAGGGCTGGCTTTAACGTCATGCTGGGCATTCAGTATTCTGAATATAACTCTGCCCCTGTCCACAACACGCTGGAGATGGAAGATGAGGGACAGACCCTCCACCAAACTGTGGGTTCATTTGGTCTTGTGGGCCCAGAAATGGCACTGTCTGAACCCCAATCTCACAGAGTCCCTCCCGAGAGCCCCACAGGCTGGACTGAAGACTTCACACTCCTTGCTTCGCCTCTTGTTCTTAAGCCACACTGGGACACAGGCACAAAGTCCCCTCCATTTCCCATTGGCCTGAGCAGCCTAACCTGTCCCTGCTTCTCCTTCAGGTGAAATCTAGAAACGCCTGAGTAGAACAGCTGTGCAAATAAACCCTTCCAGGCTCCCCAGTCCCTTACCTGGTGGCCACGTAGGGTCAACTGGACCCCTGTGCTCCGTAATCAAGGAGCCAGACAAAATGTTCAGCACCGAATACTCCACAATAGAAGTTTGTGGGAAGAGAAAATGAACAAACCAAGCAATTGTGTTAAACACTCCAGAGGGCAAGCTGCAGATTCTAAACTTGGACCATCTGAATGCAATTCCTTGATCTGCCACTTCCAGCTTGAGCGTGTTACGTGCTTTCCGAGCCTCAGTTTCATCATGTGAAAAACAGGGACAATAGCAGCACCTTCTTGTTAAGAGCTGTTGTGAGGGTCAAACATGATCATCTACGTCTAGGGCTTGTCATAGAACCCGCTGTATGCTAAGCGCTCCATAAATGTTGACTGCGATCATTATTATCAATAATCAATCAAGCCGCATGTTTAGAAAGAAGATATATGCTGAGATAATGAGAGAAATGGAAAAGATGATTTCCTTTAAAGTAAGTCTGGCCGGAGATGGCAGGATACTAGGGTGCTATGTGTTCAAAAAGCCAAATTAAACATGGCTCACAGCTCCCTGACCCTCGCCCTCCCTTGGCCAGGTTTCTTGCTGTGTCAGAGGGTGGGGAGGAGGCGGAACAAAGGAGGCTGCAGCTGGGCTGTTGAACTTGGCCCTCCTACTAGCCTCAGCCTTAGCAAGTGAGGCCAGGTCTGGTTTGTCCTACCGAACAGTCGGCCTTGTTTTTCTTGAATGGTGATTGGTCAGGATTCTCTCAGTTTGGCTGTACATTTCTGTTTCTGTGGGTTTGGGTTGAGGATCAACAGCCGCAATTCCACTTGCATTAATAAATGTAGGTAGACCCAGCCATCTGGAAAAAACCTTGAGATCAACTCCCAAGGTGATGAGATGCTAATGGTGCAAGAAAACACAAAAAAGCAAAAATAAAAACATCAGCTCAGCTGACGAATTTGAGTTTCACTCTTTTCCTTCCATGTCTATTCTCCAGCAGATGTGTCCACTGTCAGGAAACTGACTGTGGATACCATAGACCGGGGTGGCTTAAATAACAAACATTTGTTCTCACAGTTCTGGGGGTTGCAAAACCCAAGATCAAGGCACTGGCAAATCCGATGTCTGGTGAGGGCTAGCTTCCTGGTTCACAGACAGCACCTTCTTGCTGTGTCTTCACATAGTGAAGAGAATGTCATCTCTCTCATGTCTTTTCTTGTTTTTTTTTTTTTGAGTCAGGGTCTTGCTCTGGGGCCCACACTTGGGTGCAATGGCATGATCACGGCTCACTGCAGTCTCAACTCTTTGGCTCAAGCAATCCTCCCGTCTCAGCCTCCCAAGTGACTGGGACTATAGGAATGTGCCACCATACTGGCTAATTTTTGCTTTTTGTAGAGGCAAGGTTTTACCATGTTGCCCAGGCTGGTCTTGAACTCCTGGACTCAAGCTGTCTGCTTGCCTGCCTCGGCCTCCCAAAGTCTTGGGATTGCAGGATTGAGCCACTGTGCCCAGGGCTCATGTCTGTTCTTAAAAGGGCACAAATCCCATCATGAGGGCCCCACCCTAATGACCTAATCACTTCCCCAAGGCCCCGTTTCCTAATATCATCACATTGGGGTTTAGATTTTAAGGTATGAATTTTAGAGGAACACAAACATTCAGTCCATGATATCAACTATTGAAGTACTGATAATTTTTGGCAATCGTCTATCCATTTACTCGACTAGATCTCTGATCACTACACCAGCATCATCCAAAAGCGTCTTCTAGGGGCCAGATGTGGTGGCTCACGCCTGTAGTCCTAGCACTTTGGGAGGCTGAAGAGCGTGGATCACTTGAGGTCAGGAGTTCAAGACCAACCTGGCCAATATGGTGAAACCCCATCTCTACTAAAAATACAAAAATTAGCCAGGTGTGGTGGTGGACGCCTGTAATCCCAGCTACTCAGAAAGCTGAGGCAGGAGGTGGATTATAGTGAGCAGAGATCATGCCACTACACTCCAGCCAGGGCAACAGAGTGGGCTCCATCTTAAAAACAAGCAAACAAAAAATAAACAAAAGTGTTTATCTAAATGTCTGTCTCTGTTCCATTTTCAAGACACAAGGCCATGCTTTACAATAAGTTTTATGTGGTGTTTAACAAATGAAGATGATGGAAAATATGTACCTATCACCATTATAAACAATAGTCAACAAATACACAGTTCTGCCAGCGAAACTGAAGCAAAATAGTTAATTATCTCTCCAATCAGCTTAGACAGTTTTGAAAACAGTAGTTGCCCATTTCAAAGGACTCTTCGCTTAAGAATATCAGAACATAAAGTTCTGTAGGCTTAGGCAGCAATTCCGAGATTTACAGAGGCGGCCTGACAGCTGGAATTGAGAAATCCTTGGACAATGAAGGATCTCACTGTTATTCCAGTTTTGAGTGAAACACTCTCTTGCTAATAAAATGCTAATGTGGTTGTAGAAAACATTCTTTTGTAATGGAAACTCATGTTTGGTACCTTCGCTTACACGGAATACATTTGTTATTAATTACTCATTCTTTTTCAAAGCCAAGTCTAATGAGTGATTACAATACAAAAAACTGGCAAGGTCAAAAATAGTTCAGCAGTTATTTTTTTTTAAGAAACATTAATTGAGCAGTTTTTGGGTGGCAGGCAGTGTGCCAGGTGCTGGGAAGTGGTGTGGTAGGCATATACGATGCCCTATCCCCCAGCCCCATTTTATCCTGGGGTCATGGGCATTGGGTGAGAATTATGTTTCCATGTGGACACCCAGCTGGACTAGAGTTGATCCTGTAGGCGGTGCTGTGCTCTCTCTCTCAGCACGTCCCTGGAGGGTCTCTGAAAGTCCAAGTCAGCCCCTGGGCTGGGTTCCCACAGTAAGAAGGGAGCTCTGATGGGCAACACCCCAGAAAAGAAGACTTGCAGCCTCACTTCAGGTCAGCTTGCAAGGGCTGACATCACACAGCAGGTATTCGAAGATGCTGCTGAGCCCAGGTGGACGACACAGGGCCCAGGGGTTGGAGGAAGGTGAGCGGGGAGGGGAGAAGGCCCTATATGATACACCACAGACATACATTCCTGGGTGATAAATGGCAGCCTCTGACCTGTCTCTTCAGGCTGTCAAGGAGATGATGAAGCTTGGGATGGAGTGGAGAGAGGCAGTGCTCTGAGGAAAGACTGGCGCTTTCCTGGGGGATTGGGGGTGGCGGTGGGGGACTAGAAAGTATCTCTCTTGGGTGAGAAATCAGTGGTCCATTTCCAACACTGGACTGCAATGTCATTCTAATCAGTACTTCATCTATTTGATTCCATAATGGCATCGAAGAGGTGGGGCACCGTCTCATCTTTTAGGAAGGAAATGATGGTTTAGAGAAATCAATGATTTTCCAAGGTCTCTGTTAAGAGACTCACAGTAGTACTGGGATTTTAACCTTTGGCTCTGTTTGGGTAGAAATAACCAGAATAAGAATAGAAATCTAATGTAATCCTGTCATCACAGGTACTTTCAGCAGACTCAGTGATTTATTAAAAACAAAACCAACCAACCAACCAAAGCATTTGTTGAACACCTACTATGAGACAGAGATGCACTGAGCTGGTGCAGGGGAGGAGATCCGTAAAAGCCTGAGGAAAAACCCCTGTCCTCGAGGACATGAGCCAGAAACCCAGGTGAAAGGCAGCCACCAACACAGGTGTTAAACCAGCAAGCTCAGCCGGGCGCGGTGGCTCAAGCCTGTAATCCCAGCACTGTGGGAGGCTGAGGGGGGTGGATCACGAGGTCAAGAGATCGAGACCATCCTGGTCAACAAGGTGAAACCTCGTCTCTACTAAAAATACAAAAATTAGCTGGGCACGATGGTGCGTGCCTGTAGTCCCAGCTACTTGGGAGGCTGGGGCAGGAGAATTGCCTGAACCCAGGAGGCGGAGGTTGCGGTGAGCCGAGACCGCGCCATTGCACTCCAGCCTGGGTAACAAGAGCGAAACTCCGTCTCAAAAAAAAAAAAAAAAAACAAAAAAAACCCAGCAAGCTCCAGTTCAAGGTGGAATAGAGCAGGCATTCTGGGGTGACATAAAAATCAAAATGCGGGAGTCTCTGGACGATGTTCCTGTGCCATAACTCTTGTGCACTCCAAGCCTTATTTCTTACTAACACCAAGGAAATAATGAACATGTCGCTACCTTGCTTAAATATTTCTAATGCTCCCATCATCAACAACGAAAGTTGCCCCTTTGCATGGGAACGTGCCTTTTGTAATTTACGCCCTGCTTTTCTCACCAACTTCCTTTCTTCAGACTGTCCAGTTTGCTGCCTCTTGCCCAGCCATGTGGAGCTAATGAAGATGCGATGTTCCTCGCCTCTGTGCCTCTCCACGTGCTGTTCCTTTTGCCAACCCTTTCTGCCTGCTGTCCACCTATCAACTCCACTCATCCCTTACAAACCAGCATAAGCATGAGCGCTTTGGAGGTATGCAAAAATACCCAATAAGTAGAAATGGAATTTTAAAAAATCTGTCCAGAGTCAAACACATGCCTTTTACAGACTTTTTGTGAAATGCAAGAGGACTCCAAGGTTTCTTTAATGAATGCATAAGCCAAGTGACACATAAATAATACAGAGAAAGAAGTTCTAGGAAAAAATGAGGCCAAAGTATTTGGGGCAATTTAAGGCATCCAGGGAGCTGAGTTTTCTCCTTCTTCCCAGGTGTGCTCCATGCACTATAATTGCCTTTCCCTGCCTTGGGGAGTGAGAGTAACCTATGATTAGAGATGAACAGGCCACCCCAGCCTGTGGGGGAGGTTTCACACTGGAAGAGCTTGCTGAGTTGGCTTGTGGAAGATGAGCCGAGTTGTAGATAAGTAGATGGATGGGACTGGAGTGGGATAAGTTGGGAGAAAGGCACAAGCAATGGTGTAGAGGGAGAAAAGTGAATCTGGAAGAGGGCGATTCCTGCATCCTGAAACTGCTCACTTATGTGACCCTATATGTGCTATATTGGGTATATTATATGTATATGACCATACACAAACACATCATAATGCCAAGCTTCTGAATCTGGGAATATACTCATTATAATAGCGATATTCAGCCAGGCACAGTGACTCACACCTGTAATCCCAGCACTTTGGGAGGTCAAGGCGGGTAGATCACCAGGTCAGGAGTTCAAGACCAGCCTGGCCAAGATGGTGAAACACTGTCTCTACTAAAAAAAAAAATACAAAAATTAGCCAGGCATGGTGGCAGGCACCTGTGATCCCAGCTACTCAGGAGGCTGAGGCAGAGAATTGCTTGAATCTGGGAGGCGGAGGTAGCAGTGAGCGGAGATCGCACCACTGCATTGCAGCCTGGTGACAGAGCGAGACTCCGTCTCAAAAAAAAAAAAAGCAGTACTGTGTGTGTGTGTGGGGGGGTGGCATATAGTCACTATATATTCACTCTAGGATATGTATCGTGTGTGTACATATATCCACACACATTTTAGGATCTGGGAATAGAATCACCATAGAATCTACACTGTGTACATATAGGTATATATAATATATACAGCATATATATTTAGTCACTCTATATATTAACTCTAATATACATGCTCTACTGAAAGTTCTGTATGATCTTTCTAAAGAAAATGAATTCTGGCCGAGTACAGGGGCTTATGCCTGTAATCCCAGCACTTTGGGAGGCCGAGGCAGGTAGATCATAAGGTCAGGAGATTGAGACCATCCTGGCTAAAATGGTGAAACTTCATCTGTACTAAAAATACAAATATTAGCTGGATGTGGTGGTACGTGCCTATAGTCCCAGCTACTCAGGAGGTTGAAGCAGGAGAATTGCTTGACCCAGGAGGTGGGCGTTGCAGTTAGCCAAGATCATGCCATTGCACTCCAGCCTGGGAAACAGAGTGAGACTCTGTCTCAAAATAAGTAAGTAAATAAATAAAATAGAAAGAAGAAATAAAAGAAAATGAATTCTTTTGGATCCTGGGACGGGTCTTTCAAAGCTTCCAGGGTCTCTGGATCAAGGGAGACCACTCTGCATTATTAGTTAAGGGCTTTAGGCAGGTACTTGTGCCAACCTGGTCATAAGTGGAAACATTAACACAGCTATCAAAGACTACTAGATGATCCAGATGAGCCAGAATAAATTTATGTTGAATTTTTTAGAGTATCACAATGAAAACAAAATAATTTAAAAATTATTATTAACTAGCATACCTTTAGGAATATGCAACACCTCAGACCCACTTGGAGAAATGGAGAAATTCTGGTCTGGGACAGTTGCAAACAATTTCCTTTTAGGGAGAAAATGTTTCTTGGGTTCATGAAACATCTTATGGCTTTTTTTTTTTTTTTGAGACACCTCTCTCTGTCACCCAGCTGGAGTGCAGTGGTACCATCATTGTTCACTGAAGCCTCAAGCTCCCGGCTCAAGCGATCTTCCCACCTCAGCCTCTTGAGTAGCTGGGACTACTGGCTCACGTCGCCCTGCTCAGCTAACTTTCTTTTTAGTAGAGATGAAGTCTTACTATGTTGCCCTGGCTGGTCTAAAACTACTGGACTAAAGCAGTCCTCCTGCCTTGGACTCCCAAAGTGCTGGGATTAGAGGCAGGGGGCACCGTGCCCATCCTTCGTGTCTTTTTGGTCATTCAAAGGTTAACTGGGCCTCGTCTGCATAGGAGAGGTTGAGACAGACAGTTCTTTGCATAATGTTCTGTTTTCTATGTGGTAGCAGGAGAGACCAAAAGTCTGGTCCTGTGACCTGGTGAAGTGGAAGGGCAGCAGGCTCCCTACAGAGATAAGGAGTCCCAGCAATAAGGTGGCTGTCTGGCACCACCGAGAGGAGGCCAGCGGGTGAGTTCCTGGCAGCAGACATAACCCGTGAACTACAGGAATACTGAATCTAACGTTCAGTCTCAGATATTCCTAATCCTAAACTGTCAGTGACAGACTTAGGGCCCAACAGCACACTGCTTATTGTGCTTAGAGAATGAAGGGGAGGAGGCTGTGTCCACCCTGGAGGAAGAGGAAAGGAAAAGTGAGTGAGCAAACAGGAGAGGGAGACAGAGAGAGAGAGAGAGAAAGAGAGAGAGAGAGGGGGAAAGGGAGAGTGGGAGAGAGAGAGAGAGAGAGAGAGAGAGAGAGAGAGAGAGAGGAGAAAGCTCCAGTTGATGAGAGTAAGAGTCCAATTCCTCCCTCCTCTCTGGTAGGGTTGGGCATTCTCTTCCCTCTGGGCTTCCTCCCTGAGACTCTCATTCCTCAAGTTTGGCTTCTCAAATGGAGGCTACACTTTTCTGATCAAAGCTCATGAGCTGTGCAGTGCACTAGCTATTGCTCCCCAGGATGGGTTTTCAAACATTTCCAGAAAATGAATGGTAATAAATAGGCTCAGGAACAGCCTGGTGCTCCCTGCCCCGTTTCTCTCTTTTCTTTTCCTTCCAGCCCCCTTCCTTCCCCTTCCCTTCTCTTCTCTCCCCTTCCCTTCTCTCCCACTCTTGCTCTTCAAGTTGGGCTTACAGGATGGAGTGGAAAACCCTTTAGAAACTCTTAGCACATGGCTGTTTCTCAATTGACAAGTAGGTGAGGACATTTGGAGACCAAGGCTCAGGCCAGGTCCCACCTTTCAATGCCTTTTCATGTCCAGTGCCCAGCGATTTTTTTTCCCTCAAGACAGCTACCTCTCCCTATTCACAGTACTGTTGGGAGGAATGAAAGTTGATACTTGTGAATAATAATAATTATTAAAATAGTTAACCATGATTGAATGCATAGTCTGTGCTAGTCAGGTGCCAGGTACTTCCCACAGAGTAACTCATTCAATCCTCACAGCTCTTTGAGACAGCAACTACAATCTCCCCATTTTGCAGGTGAGGAAACTGAGATTTAGGTTAAAATATTTGCCCAAAGTCATTGTAGTGGCTTAAATAGTGGCCCCAAAAAAGATGTGTTCAAATCCCCTAGATCTGTAAATATGACGTTTTTTGGGAAAAGAATCTTTGTAGATACAAGAAAGTTGAGGATCTTGGGATAAAATCATCGTGGAAAACAAGAATGAGCCCTAAACCCAATGGTAAGTCTTTTTATAACAGACAAGAGGAGAAGACCATGTGAAACAGGATTAGAGACTGGAGTGATGTGGCCACAAGCCAAGGAATGTGGACAGCCACCAGAAGCTGGGAGAGGTTGGAAAAGATTCTGCCCTGGAGACTTCAGAGGGAACATGGCCCTGCTGACACCTGGATTTTTGACTTCTGGTTTCTATAACTGAGGAAGAATGAGTTTCTGTTGTTTTAAGCTACCCAGTTTGTAATAATTTGTTACAGCAGCCCTAGGAATCTAATTCAGCCAAATAGCTGGCTCTTAAGTGATGAAACAAAGATGCTATCAATGTTAAAGCTGTTTAATAACTAAATTTATTTTATTTTATTTTTGAAGTAAGGTCTCACTCTGTCACCTGCTGGAGTGCAGTTACATGATCATAGCTCACTGAGCCTCAATCTCCTGTATTTAGGTGATTCTCCCACCTTGCTTCCAGAGTAGCTGGGACTACAGGCACATGCCACCATGCCCAGCTAAGCTATTTTTTTGTATTTTTTGTAGAGATGGGGTTTCATCATGTTGGCCAGGCTGGTCTTGAACTCCTGGGCTCAAGCAATCCACCAGCCTCGGCCTCCCAAAAATTGGGATTAGAGGCATGAGCCACTGCACCCAGCCAATAACCACATTTCCTTTCAGGGCCTGCTATCAGTCATGTGATGCTATGCTAGGGTCAGGTTGGAGCTTGATCTCTTATTGCTATGAGGAGGAGTCTGTTCTGTCCATCTCAGGATCTCTACTTTGATGTTAATGCTGGTCAGCTGTGCCTGAACTCCAAAGGGAGGAGGGTGTGATGAGGTTTGTCTGGCCCTCCCTGCTTCCTGTCATGGCCTAAACTGGTTTTTCAGGTTTCTTTGGGTCTCCTTGGCCCAGAGAAGGGCCCATTCAGTCACTTACGAGGCTTAGAATTTTATTTTTGGTTTACAGTTTGTAGGTAATGGAAGCCCTTTAAAAGACGAAAGTCCAGCTAAGAATCAAATTACTCCATAGCTGGCTTCACATCCTTCCACCCGGATTCTTTTTTTTTTTTTTTACATGTAATGAGCTCCAAAACTCTGTTAGTAAATGAGGCTTTATAGACAAAACTGTCAAAATTTTCAAGTGACATCCAAATCCCAAGCTGGTCACAGGCACTGTTATCTCTCAAGCGTTCCTTTTCATTGTCCATTGTTTGGAGGAACAATTTAATATTAGACTAATTGGAATGGGTGGAATCTCCCCTCCTATCCCAACAGTTTAAGCAGCGGATGAACTGCTTGCATTGTTCTAGGGAATTTGAAGAATCTCCAGGAGGCCAGAGAGTAGACTTGGATGTCACGCAGCCAGAAATAGAGAAGTTGGGACCACCCAGCCAGGGACAAGGCCACACCTTAGCCATCACCACCCACAAGCAACCCAGCATGTGTGAGTTGCGACAGGACACCAGAAACCACCTCATGGCTGCCCTGGAAGGAGCAGCTGCAGGCGCTCAGCCATCCTTATTTCCTATGAAGACATCAAAGCAGCCTGGGGAGAGGCTGCTCACAGAGGCAACCTCGACCTTACTTGGTGATAGCAGTGGAACTCCACCTCCCAGGTGGAAAACGGAAAAGCTGGTACTTTCTCTGACCTGCTGCCTGAGCTGTCATCGGGATTTTGAGGACTGACTTAATGAAAAAAATATAAAGGCTTAGCATGAGCCTGGGATATGCATGGTGGAAAAGAATAAATAGCCCTTTGTACATCAAAGATACTTTCTGGGTAACCCAATCTGAGAAATAGCTACTTCAGCCACATCTGCTGGTAGGAAAGGCTGAGAAAATAGTGACTATAAAATGAAATGAGGCTTGTAGGTGAACCACATGAAATCCTGTGGACCGGGGAGAAATAACCAGCTATTATAATGGAGTCTAGCCAAGAAGGGGCACGTGGGGGTGGGGAGATCATGAACAATCAACAGTGCAGTTTGAAAATGTGGGTTTTCTCCTGGGAAGCTCTGCTCCCTGGGAAGGAAGAAGCTATAACCAAGGAGGAGCAGTGAAGCTTTGCCTGGAGAGGATGCCGCTAACATTTGCATGTTAAATGAACTGAGGCCTCAACTGGCATCTCTTGGAGGGCTCTTAGAGGAAGCTCTAGCCTCATATAGTCTCTTGCCCACATCTTACTCTGGTTCAGAGCCCACAGCCCCAAAGAGAGCCTTGCACACAGCAGGTGGTCAATAAATATTTGTATTAAATTGCATTTTGAAAGCCAATATCTTGAGTGATCCTTTCCCTGACCCACCTCCAAAGAGTGTCCTCAGATATCTCTTTGTGCGTATCCTGTATTTAAGCTACAAAGAGAGGCTTTGGCAAGAGAGAGAAAACCCAGTCTAAAAGCTTCATTTGTGTCAATTTCCATTTTATTTCTCGCCTCCACCAGCCTTTAGATGAACAGGTCCTAAAGAGCTATCCATGGAAACAGCACCATGGAAACAGCACAGTGAGTTTCAGACTTGTGTGGCTTGGCAGGGCAGCCTTGTTTTTAGTTGTGGTGACTTGCCAAAAAGGCTGGCTTTCCCTCAGCTAGCTCCCCTAGGCACTGTTACCTCTGGTACAGCCTCTTTACTCTGAGGGGTGGTCCCCCTAGGGAGGGTCCCT
The DNA here is from genome assembly GCF_009761245.1 of Sapajus apella. NCBI lineage: Eukaryota > Metazoa > Chordata > Mammalia > Primates > Cebidae > Sapajus > Sapajus apella. Next base: position 17,773,033 of record NW_022436989.1, read on the forward strand.
GCTTGGCAGCTTTGTCTGGCTCATATACCCAGTCTACCCCCAGGGATGCATGAGGCTCTTGGGTGGCCTTCATTTTTACACACCTGCGTACACCTGTGTCCAAGTACCACCATCTACACACTGCCCAGGCCTCTAAGTCCACATGCTCGGATTCTGGTTGCTTTTATTTATTCATTCATTCATTCATTCATTCATTTATTTACTGGACAGGGTCTGATGATGTCACCCGGGCTGGAGTGCAGTGGTGTGGTATAGTTCACTGCAGCCTCAACCTCCTGAGCTCAAGCAGTCCTCCCACCTCAGCCTCCTGAGTAGCTGAGCCCAACACCATACCTGGCTAATTCTAGTAGCTTCTGATAAATAAAATTCTCTTTCTGCTTACTCAAAATATAGATATAAAATGACTGGTCTGGGCCAAGCATTGTTCAGGTGCTGGGGATGCAGCAGGTATGAAACAGATAAAACCGTCTGTCTTTATGGGAGTGGTGGGGAGGGGCAGACAAACACAGGTGTAAGCCCCAGTGCCTGGCCAGGTGATATGTGTTTTGGATAAAAACAGAGCAGGATAAGGAGGGCAGGGGAAAGAATTGGGATGTAAAGGTCATTTTGGTAAGCTTTGGGTAACCTTTTGATAAACGTTGGGTAAGCCTTCAGTCTAAGGCAAGTTCACAGCTGTTATGGAAGGAGAGCTGTAAGGCATGAGGAAAAGAAAGGAACCCGGGTAGCTGCCCAGTAGCTGGGGACCCAAATATCTTTACTGAGATGGAGAACCTAGGGAAAGGCTAGATTGGGGCAGGGGCTGTTGGGGGAGCATAAATAATTTATTTTGGATGTTATTTATGCAAACTTCAAAAACAAATATTACGAGTGGGGAGGAAAGGCCAGGCATTGTGGCTTATGCCTGTATTCCCAGTATTTTGGGAGGCTGAGGCAAGAGGATCACTGAGGGTCAGGAGTTCAAGACCAGCCTGGGCAACATAGTGATATCCCATCTCTAATTTAAAAAAATTAATTTTAAAAAAGTGAGGAGGACAGTGAGTGAAGGGAATACAAGTGAGATGGGCAATGGAAGGTAGTCCTGCCCAGACACCGAGGAGAAAGGAACAGAATGATGCCTCTGTCCCCTCTCCTTCTGCCCCCAGATGGGACTCAGGCTCGAGTGGCCCAGAGCTTCTATGGCTCAGCTTGTGGACACTCTGGTGGGTACTGTGTTCTGATGGGGGTAAGGACTCCTCCCTAGGAAGGACCAGGGTGTCTCTTCACATCTCTGTCTACCCCCCAGGGGAAATGAAAGGGCATCTAACATTTATCTCTGGTTTGTCTGTCTCACAGGGGGTCTGGATCATAGTCAAGGTCACTGGATAGTTATTACCTGAGTGAATAAAGTCATCCAGTACTCACTGGCTCCGCTGGGTTCCAACTTGCTGGGCATGACAAGCCCACCAGGGAGCCCTGGATATCCCTCCTCTCTCCAAGCATCTGGAAGCTGGTTACCCTGGAAACCTACTTTAGATGGCAGCATCTTCCTCCAGGATGTCGAGGTGTCTCCTGGACCTTAGAGACTCCAGAATGCAGGACAAAGAGCTCTGAACTGTGGAGAGGAAACCTGGTTCCAGTCTCAGCCCAGGTTTCTCAGCCCAGTCCACAGTCATGGACTTGGCCAAATTGGTCACAAAACCCAAAGGGTGAGGGAAAGCTGGCCCTGCCTGCATGGCAGGGAGCTTTTGAGAAGCATGAAGAGAGTCAGGAAGTGCCTGGGGAATGAAGCCACCAAGCAGTGCAAGGCATTGCTCTCCCACTTCTGCACTGGGAAAAATAACCAAGACAAAGACAGTACAGAGAATACTGTAACAAATACTGCGGTAGTCACCACCCAGAATAACAGATACTAATGTAATAACTTGTGATTTTTGCTTCACATCTCTGTGGCATAAAACCATGACACATAAAGTTTATCCCTTTAACCATTTCTCCGTTCTAATCCCCTCCTCTCCCCCTCTCCCCAACGGCAACTACTGATATGTTCGCTTTATCCTATGTTTTTCATATTTTAGATATATCGTTTATGGGAACGATCATATATAAGAAATAAACTGTTTGTTTTAAAAGTTTGCATAAATAATATTAAAGGAAATGATTTAAGCTTCCCCAGCAGTCCCTCCCCAGCCATCTTTCCCTTGGTTCGCCTCCGTCACAGTAAAGATAATTCCCCAAGCCTGGTCACAGCCCCTGGACTCCCAAAGTGGCCTCAGTGATGAGGATCTCATTCCTTCTGTGCTCAAAGCTCTGGCCTCTCTCTCCGTCCCTGGCCCTGCCCAGCCTAGCCCCACCGTCTGTGATCGGAACCTGGAACCTGCTGTTCCCCACCTGGGGTGCTCTTCCCAATGGCTGGGCCCTCACCTGTCTCAGATTTCTGCTCTAATGACAGTAACTGGAGAGGCTTTGCCTGATGTCCTCTCCTCCTTCTTACCTCGCTTTTTGGTTACACATCCTCCTCCTAATTGCTGTATTTATTTATGTGTTTAATCACCATCCTCTTACTTTTCTAAGGCTCGTCCTGAGTTTTTTCACATCCTGGTATCTGAGCCAGCGGTGATTCTATACCTGGACGCAGCCTGTGCGGCAGACCTGCATGTAAAGCGGTCCATGGAGAGCCCTGGGAGAAGGAACAATAAAGGGGAAAAGGTTGACCTGATCTTTTCCATGTGGGGCTGGAAAGTGGACCAGAGCCCATCATTCCCACCTGCAGGTGCCTAAGGCCCATCAAAACATACACCAGGAAAGACCAAGAGAATTGGGGTGACCCTCCTACAGTATCGGTGGGAAGGGGAGTGGGGAGGAGAACAGCAGTGCAGACCGGCCCCACAGGTGCTCAGCCAGGCCTTCCGTTCTGCCAGGGAAAGGAGGGTGCCTTCCACACAGCTTGAAAACCATACCATGTTCCCATGTGTCTGGGACCTGCTGCCAGCCGGCCTGCACAGTAGTGGATGCCGCCGGGGTACAGCCTGTGCTGACTCCTGACCCTGGGCGGTGCAGCCCACACTGACTCCTGACTCAGGAGTGGGAGGGGGCTGGTCCGAGATGAAATCTCAAAGGTGGGTCAGGCTAGGTCCTGGAATCAGGTGAAGTGTGGGGTTCAGGCCAGGCCTGGGTTCTCTTTGAAGTGAGGCTGACTCTGAGCCTGCCTGGAAACCCCAAATGTCACAACAGTGCCCCAAAGGCAGGTGAGGCTCCGTTGCAGGGAACACGGAGGAAAAAGGGAACATTAGGAATTGGTCTGTCCTGAAGCCTGCACTCCCCTAAATTATATGCTGGTATGATTTGGGCTTGCCCTGGGGTTACTTCGACTTATTTGGGGTCCTTGGGGGAAACAGAGATGGACAGGGTTGATGTATATTTGGGGTTGTTTTGGACTCTAAAGCTCAGACCTTCCTCTCAGGAAAGAGGAGCCTGGCATCTGTCTGTTAACCCCTTGGCCCTGGGTATGGTCTGGGTGGGCAGAGTCACATGTGTGGCCCTGAGAGGCCCATCCTCTGGCCCTCTCCTCCCAAGACATTCTGGAGCTGTGACATGTCTCCCAGGAAGGGAGAATTATCTTTGCCCGTGGCATAAATAAGGCCAGGAATGAGTTCCGGTAATCACAAGCACATACCAGCGTGTGGCGGCCACTCTGACAGCGGCAGAAGGTTCTAGCACTGCCTGCCTTGCTGGTCCTGGCTGCAGGGAGGTGACCAGTATAGTCAGGGGCTGGGAGCAGGTGGGAGGCTCCAGGATTTTATTTAAAATGGTCAGGTTTTTCAAATAAATGGAAAAATAGAACAATCTTGAAAACAAATATTTTTTAAATGTACCCACTTCACTCTAGATCTTAAGAAATATAAATAAAACATGACTGTCCCTCTAGAAACCTGACCCATACCATACAAATCTCTTCCCAGAGGTCACTGCCAACGTCGATTTGTGTTTATTTTTCTCATGCTTGCTTTAATATTTCTACTATATATGTATGCATCTATAAATAAACTCTATGTGACATTGTTTTGTGTTTTAAAATCCTTTGACATTTTACTATACATATGATTCTGCAACTTGCTTTTTTTCTTAGAAAATTGGGGCAAAAAACCACATAGCATAGAACTCACCCTCCCAACAATTTCTACCTGTACAGTACAATATTGTTAACCACAGGCAAAGTTGCGCAACAGTTTCCTACCCTGCCCCCCCAATCCTGCGTGACTGAAACTCTATGCTGGCTGAAAAGCAACTCCTCAGCCCTACTTCCCTAGCCCCTGGCAGCCACCATTGTGTTTCTGTGAGTTTGATTACTCTAGACACCTCTTAGAAGTGGAATCATACACTTTTTGTCCTTCTGTAACTGGCATATTTTACATAGCATAATATCCTCAAGGTTCATCCATTGGGTAGCATGCAGCTGAATTTCCTTCCTTTTTAAGGATGAATAATATTCCTTTTTTTTTTTTTTCTTTTGTGATGGAGTCTTGCTCTATTGCCCAGGCTGGAGTGCAGTGGCATGATCTTAGCTCACTGCAACCTCTGCCTCCTGGGTTCAAGCAATTCTCCTGCCTCAGCCTCCTGAGTAGCTGGGATTACAGGTGGGTGCCGCCACACCAAGCTAATTTTTGTATTTTTAGTAGAGACGGGGTTTCACCATGTTGGCCAGGACAGTCTCGATCTCCTGACCTTGTGATCTGCCTGCCTTGACCTCCCAAAGTGCTGGGATTACAGGCGTGAGCCACTGCATCAGGCCAAGGATGAATAATATTCTATTGTGTGTACAGAGCACATTTTCTTTATCCATTCGCCCGCTGATGGACATTTAGGTTGCTTCCACCTCTAGACTCTTGTGAACAATTCTGCTGTAAACATGGGTGTACAAATACCTCTTAGAGATCCTGTTTTCAACTCTTTTGCGTACATACCAGGAAGTGGGATTGCTGGATCACATGGTAGTTTTATTTTGATTTTTTTGAAGACTCTCCCTACTGTTTTCCGCATCGACTGCACCATTTTGCATTCCAATGAACACTGCACAGGGTTCTAATTTTTCCACATCCTTGACAAAATTTATTATTTTCTGTTTGTTTTTTGTTTTTATAGTAGCCATCCCAATGGGTATGAAGTGATATTTCATTGTGGTTTTGACTGAATTCTCTAACGCTCAGTGATGTTGGACATCTTTTCATGTGTTTGTTGGCCATTTGTATATTTTCTTTGGAGAAATACCTATGTAAGTCCTTTGCCCATTTTTAGTTGGGTTATTTGGGTTTGTTGTTGTTGTTATTGAACTGTAGGAATTCTTTATATATTCTATTAACTTTTTATCTGATGTATCGTTTAAAAATATTTTCTTCCATTCCATAGGTTGTCTTTTCACTCTGTTGTTTCCTTTGCTGCAGAGTTTTTATGCTTGATGTCACTGCATTAGTCTATTTTTGCTTTCATTGCCTCTGCTTTTGGGGTCACATCCAAGAAATTCTTGCGAAATTCAATGTCATGGAGCTATGTTTCCCCCATGTTTTCTTCTATGACTTTTATATTATACTTTCAGGTCTTAACATTCAGGTTTTTAATTCATTTTGAGTTAATAACAGAAATTTATCTTCTCACAGTTCTGAATGCTGGAAGTCCAAGATCAAGGTGATGGCAAGCCAGGATCTGTGGCTCATGCCTGTAATCCTAGCACTTTGGGAGGCCAAAGTGGGAGGATCACTTGGGTCAGGGAGTTTGAGACCAACCTGGGCAACAAAGTGAGATCTGTCTCTACAAAAACAAATGGAAAAATTAAATGGGCATGGTGGTGTGTTCCTGTAGTCCCAGCTCATTAGGAGGCTGAGGTGGGAGGATAGACTGAGCCTGGGAGGTTGAGGCTACAGTAAGCTATGATCACACCTGAGAGAACAGTGAGACCGTGTCACAAGAAAGGGGAAAAAAAAAAAGGTGTTGGTAGGATTAGCTTCTCCTGAGGCCCCTTTCCTTGGCTTGCACCTGGCTATCTCCACCCTGTGTCCTCACAAGGTTTTTTTCTCTGTGCATGTGAATCTCTGCTGTCTCTTTCCTTGTGTTTTAATTTCCTCTTCTTATAAAAACATTCTGTGAGGCTGCCATTATTTCCGATTCTTATAAAAACACTAGCAGATTAGGTTAGGGTACATTTAAACTTTTTTTTTTTTTTTTTCTTTTTCTTTGGGACGGAGTTTCGCTCTTGTTATCCAGGCTGGAGTGCAATGGCGCGATCTCGGCTCACCGCAACCTCCGCCTCCTGGGTTCAGGTAATTCTCCTGCCTCAGCCTCCTGAGTAGCTGGGATTACAGGCACGCGCCACCATGCCCAGCTAATGTTTTGTATTTTTAGTAGAGACGGGGTTTCACCGTGTTGACCAGGATGGTCTCGATCTCTTGACCTCGTGATCCACCCGCCTCGGCCTCCCAAAGTGCTGGGATTACAGGCTTGAGCCACCGCGCCCGGCCTATTTAAACTTAACTACCTCTTTAAATGGCTCCATTTTAACTTTAAGGTCTTATCTTTAATGATCCTGTCTCCAAATATAGTCACATTCTGAGCTACTAGGATTTCAATGTATGAATTTTGAAGGCAGGAGGACATAAGTCAGCTCCTAACAGGGAGACTCAATATTATCAAGATGTCAGTTCTTTCCCATTAGGTCTATGTATTCAATGTAATCTCAGCCCAAATTACAGCAAGTTATTTTGTAGATATTGAAAAAGTGATTCTAAAGTTTATTCAAAGAGGCAGAAGACCTGAAGTTGGAAGACTGACTATAAGGCCACAATAATCACAACAGTGTGGCACTGGCACAGAAATAAACAAATAGATCAATGGAATAGAAAAAAAAGAGCCTAGAAATAGACCCACACAAATATAATCAACTGACCTTTGACAAAGGAGCAAAGGAAATTCAACAGAGAAAAGATAGCCTTTCCCACAGATGGTGTTGGAACAACTGGATATTCACATACTAATTAATGAATCCAGACAGGGATCTTTCGCCTTTCACAAAAATTAACTCAAAATGAATCATAGACCTAAATGTAAATCAAAAACCCATAAAACTCCTATAAGATGACACAGGAGAAAATGTAGGTGACTTTGGGTTTGGCAATCACTGTTCAGACACAACAGCAAAAGTGCCATTCATAACACAGAACATTGGTAGGTTGGATTTCACTAAAGTTAAACATTTCAGCTTTGTGAGAGACACGGTTAAAAAAATGAAACACGACCAGGCACAGTGGCTCACGCCTGTAATCCTAGCACTTTGGGAGGCCGAGGCGGGTGGATCACGAAGTCAAGAGATCGAGACCATCCTGGTCAACATGGTGAAACCCCGTCTCTACTAAAAATACAAAAAATCAGCTGGGCCTGGTGGCGCATGCCTGTAATCCCAGCTACTCAGGAGGCTGAGGCAGGAGAATTGCCTGAACCCAGGAGGCGGAGGTTGCGGTGAGCCGAGATCGCGCCATTGCACTCCAGCCTGGGTAACAAGAGCAAAACTCCGTCTCAAAAAAAAAAAAAGAAACACAACCCACAGATGGGGAAAAATATTTTCAAAACACAAAGCTGATAATGGTCTGGTATCCAAAATAGACACTGAACCCCTAAAACTCAACACTAAGAATATGAACAACTCAATTTAAGAATGGGCAAAAGACTCAGAGACCTCACCAAAGAAGGTGTACGGATGGCAAATAAACATATGAAAAGATGCTCTACATCATATATTAGGGAGTTGCAAATAAAGCAACAAGAGACTACTACACACCTATCAGAATGGCCAAAATCCAAAACACTGACAACACCAAATGCTGATGAGAATGTGGAGAAACAGGAACGTTCATTCATTGCTAGTGAACACAAAATGAAACAGCCAGTTTAGAGCATAGTTTGGCAGTTTCTTATAAAAGTAAGCAGTTGCCATATGATCCAGCAATTGCACTCCTAGGAATAAACCCAAATGAATTAAAAACTTACGTCCTCACAGAAAACTGCACATGAATGTTTATGGTGGTTTTCTTCACAATTGCCAAACCTGGGAGCAACCAAGATGTCCTGTAGTAGGTAAATGGATAAATAAACTGTGGAACATTCACACAATGGAATACTACTTATGATAAAAAGAAAGGAACTATTAAGTCATGAAAAGACTTGGAAGAACCTTAAATGCATAGCACCAGTAACAGAAGCCAATCTGTAAAGGCTGTGTCCTGTATGATTCCAACTGCATGACATTCTGGCAAAGGCACAACCATGGAGACAGTACAAAGATCAGTGGTTGCCAGAGGCTTAGACGGGGAGCGATGAACAGGCAGAGCAGGGAGGATTCTTAGGGTATGAAGCTACTCTGCATGACACTATAATAGCGGATACTGTCATTACACATTTGTCATGATTTGTACAGTGTAACACACAAAGAGTGAGCCCTAAAAATGTATCAATATGGGCTCACCAATTGTAACAAAAATGCACCACACTCATGCAAAATGGGAATGATGGGGAAAGTGGGGAGGGAGAAAATACACAGGACTCTGTATTTTCTGTTCAGTGTTTCTGTGAATCTAAAACTGCTCTTAAAATTAGAGTCTCTGGGTTTAAAAAAATGTAAGAAAAGCAGGTGGTACTGGGAGTCAAGAGGCAACCGAGCAGATGACTGAATCAGAATCCCAAGGCGGATGGGAAGACAAATGATGCAGGTATTGAAACGTCACACAGAGTTGAGCCTGAGGAACAAACATGCTGACAGCCAGGAGCTGGTAACTCATCCCGGCAATCAAACTGCTCAGGAAGGGATTTCTCCACCTGTACTTTCCCTGACCGGAGAAGTGCATTTCAGCGGCAACCACTGGACCACAAAATCATTAACTACACAGATCAAAAAGCTGGCCAGTCTCCGTGGCTCATGCCTTTAATCCCAGCACTTTGGGAGGCTGAGGGGAGAGAATCACTTGAGCTCAGGAATTGAAGGCTGCAGTGAGCCATAATCATGCCACTACACTCCAGCCTGGGCTACAAAGCAGGATCCTGTCTCTAAAAATGTCTTTTTTAAAAAAGAAAGAAAGGAAAGAAAGAAAGAAAGAAAGAGAGAGAGAGAGGGAGGGAGGGAGGGAAGGAAGGAAAGAAAGAAAAGAAGAGAAAGACAAAAAAAGAAAAGAAAGAGAAGGAGAAAGAGAAAGAAAGTCGAAGAGCCTATGAAATACTGTCTCCTAATTAAGTAAACTTTAACTCTGTAGCATTTTTGCCTTGCTACCTCTTTAGCAAAACTTTCCTTTCATAGATAGTTCTAAAGTAAAGTAAAAACAAGCCTCTTGGGGATTCCTGGAGTTCACAGGAGTGAGATTTTATCAGCTCTTCTATACGGAATTGTTCCTTTCCTTAATGATGACAGTTTCCTGTTTTTGAGCATTGTAGAGGACAGGAGAAAAATGAATATAAGCTCCACTAATTCAGCTCTGGGACCAGCCATTGGCCATCAGTAGAGCTTCATAGAGGTTGAAATTGTTTTGCAGGGATTTTGAAACCCTGCCTCTTGCCTCATTGTGCAATACCAAGAAGAAATACAACTAATCATTCTCTGCCACAGCTGGATGAACACAAGAAGGCAAACTTTTCAGCCCAACATGCTGGACCTCAGTGATCAGCCTCTGTGTTTGCTGCCAAAACCTAATATCCATTGGGCTTAAGACCCTTTTAACAATATCTGATAATGAGGTCAAAATACAGACTTACTAATTTTTTTTTGTTACAAAGAAAATGCACATGCATATGGATTTGAACTAAAATTAGCCTTGGAGATGCTCAATCTAGTTAAACTCTTCATTTAAAGAAGTAAATATTCTCAGAGTTTGACTTGTCTAGGACTCAACCAGCTAATATTAAGAATAATAATTGCAAACTTCTTTGTTAGAACGTCGATCTAATGAGGGCAGGACCTAATTCCTTTTTGTTCTTGGACACCCAGCACTTAGCACCTTCCACAAGATAGGTGGTCAATGAATATTTATTGAATGAACATTCAAATGAATGAATGTATGAGCCCATTAGTGGGGTTGAAATACATGCCTCCAGACAACCAGGCTGTTCTTTGCCATTTGCTTGTGTACTTTGAATCCACCAGCAGCTCTGGAGTACTTGCTTTGGTTGTCCAGCTAAGTCTTTGGTGTTGATTGGTATTTTGGGCTCATCTCTTTTACGATCTTTTAAAATCACTATGTTAAAAGAGTTTTTGAGTATGTTTGGCACCTTCTTGATGCTCAGTAAAAGTCTGTTAATACTTGTAAGAATGGATGATTTTCTGACTCCTAATCTTCGAATACTTACTGCTTGCTTGAAGGACAAGTTGGGAAGTTAAGGTAACTGCCACTGATCATTCAACCCCTTATAATTGAAGAACAGAGTCAGAACTGCGTGGTACTGACAATTTCAGGTTCTTCCAGCCAGGAGGAAACCTCCATTGTTTTGATTTATGTTTTGTTTAACATCCCTAGATCTGCCACCACTGGTCCCATCAAAAGTGAAAGTGCCTAGGCACAGTGGCTCACACTCACAATTCCAGCACTTTGGGAGGCTGGGTGACTCTTTCCGGATGGCCATGGGTGCTTACACCCCATGTGCCCATCACTGGGGTCAGCTCTTCCTCCTGTGATCTGAGATCTACTCTTGCTCAGAATAAAGCCACTGTCCTCCCAGCTCCTCCAGCCAGAAATGTCCTCTCCCTTCACTCCTCCCTCCTTCCCCTTCCACACCCAAATGTCTAGGATGTTCTTCACTTCCTTCTCCCTTCTTCTCCCTTCTAGAACAACCCTAGTCCATACCAGCCTTACCTCTCATTGCAGGTTCCTTTGCTAAATGCTGTCAATGAATCCTGTTCTTTTCCATTAGAAAACCGATCTCCATTTATAACAACGCATTCACTGTTGTCGTCAATTATTTTTGGGTCCCCCTTTGAATCGTAAGCTCCACAGAAACAGGAGTCTTTCCCCTTTTGCTCACTGTTTTATTTCTGGTACGTGTACAGGGCGTGGCACATGCTAGGCCCGGGTGTAGTTTATTGAAACAGCTCCTTAACTGCTCTCCTGCCTTTGCCCTTCTCCAGTATCATCTCCCCATGGCAGCAAATACGTATATCTGGTCATGATGTCATTTTATTGCAGAAAACATTTCAACAGCTTCTCATTGCCCTTGGATAGAATTCAGCGCTTGAGATGGCTTCAGATCTGGCCCTGCTGTCTTCTCTCATCACTCTGCAGCAGCACCCCTAGGTGCTGGGAGCCATTCTTGACTTTGTTCCCCTCCTGGCCACCTCCCTTATTTCCAAGCCTTCCTCTCAGATATTCCTGCTGCCTGGGATCCTTGCTCTTCTGTCTCCTTTAACCTGATGATTGTTTCTCATTTCAGCTTGGATGTCACCCAACCAGAATTGGACGCCATCCCTGACTCCCTCCAAAACATCAGCACTCCACACACCACAGAATTTCCTCTGTCCCTTGACTTAGCTTACCATATTTCCTTGGTGCGTGTAATTGCCTGATTTCTTTATTGTATGTACATCATCCGAGAGCAGGAACAGCGTCTATCCATGCACTGAGCTTAGGGCACAGTTCCTGGCTTGGCACAAACCCAGTAAATCTTTGTTGAATGAATGAATAAATACATAGCCCAAGGATAATGTGAATATTGGCTAATACTGCTAGGCTTTAGAAATGGAATGGGAGGTAGAGTACACCCAAGGTTTATTCAGTGAACATACACTGTGTCCTGAAAGTACAGACAGTGTGTGAGCTCAGAAGGGCACCCTGGCTGATGCTTCCGGGGGGGACTTCTTGGGCTCTCAGAAACACCAGGGGAATCTGGGTGTGTGCTACCATTCCCATCCCTCTGCCCTAGACCTGCTGAAAATTTTTTCTTGCTGTGCGTGATGGAAAATTCAATAATCAGAAAATAATGGGATGGGAAAGCCATTTGATTAGTCTGCTTGCAAAAAAGACTGCTCTTTGTTAAAGGCAGCGAGACAGAGGCCCATTGCGGCTTCCAGCAAGTCCAGAATTCAGCCAGCCTCGGTGCCAGGAAGTTTGCTCTTACAGGTGATCTCAATCTTCCCTGCTGCAATTTGAGTTTTTTCCTCTATTTCACCCTCTTGGTGACACACTCAGTCCCTCATTCATGCTGTCCTCTCTCCCTGTGGGACCTCCCTTCTCTCATGACTCTGCCTAGATGGTGTCCTCCCTGAGTACCAGCTACTCAGAGTGAGGACAAGGGACAGGGGACTTCTTGGATCTAAATGATCTTGGGGGAGATAAAAGGAATGAACTTAATTTCAGTTTTTCAACATTGACAGAACTTAAAAACATAACGCTGAACGAAGAAAGTTAAAGAATGAGGCAGACAGTCAATTATTTATGTAATCGAATAGATACAAAGCAATACTACACATTTGGTAGGCACACGTGCATTACACTTACACACAGACGGACATGGGAGGAGGGCAGGAGTTGCTGATCCACAGCAGGAGAGTGGGATGCTGGGAGGGCAGGCCGGGCAGGGATAAAGGGCACAGAGGAGAATGAACGTCTGCACGCGAAAGCCAGCCTCATCTGGCCAGATGATGGTCTTGTGCCACCAGCTGAGGAAATGGTAACTTAAGCTTCCTGAAGTCCAGCCACCCAGAGGAAAAGCCGACTAAAGTCCTGGCCACGACTCTCAGGTTGGCCTTCTCTTCGCTCCTCCCTCCTTCACCTTCCACACCAGACCGCAGTCAGGGTAAGTGAGGCCTGGCTAGAGAAGCACCCAGGTGAGGGGAACCCAGGGAGCTGCGAGAAATGCGGAGGCTCTGGGATTTCTGCGGCTTGGTGCCTCCCTCACAGAAGGAGAGAAAAAGGAAAACTGGGGACTCTAAGCAAGGAAAACGGATTCAAGCCTTCTGGGATTAGAAAAGATATACAGCATGTCCGCTGTAAAAGAACAGACAGGCCTAAAATGGATCTTTAGCTTCAAACACCAGAAATGATTACTTAAGCCATGACTTAGAGAGGGAGTGTTAGATTTAGCACATCTAAGGCAATGTCAGAACAGATTCACAACCCTTGGAAGAAGGACACCTTAGGATAAAACCCAGCCACCGGAGTGTGGCCTTGCCTGGTCGCCTCTGAGCTCCCTCTGCCCTGATGCGGGCTGGGGTGTCCACTCCTCTTCCTTACTCCTTCACACATGCTCTCTCCTGCCTGCAGGCCTGTTTTTTTCCTCTGAACGTTATGTATTTATAAACATTTTATATGATTATTATTAAACATACTAAAACATGATGTGATTATTTTATTTATTTATTTATTTTTTGATGTGGAGTCTCACTCTGTCACCCAGGATAGAGTGCAGTGGCACAGTCTCGGCTCACTGCAACCTCTTTCTCCTGGGTTCAAGTGATTCTCCTGCCTCAGCCTCCCAAGTAACTGAAATTACAGGCGTTCATCACCATGCCTGGCTGCTTTTTATATTTTTAGCAGGGTCCTTCCCCTCATGGGGAGGGTGGAGAACGTCTCCTCTCCTCCAGCTTAGGGAGATGGGCCTTAGGCAGACACAGTGGAGGACTAGTGAGGACACAGCGGACTGGTCTGCCCCTGCCTGTGGAATCTTGGGGGTTGCAGGTGAGGGACAGGGAGTGAGACTAAGGCTGCCCGTGGGAACTTGTCTAGCCTGGTAAGGGATGCACCTGTGTTTGCAGCAGAGCCGGCCTGGGCTCTCCTCCATGTCCTTGCCCTCGACGCTCCACAGAGAATGTCCCCCAGCCGCCCTGTGTGGAGGTGAGCCTCTGACAATCAGGGCTGAAAGGGAGTTGATGGCGGTGGCATGGACGGCGCATCACCCTCATCAAGAGAGCTGGGGTGTGAGGTTCCCAGGAATCAGGAGAGAGCTCCCCAAGGACCCAAGAAGACATTCTTGACAGAAAGACAGTTTTCCTATAGGCCACAGCTAGAGCATGCCACGCTGGATCTCAGGCCGACAAGCACAATCTCTCCCCGCCTGGTACAGCGCTGCCTGTCCCTGCTCTAGTCCTGGAGGTCAGAGTGAGGGAGAGGTGGGGGTGGAAATGACAGCAAAGAGAGAAGCTCCTCAGGCGTTAGGGCTGAATTGGGTTCCTGAAATTCACATGGTGAAGTCCTAACCCCAGCACCTCAGACTGCGACTTGAGACAAGGCCTTTAAAGACCTGATTAAGATAAAATGAGGTATTTAGGGTGGCCTTAATCCAATCTGACTGTTGTCCTTATAAGAAGAGATGAGGACACACACACACACGCGGAAGACCACGTGAGGAAGACAGCCCACGTGGGGTGACGGCCATCTGCAAACCAAGGAGAGATGCCTCAGGAAATCAACTCTGCCAAGGCCTGGCTCGCAGCCTTCCACTCAACCTGGGCCACTGTGCCAGGCAGCCCCAGCCGGCAAACCCACCAATCTCTGCCATTCTCTTTGCGTGCTTCTGGCCTGCAGCAGGTAAGCTTTCACTTTGAATGAAAGTCGCACAAGATATATGAGTACCTGAGCGGTCATCTATGGAGCTCCCATGACTGGAAAACTTCTCTGTCTCATAAGCTGCAGCCTGGCTTCCCAGACCCACGAAGAGCTAGCCCCAAAGCTGGATTTGCAAGAGGCTCCAGACAAACGCAGGGTTGCTTCATGGCCACCATTTAAGGGCTCTGCTCTTTTAGGGCCCTGCTGGCATCCTTCATGAAGGCAGCAGGCCCATCACCATCATCCTAAGCGGCTCTCCCACATTTGGCGGAGGAGTTTACCCTTCCTGGGTTAGATTTTGGCTGCACCGAGTATTCTTTGGAGAAAATGGAAGTTCTAAGTCCAAAGGAATGAAGTTACAGGGACGAAAGCATCCTGCAGGGACCAGGCTCCAACTCTGTTCCCCGCACCCCAAGTCTGTTGAGTGTATTCCACTCTAAAAGGACCTGGCTGCAGGGGCCTCTCCTTCAGATCTTTTTACCAGATTTCAGTCTGTCCGGGAGAATCTCCTTTATGATGTGTCTATTAAGGCTTGTCTTGAATTAAACCTGTTGAGCCAGGCTTGTTGCAGAAGTGACCCCGCAAACCTCTAGAGGTGCACTGTGTCCTCAGTAATGTGAAAGCTGACCAAACAGAGAGGAGGGATCGGTTTGGTCTTATTCTCCAGAGTTGCCAGAGAGAAGCATCAAGGACTCCACCTCCCTAGCAGAATGAAGCTGCAAAATGAATTTATTCATTCTGAAATGAGTGCATTCTTTTTGATCTATCTTAGATGTATTAGCCCCATTTCCTAGACACACTGAACAAACCGAGAACAGAAAACTGAGATCAAATCCCACCACTTCCCATTGACCAGTGCTGAAGTAGGAGCATTGCTTGAAGCCAGGAGTTTGAGATCAGACCTGGCAACAAAGTGAGACCCTATCTCTACAAAAAAATGTTTTAAAAAATTATCTGGGCATGGCGACGTGAATCCGTAGTCCCAGGTACTTGGGAGGCTGACGTGGGAGGATCGCTTGATCGCCCAGGAGTTGGAGGCTGCAGTGAACTATGATCACACCATTGCGCTTTGCCTGGGTGGCAAAATGAGACCTCATCTCTAAAAAAAATTAAAATAAAATAAAATTATAAAGTAATAGTAAAAAAGAGAAGGGGAACTCACACAGAGAGCAATTAATATCCAGAGAGTATGCACAGATCCTGGGGGTGCTATACGAGGCAGTTCGGTTAGACTTGCTTTAACTTTGTAGGCAGCCCAGCCTCTGCTCAGTCCTTGAAAGGGAGCTGCACACTCACCACGCTCAGTAAGCTGAGCAAGAGCAGGCCATGAGGCCACCAAGTCCCCCAAGGAGAAAGCATGGGCCTTGGGGCAGCTGGGCATGTGCTGGAGACAGCTGGCCCCATGTCCCTGAGCTGGCTCAAGGCCAGTGCCTCTTCAATGCTGGAGACTGTGAACTCAAGACTCATGCGTCACCCGGCCCTTGGGGGTGGACCAGGGATCATGACCCTGGCAAGCTCACAGAGTGTCTGAGATTGAAGCTACCATGCGTGGTGGCTGCTACATGTACCTGCAATAACTAACAGGGACCAAAGCCAAAAGCATCCTGTGTATGGGCTGAGGGTGGCTGGAAGTCTGAGGCTTCCACATTTGGAAGTCTGAACTTGGCCTTTTCAGAAACAAAACCAATCAAATAAAGCAACCCCTTGCCATCACCTGAGGACTCTTCACAAGCTTTCTGGTAGGTTCCAGGAGTTTCTGATCCCCCAGGCTGAGGCATTACTCAGTGGTTATTACCTCAGGCAGAGCAAAACTAAATGCAGACCCTGAGGTCCTTTAGGGGATTTAGAACCTCAGCCAAAGTTCCTGAGAGTGGCTCTCAGCCTTAGAAAGTGGGAGACATGCCTGGAGAACTTGTTAAAAGTTCAGATTCTACACACCTGACAGAATGGTGAAAATTCAGAACACTGGCAACACCCAATGCTGGTGAACATGTGGAGAAACAAGAATACATTCATTGCTGGTGGGAATGCACAGTGGTGCAGCCACTTTGGAAGACAGTTTGGTGGTTTCTTACAAAACTAAACATATTCTTCCCATATGATGCAGCAATCATGCTCCTTGGTATTTACCCAAATGAGCTAAAAACTTATGACCATACAAAAGGCTTCACACAGGTGTTATAGCAGCTTTATTCATAATTGCCAAACCTTGGAAGCAGCAAAGACCTATAGGTGAATGAATAAATAAATTGTGATACATCCGAACAATGGAATGCTATTCAACACCAAAATGAAGTGAGCTAACAAACCATAAAAAGATATGAAGAACACTTAAACAAATATGACTAATATGACTAAGTGAAAGAAGCCAATTTGAAACATTTACATATTATGCGATTCTAACTACATGACATTCTGGAAAAGGCAAAACCGTAGAGACAGTACAAAGATCAGCGGTCCCTAGGGGTTGGGGAGGGAAGGATGAGCAGGCGGAGCATAGAGGATGTTTAGGGCAGTGCAGCTCCTTTCTGTGATATTTTAGTGATGGATTCATGTCAGTACACATCTGTCAAGACCCATAGAATGTCCAACATCAAGAGTGACCCTTATGTAAACTCTGGACTTTGGGTGATAATGATGTGTCAATGTAGGTTCAGGGGTTGTAACAAACGTACCACTCAGTGGAGGGGGTGTTGATAGTTGGGGAGGTGGTATGTATGTGTGGCATATGGGAACTCTCTGCTCAGTTTTGCTGTGGGCCTAAAACTGCTTGCAATGGTTAATTTTATGTGTCAACTTGACTGGGTGATGAGGTGCCCAGACATTTGGTCAGACAGTATTCTGGGTGTGTCTATGAAGGTGTTTCTGAATGAGATTGACATTTAAATTGGTGGAGCGAGTGAAGCAGATTGCCCTCCCTAATGCGGGTGGGCCCATGCAATCAACCGAAGGCCTGAATAGAACAAAAAGACTGACCCTACTGCAAGTAAGAGGGATTCTTCCTGCCTGACTGCCTTGAGCTGGGACATCAGCTTTTTCCTGCCTTCAGGCTTGAATTGAAACACTGGCTCCTCTTAGGTCTTGAAGCTACAGCTTTCAGACTGGAGCTTAGACAGACCATCAGCTCTGCAGGTTCTCAGGCCTCTGGACTTGGACTAGAACTACACTACTGGCTGTCTTGAGTCTGCAGATCTTCTGAGCCTTCATAATCGTGTCAGTCAATTATTCTATCTATCTATCATCTATCTATCTTTCTCTCTGTCATCTATCTACCATCTGTCTATTATCTATGTCTGTATCTATTACCTATCTATCATCTATGTCTGTATTATCTATCCATCTATCTATGATCTATCTACTTATCATCTATTATCTATCATCTATCTATATTCTGTCTATCTCTCTATCTCCTATTGGCTCTGTTTCTCTGGTGAACCTTGACTAAAAACATTGCTCTAAAAAAAATCATGTTTTTTTTTTTAAGTTTATACGACTGGGATCTTCTCACCACCCACAAAAAATTTCAGTTCAGCAGTGCTGAAGCTGGGCCTGGAAATGTGCATTTTGTTGACTTTCCTCTGTTTTCTGATGCCAGTGACATGTGGGTCACCCTTAGAGAAGCAAAACCTCAGAGTTTCTCCCCGTAGCTGGCAGAGGCAGAAAGAGCTACAATGTGAGGTCCCCCTCCCATGGGCCTCGCACTTTCCCCCACCCCACCCCAGCCACTGAGATGGGCTGTGTACCCTGGCCTGGGGGGCAATGCAAGAGATTTTGGCTTCTCATGCTCCTAGCTATGGCCTTCCTCTCTTTTGCATCAGATAGATTGTGTTTGGAGTGTTTCACTACCTGGCGAGAGGCTTCCTCCTGGTGGAGGCTGGATGATTGCGATGACCTCCTCCTCCCCGGCTGCTCTCGGGACCACAGGCTTTTCCCCTCCGCTGCGCTTGTTTATACAACTGACCACACAGTCTTCCTCTCACCATTTCGTTACATCACCTCCTTCCTTAAGAACCCTCCCTGCCCCCTACTGCCTGTAAGGTCAAACCTGAATGCTGACCCCTGTGCGAGTCCCTTGCCTGTCCGCACGTGTCCCTCCTTCCAGCGCTCACGTGCCCCGGACCCCCACCGCTGTTTTCCGACACTCCTTGACCCTCGGGGCCCTCAGCACTCAGCTTCAACTTGCCTCTTTCCAGAGCTTCTCTGTCTGGTTCCCAGGTCTCCTCCAGCTTGGTCAGTGCCAGAGCATATTTCAGGATCACTACCAAGGAGTCCTTCTACTTGAATTTGTTCTAGAGTGTGCTCCTACCTGCTCTGCCCTGCCTCGGTGAAGGGGCCGGTGCTTATGCAAAGCAGGAAAGCAGAAAGACCAAGAGCACTGGACTCGGCAGACCTGGGTGCAAGGACACACGCAGCGCTTTAGGAGCTGTCAGACCAAGGACAAATTCCTCAGCTTCTCTGAGCTTTTGTTTCTTTACCATATACACAGGAATAATGATGCCTGTTTCCCAGGACTGTTGGGAAGAGCAAAGTACAGTGGTGCTGGAGGTGAACGTGTGGAAATTATAAGCCACTTCCCAGGGGACAGCAGCTGTCCTGCTCAGCTGCCCAAAGCTGGCTTCAACACTACTGGACGGGCTTGGCTGGTGTATGGGTGGCCAGAGAAGGGACAGAACAGACATGAGGGCCAGAGAAGGGACCACTGTTGTCCTGATGCACAGCCTGAAGGAGGACCTAGAAAACAGCACTCAAATAATGAAGTCAGTAGCGAGGGGAAGAGGTTGGCTTGGAGAGGTGCAGAAGCAGGGTCTGCAGAGCTGAACAGGGACAGAGGCCAGGGACAAGAAAGCAGACAAGGGGAAGAAGGAGGGATGAGGACAGAGAAGGCCACTCCGTGTGGCCTAGGGAAGAGCTTCTGGGACACTCTTAACCCACAGCCGATTCTGTAGCTTAAAACATCACCAGTACAGCCCAAGAATGTGTCCCGAGGTCAGGAGCCCTGGAGACTCCAGAGGCTGACAGCTCCTCTGTTCTGTCTGGGGGTGGTGTGTTCTTGCAGGATTTGAGGAGACTGAATTGTGTAATAATGTGGAGCTTTGGCTTTGAAATGCTTTCTGTGCCCTGGACAATGACATCTCAAATGTTACTGAAGTTCTTGAAGCCTCTGTTCCTCCTCTGTATGGCAAGAATCCTAGTGACCACTTCACAAGGGGGTGATAAGATTTCAGGGATACAGCACAGAAAGTGCTGAGGACAGGGCTGGCCACATAGGAGGTGATGTTTTTTATTTATTTTATTTTTATTTATTTATTTATTTGAGACGGAGTTTCACTTTTGTTGCCCAGTCTGGAGTACAATGGCACAATCTTGGCTCGCTGCAACCTCTGCCTCCCACATTCAAGGGATTCTCCTGCCTCAGCCTCCCAAGTAGCTGGGATTACAGGCATGTACCACCACGCCCAGCTAATTTTTTGTATTTTTGGTAGAGATGGGGTTTCTCCATGTTAGTCACGCTGGTCTCGGCCTCCCACTTAGCACCTGTTTTGGGAATAACATCACACAGCACATGTGGGCTTTTCTTTCAAAGGCTGTCACTTGGGGAGCAATCTGTGTGTCCTCCTACTACATAGTTTGATGTCTTGTTAAAGGAGAAAGATTTCAAAATTAGCATCAACATTTGGGGAGAAATCAAATCTCTTCCATATGCTACTTCACTTGGGTGGCACCAAGAAAAAGGCAGAGCTGAGCCCCAGAATGTGTCGTCATAGCCCCCGCCCCACGGCCCAAGCAGGTGTTTTCTCAGACACGCCGCCTCCACGGTGGCCTAATTTCAGCTTCCACGGCTCCTCCCAGCTCTTCATCCCCACTCTCTTTCTTCCCCCAGCGTCTGGCTCAGTTCCCCTTCTGCTCTTGCTTCCGTTGCTGATGCACCGTTGCTGAAGTGGTGGCATTGTAACTTGAGGGCCAGCCATTCAAGAGCCCCCTCCTCACTCCTGTGCTCTCTCTCCCTCATGCTGATTCTTATGCGGGGAAGGACCAGGAATTGGCCAGCTTGTCTCTGATCTGGCCATACCCTATTCTCCAGGGAGCCTTGCCAGGCCCTGCCTCCCCTAAACATAAAAATGAATGACACTGACCTCAATGTCAAGGCTTATATAGAACTCTTAGAGAGCAAAGATTCCCAGATCAAGGTAGGCACCACTCTTTTACGGACCACTCTTGGCAGTGAAGGATTCTGTTTCCTGACTCATTCATTGGAATCTTTGCAACCCGTCCATCTGCGTATCCTATAGACAGGTCTCTGGGCGTTTCATGGTGCCCTGTTGGCCAGAAAAAAACCTTAACCTTGATCTTTTTTTTGTTTTAACTGAATAATCTCCTGGGTCTCATCCAAGTAAATATTTTTCTTGTTCACAAAAGTTCCTGTGGTGAGCAGTGAATTCTCATACAAAAAATATTAAGCAAGAATTTCTTGCCTTCTAGGAAATCACCATTTTATCCAGGTTGATCTATCTTGGAAAATTACCAACTAGTCTTAACCATAAAACAAACCATGAAAATGCCTCCCTTTTGGCCTTTTGTGCTGCCAGAGCAGATACACTTCACTGTCCAGGGTCTAAGCACTGAGTACTGGCCTGGGGCCCCCCCTGCCTTTTTTTTTTTTTTTTTTTTTTTTTTTTTTTTTCGTACCTTGAGACCAAGGAACACAAAACGAATTTGAAATTAATAAAAATGATTTCATATATTATAATTTATCATATTAATAGGATGAAGTCAAAAATATGTTCTTTTTTACTATATACAGAAAGAAAGACAGTATTCAATATCGATGAGTTCTAAATCATTGGTAGCAAACTTGAAATAGGACAGAGCTTCTTTTTTGGGGCCCTTTGTCTTTGGCTTAGATTAATTCATTGAATCAAATAGCTGACACCTTGGAGACTGTGGAAGTCTGAGGGCAAGGGAATGTCAGTGGAGAGGGAAGATGGACAAAATAGGAGGGGCAGAGGCATGGGGGGTGTAAATGCCACGCTTCCCTTTGGGCTCTCAGGGGTCTCATTGGCATGAAGAAAATCAGATATTTCATTCCACAGTATATTTCTCTGACACATTTTGAGACGGCTGTTCACAGACAGGAGCAGCCCTGCAAGGCCGCTCTTCGTGGGGGAGACTTGCATCTGCAGAGAATCTGATTGACGCAGCCGTCTCGAAGGCCCCCCCTTGTCTGGATCTAGGAAAGATTAACTGGGATTTTGTTTTAAAGAACTGACACCTTTAAAGATCTGAAAGAAACATTCACCACGTTTGCTCTCTGAGGGCTGCTACCTGTGGGTTTCACGTATGTAACACGGCGACCTTTGTTCGCCAGGCCTCCTCTTCTCCCCCTTCCATAACCTGTCATGCCTCCGTAACCTGATGCATCATCATTACTTGTTTTTGGTCATATTCTGAGTCCTATTCTTTCTGTAACCTCAAGATGTACCTCACTGGACCGCTGGGGAATCCCTTTGTGGCTTTCTCCTATGGGCATGCTAGTAACTTTGCATGCCTTCTCTCTAACTGATCTGCCTCTTGTCAGTTGATTTTTCAGCATTTTCAGAGAGTGAAGGGGAATTTTTCCCTTGACCCCTACAAGGTTAAGGTGGCACCGAGACGCTGGCCAGTGAGGCAGCTCTCTTGGCCTCCTGCTTCTTCCCAGCTATCCCGACCTGCATGGTCCCACTCCTAGCTCCTGTTCCCAAACTAGTGGGACTGGGAGAGTGTGGGAGCAGCCTCAAGCCTGTTCGTCTCTCCTGTCCCGCATATGGGCGAGGGCTCCAGGACAGCCAGGCAGGATAGGCTTTGATATCTCTCTCACAGAACAGTCCAGAGTGGGGGGGTACCCGGCAGGCTGGCTGGATGCATGAGGCCATCCATATACTTAAAATATTTTTTCCAGATGAGGTTCTGCTATGCTGCCCAGGCTAGTCTTGAATTCCTGTTCTCAAGTGACCCTCCTGCCTCAGCTCCCCGTGTAGCTGGGATTGCAGGTGCCTGCCACTGCTGCAGCTTCTGTGTTTTGAACAAGCTCTCTTGGTGATGCAGATGCTGCCTATGGGAACTGTGATGGTTAATTTTATAAGTCAACTTGTCTGGGCCATGGTACCCAGATAGTTTGTCAACTATTATTATTATAATACAGCACTTAAAAATTTTATTTTTAATTTAATTTTTTTTGAGACAGGTCTTTGCTATGCTGCCTAGGCTGGAGTGCAGTGGTGTAATAATGGCTCACTGCAGCCTGGACCTCTCAGGCTCCAGGGATCCTCCCACATCAGCTCCCAAGTAGGTGGGACCACAGGCACGTGTATCACCACGCCCGGCTAATTTTTGTATTTTTGGTGAAGACGAGGTTTCACTATGTTGCTCATGCTGACCTCTACCTCCTGGGCTCAAGTTATCTTTCCACCCCGCCTCCCAACATGCTGGGATTACAGACATGAGCCGCCATGCCTGGACAGGTCAAATAAACATTTTTCTGTGAAGGTGTTTTAGATGAGATTAACATTTAAATCAGTAGACTTTAAGTACAGCAGATTATCCTGCATAACATAGGTGGGCCTCATGCAAACAGTTGAACATCTTATGAGAAAAAGACTGAAATTTCCCAAGGAAGATGGAATCCCTCCAGCAAACGGTCTTCAGTTTTGAACTGAAACTCTTCCCGGGGCCTCCAGCCTGTCTGCCTGCCCTACAGATTTTAGATTACCCCAGCATCTATCATCATGTAAATCCCTCTCTCTCTTTATGTGCACACACACATACACACAAACATACACATATACACATACACAAACACACAGAACACAGACACACACACATACACACACATACAAAGTTTSTCTTCCTCTCTATGCACACACACGCACACACATACACATACACATGATCGCACACATATATACACATACACAGAAACACAGACACACACACATGTACACATATACAGAAATACACAGACACACACATACACAGAAACATACAGACATACACACATACACATACACAGAAACACACATACACATGCATACACATATACACACAAACACACACATATAAACATACACAGGAACACACACACATACACACACACAGAAACACACACATGCAGACACACACACACACACACACACACACACACACATCCTGTGCATTCTGTTTATTTGGGTTCAAACTCCAGCTCTTCCACTTACAGTGAAATTTTAGACAGGCTATCTCAAATCTTTGCTTCTGTCTCTATAAAGTGGAGATTATACGTTTAGTCCAGTGCCTGGTGCTCAGGAAACTATTAATAAATTAGAACACTAACCTTCATCAGACCATGATTATCACAGTAGCGCTGGGAAAAACTGTAAGTAATTTTGCCCTTCCTGTTCTTCAAGAAATCTTGTCTCTATCCCTCATTCTAAGCAATGAAACCTCACCTTTTCTTGAAAATCTAAAGGAAATGAGATAGTAGAGGTCTTTGCCAGAAATCCAGCATCCCAAAGCTAACTGCCTACAGCTGTGTTTTTAGTCCAGCATCCTCTGCCGAGCACAGCAGCCCCACCCAGCACATGGGGCCCCAGTTCCACCTCTCCCCTCGCTGCCGGGCAGCAGGGAGGAAGCAGCAGAGAGTGTTTCCCAGTCATGACATGCTTGTTGTCAGCTCTTTCCCGGACACAGCCAGCTTTTCCTTCTTGTTTTACTTGGCATCAATCTGTGTATTATCTGTGCAGTTCTCTGGAAAGGAACAGAAAACCAACTTCCTACGTGAATAGCCAAGAGCACTGACCTCCCCTCTGCTCTTGTTATCTTCATGACTAACTCAGAATTCCTGGCTCCTCCTGCCCCTCGTTAGTGCATAGAAGTTAGTGCATAGAAGCCTCAGCTGGTATTGGGATGCTCTGCAGGACCAGGGGTGGTTCCAGGGTTTTTACATAAAAGGTGCTTGAAGGCAGGAGTTTTGTTGGAAGAGAAATTGTCCTATAATTCTATTTGCAGAGCAAACACACTGGTTTTATTTTAGATGATATATTATAGAGCATGAGGGTGACAAACTGGCCAGTGGGACAAATCTGGCCTGCCACCTGTTTTTGTGAATGAAGTCTTTTTGGAACGCCTCCACGCCCATACTATCTCCTACGATGTCTTTCGCATTGTAGCGGCAGAGCGAAGTGGTTGAAACAGAGGCTGTATGTGTGATCTGCAAAGGTCTAAAATACTTACAGTCTGGCCCTTTATGGGAAAAGTTTGCAAATCCTGTAACACGGCAATGAAACAGCACATTTTTTTAAAAAATGCTTCATTTATAACAATGTGCATAAAAATGAGAAAGCATCCTTCGCCCATTTCAAACCATATTTTGTGGATGTCTTAGTGGGTGGGATAGTGAGGACCCTGGCTGGGGAGGGGAGTGTAAATTTTCCTAAGGAATCCGTTTGTGCTGTGACCACAGAGACACTCCTTCCTGGGCCCAGGTCCTCTGAATCTCACGGAATGCCAGCCTGGGGTCCTGAGTTTCCGCTTGTTTTCAGGTTCTGGCCTCTGCCCAGCAGCACAGACTGTATTCTCACCCTGGGTTGTTCTTCAATTTTTTTCATATCACGGCAGCTACGGAAAAGGACATTCATTATTTGTAAAAGGATGCAGCTGCTCATGGCTGAGGAGACAGGAGCTATCCCAGACCCCATCCAGGGCCCCAGGACCGAAGCATTGGCCTCTACACGCAGGAATCCCATTAGCAGCCGGAAGACACTGCAGTGGAGGGCTGGGACGCTCCCGCTGGTGCGCTTCCCCTTGCTGCTGGTGACAGCGCTCTGCATCTGCCACTCCGGGTGTCAAGCAGAGTCGGCTGCACTTTCCTGTTCCTGCTTCAGTATGGGGCCTCCTGTCCCCCAGGGCCCCCAACCTTAACAAAGACCTGAAGGAGCATGCTAGGTCCTGGATGAGCTGTTTTCTCCTACGTTTCATTTAAGCCTAATTAAAGTTCTGGCATCAGGCCAGAGTATGATACTATTAGCTATGTTTTGTAATGGAGGAAATGGAACCTCAGAGCACTGCGGCAAGTTGCTGGAGTAAATGGGCTCGGAGCCAGAGAACCAAGTGCTGGTGGTGTGCTGGGAATGCCAACAACAGGCTCTCCTTGCACAGCAGGGGGTAGGGAAGCCTCATCCACAGCATCTGCCCCAGCCCTTGAATAAATCTCCCACCCGGGGGGCTCACCGCGCCTGGACTCAGATCCCTGCCCCTCTCTGGGCCTCTATTCCCTGACCTGTGGGTTGAGAGGGTGGAGTGCCTGGAGCTCCGGAGCAGACCTGCACAGGAAGTGCTGCAGAAACCTTTGAAGAGTCACAATCTTAGAAGGCATGGGTCGGTACAGCAGAGCAGGAGCCCCAAGCATGAAAAGATCCGGGACATCCCACCTCAGTCACCCGTGTGCGACTAAAAGCAGAGACGACACTAAGCCATATGTTTAAGAAGGCCAGTTTTTCTCATGATGCCTATATAAATCATCAAATTAAAAAAAGTGTTGGGCTCCCTACATTGCTATTGCCCTAAGTATGTTCTTGGCCTTCCCATTGGATGACCCAGCCTGGGGACGATATGTTTGAGAAAGATGGGTATCTTGTATCTTTCAGGGCCCAGCTGGAGATGTAAGGAGAATTAGGCAAATACAGTATCCAGCTTGGAGTAACTTCGATGGCCTGGGACTAAGTTTAGACAAATGGCCTGCAGAATTGTACCTAATTAGTTGTGTAATCACCCGTGAATTGGTTTCTGAGCACCTCTGGCAAGGTGCTGGGGGAATACAGGTGAGATGCACGTCTTCTCTGAGGCTGGGGATGGGGTGAAAAATGCCTGTGGCAGAGGCCGCTTGTAACGCAGGGAGTGCTGCTGCCATGATACCTGGGCAGCATGTGAGGCCCCATAATGGCCAGGTGTGCTGTAAGGGAGTCAAGAGATCTCTGTTGAAGTTGGCAGCTATGGGAGGCTTCCAGGATGGCAGATGGAGCTGGGCCTTGAAAGGCAGGTGGGATTCCAGTAGGTAAAGACAGAGGGAGGACCAGCACTCTCGGGGACCCACCAAGTGGTTTGTCCTTTCTGTCTTTCACTTGGATGCTCTTGATTCTCGCTTCCATTTTCTCTCCTGGTTTGGCCCCTGAATGACTTCCTCAGATGTCATTCAGAGGGCAGCCTTGACTCCACTGTTCTGGGGCTGGTTATCAGGCTTGGTGGGGGTGGAGAGGGGGGTGACTTCCTCCCAGAGGCAAGAGTAAGGTACCCAACCAACACTCCAACTCTCCTTAAAGGCATCTTCACATTCCTTTAATGAGTTTGTTTTTCCATTATGTAGCCTAGAGGTGTGTGATTGGCTAAAATTCAAAGAACTAGTATTTGGCCACCTTTAAGCACCTTTTAGCAATTATTTCAAGAATGTCCCTATAGAATGTGCAGGTGCTTGTTAAGTGTTCTTTTTAGCAAAGATCCTAGCACAACTGGAGAAGTCCTATGTCATATCCTGTTATGTTCTCTATGTTCACCTGACATCCTGCCTATATGACTGAACGTATTTCCAATGCAATTAAAAAATAGTATGCAACAACTCAGCGGGTGCCGATGTGCAGCTTCCTCAGTTGCCTGGCCCGTCATTTTCATCAGGTTACTCTTGGGGTGTTCCATGACCCATAACACTACGACTGTGTGACCCATAACATAAGACCAAGGCCTGCTGGCCTGTAGGGCAAGATGCTGTTACCAGCTTACTTGATGACCCTGGCACATCTCAGACTTGAGGTCTCTTAACTCCTTGCTTAGAACCCTTTCACAAGGTTCTTTTGTCCCCTAAAAATAAATAAATAAATAAATAAATAAAACAAAAAGCAACCCAAAACCAAAAGCCTTGAGACTCACTTTTTGATTTGGATTTTTAATTAACCTAATGTTCTTTCATCTCAACAGTTGGCTCTGGGACCCACTATGCGGCTGAATCCTCTTTCATCAACACTTGTGTATGTTGGTATAATTTGGTATAAAGGAAAATAAAAAACTCTCAGGACCCCTGAAGTCCTCATGCAAAAGGGAAGGTTAAGCCTGGAGACTCAGTCAGCCACACTCTCTTCCAAATGAATAGCTGTTTCTAGCATTAGGCCCTTCCCCACTGAAGGTGAAAGTCCTCAGGCATCTACAAAGGACCTTGCCACAGTACAGAGAGTCTTCAAAAAAATCAAAATAAAACTACCATATG
Source organism: Sapajus apella (assembly GCF_009761245.1). Classification (NCBI taxonomy): domain Eukaryota; kingdom Metazoa; phylum Chordata; class Mammalia; order Primates; family Cebidae; genus Sapajus; species Sapajus apella. Next base: position 17,800,837 of record NW_022436989.1, read on the forward strand.
ATCCAGCAATCCCACTTCCTGGTATGTATGGAAAAGAGTTGAAAACAGGATCTCTAAGAGGTATTTGTAGACCCATGTTTACAGCAGAATTGTTCGCAAGAGCCTAGAGGTGGAAGCAACCTAAACGTCCATCAGTGGGTGAATGGATAAAGAAAATGTGCTCTGTACACACAATAGAATATTATTCATCCTTGGCCTGATGCAGTGGCTCGCGCCTGTAATCCCAGCACTTTGGGAGGTCAAGGCAGGCAGATCACAAGGTCAGGAGATCGAGACCATCCTGGCCAACATGGTGAAACCCCGTCTCTACTAAAAAATACAAAAATTAGCTTGGTGTGGCAGCACCCACCTGTAATCCCAGCTACTCGGGAGGCTGAGGCAGGAGAATTGCTTGAACCCAGGAGGCAGAGGTTGCAGTGAGCCAAGATCATGCCATTACACTCCAGCTTAAGATACAGCAAGACTCCATCTCAAAAAAAAAAAAAAAAAAAGAAAGAAAAAAGAATATTATTCATCCTTAAAAAGGAAGGAAATTCAGTTAATTCAGCTGCATGCTACCCAATGGATGAACCTTGAGGATATTTAGGGAGGATTCCCTCTGTCTCTATCTTTTGGAATAGTGTCAACAGGATTGATATCAATTCTTCTTTGAATGTCTAATAGAGTTCAGCTGTGAATCCATGTGGTCCTGGACTTTTTTTGGTGGCAATTTTTTTTTATTACCATTTCAATCTCACTGCTTTTTATTAGTCTGTTCAGAGTTTCTGTTTCTTCTTGCTTTAATCTAGGAGGGTTGTACCTTTCCAGGAGTTTATTCATCTCCTTTAGGTTTTCTAGTTTGTGTGTATAAAGGCGTTCATAGTAGTTTCGAATGATCTTTTGTATTTCTGTGGTATCTGTTGTTATCGCTCCCATTTCATTTCTAACTGAGCTTACTTGGATCTTCTCTCTTCTTTTATTGGTGAATCTTGATCATGGTCTGCCAATTTTGTTTAACTTTTAAAGAACCAGCTTTTTGTTTCATTTATCTTTTGTATTTTTTTGTTGCAATTTCATGTAGTTATGCACTGATCTTCATTATTTCTTTTCTTCTCCTGGGTTTGGGTTGGCTTGTTCTTGTTTCTCTAGTTCGTTCAGGTGTGAGCTTAGATTGTCTATTGTGTTCTTTCAGATTTATGGATGTAGGCATTTAATGCTATGACTTGTGTCACTATTATTGTTCAGTTCAAAGTGTTTTAAAATTTCCATTTTGATTTCATTGCTTACTCAATGATCATTCAAAAGCAGGTTATTTAATTTTCACATATTTGGTTTGTTTTGAGGTTTTTCCTTCTGGAATTGATTTCTATGTTCTGAGAGAATACTTAAAATAATTTGGATTTTCCCAAATTTATTGAGACTTGTTTTGTGGCCTATCATTTGGTCTATCTTGGAGAATGTTCCATGTGCTGATGAACAGAACTGAATAATTATTAATTGCCCAATTAGCATCTCGTAGAGCTGAGAAAGACCTTCCCAAAGCCAACAAAGCACGTAGCAGTGAGGGGCTCAGAACAGGGTTTTCCGACAGGGTCTCACTGTGTCACGCAGGCTGGAGTGTAACTGTGGCTCACTGCAGCCTCAACCTCCTGGGCCCAAGTGATTGTCCCAACATTAGCCTCCCAAGTAGCTGAGACTTCAGATGTGTGCCACCAAGCCTGGCTAATTTTTGCATTTTTTGTAGAGACAGGGTCTCCCTATGTTGTCCAACCTGGTCTCAAACTCCTGGGCTCAAGTGATCCTCCCACTTCAGTCGCTCAAAGTGCTGGAATTACCGAAGTGAGCTGTCATACCCAGTGGGCCTTCTTTTTCAAGGCTGCCTCTGCCCACACTCTCCTGCCCGCCCTACTCTGCCCTCTATCTCACTGAGATCCTTTTCTGGCTCCGACTCTGTCTTCCTTCTTTCTGCATTCCCCTTTCTACATTAACCAACCACAATATGAATTTGATGTACATTAGAAATTTATTTGCAGGATTTAACAAGCAGAAGTTTGCATGTCTTGTTTGTTTAAATATTCAATGAGCTTTTCCATCTCTGTCAAGTCCTCCTCATGGTCAAATTAATTCCAGGTGGCCCTGCCTGTAAGTCAAGTCCCTCCAAGAACAGCGGTCTCTTCACCCTTGAGTGAACAAAGGACCACTCAGGTTAGGGTTTGACTCCCACTAAGCTGGTTTTATTTCTGGTACCTCAGTTTACCTACCTGTAAAATACAGGCTTCCTTTTACAGGATGCAGCTAATACATGTCTAGCACTGTGCCCAGCACATGGAAGGACACACACACAAAACCAAAATACCTGTTTTTCATGGGAGTAATAATACTCGCTAAGGGACACTGGGAGATTGATTCAGAGGACTGAGTGTCATTTCCAAAGAAGAAAACTAGTCACAGAAGATAGCTTTGTGCTCTTGCCCATTCTGCCGAGCTCCAGGACATGCTTTCTTGGCTGAGGGCCATCCTTGGGAAGGGAGATGTGCTCGTAGAAGCAGGAGTGTATGGTTGCCAGGCACCTCCTCATTCTCCTGTTGTCGCTGTGTGTGTGCAGCGTCAAGGAGGGAAGGCAGGGACTAGGACCCCTTGATGGTCCCTCAGCCTCTCTCCCCTCCAGTGGTCAGTAGCAGGGAGTGAGGATATGCTCACAAGTGGATGATTATGCAAACAAGTACATGATTTTTACGGATTCTTAGTAACATGGGAAATGTTTGCAGTATGAGATTACATTTTAAAAGTTCACTCCCAAATTGCTTATAATGCAGCATGAACTCCTTGGGCTGCGGTGGTCCTGGTGTGAGCCTGTGAGTTACCCAGTGCTGATCACATGTGTCCTAGAGGGTCTGGTGACCTCAGGCAGAGGAGCACCCTGAGAGGTAACTGCCTGAAGGAAGAGAGCTGTGGTGGCTGGTGACTGGGGCCTGGAGGGAGCAGTGCCGTGGTGGCTGGTGACTGGGGCCTGGAGGGAGCAGTGCTGTGGTGGCCGGTGACTGGGGCCTGGAGGGAGCAGTGCCGTCTTTCACTTGGAGGGGCTGGGTAGGAAGGGTCCGAGAGCCAGTGCGTCTCCAGCTGAGAGTGGGCAAGAGTGCAGGTGGCAGTCCAGGCTCCAGAGCTGCTGTTGAAGAGGAAGGGCCAGGGCACCTGACAGAGCAGGCACGGCTTTGGGAGTGGCGTCACCCTGCAGAAGTGGCTTCTGTGCTGTAGTAACCATGTCTTCCGATGCTTTAACAAATGGGGCCTTGCTGACCCTGGAGGGACTTGCCCCTGAGTGTGCCTTTCACATGCAAAACAATCAATCCAAAGCCCACCCCCGACCCCCTCCTCTATCTGGCTATCATACACAGGGCTACCATCCACCTGCCCTGTCCAACACCTAGGGCCAGGTACCAGACAACTAGGGACAGCCTCTATGCCCTGGTGCACACTGAAATAATTCAAACTAGCCAATCCTGACTCTGCCTGCCCTGCTTCCCTGATCCTTCCCACAGAAAGTCACTAAATCCCCTTGTCCTTGTTTGTCTATGCTCCCTCTGCCTCTTGACCCATGCTGGTGCTTCTCCGTGTGGACCCTGGTGCCATGGCGTGCCCCCTCCTCTTGGAACTATGAGTAACAAACTCTCAGTTCAGTAGCAGCTGTCTCCTGACCTATGGGCCTTACTATCCCTCAAACTTTCTGCTAATATATTTTAGAACACATGTCCAGAGGATGTAATTGCTGCCCTGACAAGGCTGCTGCAGGACTAGGAGTGTCCAGCCCAGGTCGTAAGAGGCAGGGAAGCTAGCAGAGTGGAAGATGAGCCAGGACAGGCCGTGGTAGCATCTGGACTCCAGCACATGAGAAACCCAGCCTGGAGAACCCCAGAAATATAAGGATAGGCCACTTTCCAGAAAGCTCAGGCCCAACATTAGCAGGAGGAAAGTCAGTGAAATGGGTGCCAGGCTACGTATGAAACACAGGAGAAGTTGGCACTTGTGAGCTGCAGTGTGCCAGGGGGAACTGATGATGGGGGAAGGTTTTTTTGTTTTGTTTTGTTTTTTTAAAGTGGTCTGTCTGTAGAGGAAAGATGAAATTAAATCATGGAAGAGTGTGTCCAGCCAGGACCCACTCTTCTGGTCCTGGTCATAACGAGAAGCAGAAACAGGAGCCTCCACACCCAGAGGCAGGACTCAGCTCCCATGTGTCTCTTGCTGATCAGCCTCACCCCGGGCTCCCAGCTGGAGAGATTCACTCTGTCAGGTCAGCGAGAAACCACTTGTTGCTGAAGCAGATGCCCAGCCAACTCCGGAGGTGCAGTGGGGCAGCTGTGTTGAATTAGCTGGGGAGGGCTCACACAGCTGAAAGACAGTGGCCGGGCGCAGGACCTGGAAGGAAGAGGGGTTGCTGGACTTTCCCAAGCTCCCAGCATGAGGGACAGGAACTAGGGTGGGCCCAGGCCGGCTGTCCTCAGCCCCAGGCTGGTGGCTGCTGTGGAAAGTGCCCTGCTTAGGCATCAGGAGACCCACAACCTCGCATGGTGACACCTGCCAGCTGACAGCCTTGAGCACGCCATTTCCCTAGCTAGGCTGCGGTCCACTCCTCTGTGAAATGGGCTGGTTGTGGGCTGGGTGACATTTCCGACTCTGACTTGTGTGAAGTTTCTTTCCCCCAAGCTTCCCCCAACTCCAGTAGGGAGTGAGCTCAGAGCCCTTTGCCATTAGGGTAGCCCCTGGTGGGGAAGGAAAAAGAGATGGGCTCAAAGTCTTCTCAACCCTACTTTCCAAAAGCCTAAGCCCCAGAAAGGGAGAGGATTTGTGGCTGTAAACAAAACATCTTCGCTAGAAACAGGGAGAGAGAGGGGGTCTTCTCTCACACACCAGAAAGATGTTCCCAGTGAGGAAGATGAAAGAAGAAGGCAAGCAGCAACAGAAAGAGAAATAGGCCGGTGAGGGGCCCTGTGGGCAAGATGAAGGAGGTCTCCACCATGACACATGCAGCCCATGAGGCTCCTGCCTGGTCTGATGATCCACAGCTGTGAGCAGCCCTGTGAACAGGGTTGTCCAAGTGGGAAGAGGGTGACTTAAGCAGAATTAAGTTAAAAATTTTACAATCTGGTGAAGTAAGCCTAGGGCATCTTTCTGTACCCATTGAACACTAACTCCCCATTCTGCCTCCTCTTAACCCTTGACAACCGCCATTCAACTTTCTATTTCTATGCATTTGACCCCTCCATATAAATGGAATCATATAGTATTTGTCCTTTGTGGCTGGCTTATTTCAATTAGCGTAGTGTCCTCAAAGTTCATCTATGTTGTAGCATGTGTCAGAATTCCTTTCCTTTTGGAGGCTAAATAATATTCCATCATATGTATCCACTATAATTTTTGTTTATCCACTTATCTGTTGATGGGCTTGGGTTGCTTTCACCTTTTGACTATTATACATGAGGCTTCTATGAACATGAATATACAAATATCTCTTCCAGTCCTTGCTTTCAGTTCTTTTGGGCACATAGCTAGGAGAAGAATTGTGAACTGTGTTATAATTCTGTTTGGTGCTCTTCTTTTTGAGGAGTCACCAAACTGTTATTAACAAGGGTTGCACCATTTTACATTCCCACTAAGATTCCAATTTCTCCACATCCTCACCAACACTTGTCACTTGTTATTTTTATTTATTTATTTATTTATTTTAATGAATGTCATCCTAAAAAATGTGAAGTAGTGTCTCATTGTGGTTTTGATGTTGAGCACCTTTTTATGTGCTTGCTGGACATTTGTATACATTCTTTGGAGAAATGTCTATTCATGTCTTTTGCCCATTTTAAAAATAGTTAACTTTTTTAAAGAAATTGGGTCTTGCTATGTTGTCCTGGCTGGACTAGAACTCCTGGGCCCAAGTGATCCTCCCACCTCATCCTCCTGAGTAGCTGGGACCACAGTTTGGCTTATTTGCCCATTTTTTCAATCCAATTGTTTGGTTTTTGTTGTTGAAATGCAGGATATTAATTCTTTTTTTTTTTTTTTCTTTCTTTTTCTGAGATGGAGTCTTGCTCTGTCGCCCAGGCTGGAGTGCAGTGGGATGATCTTGGCTCACTGCAACCTCCACCTCCCGGTTCAAATGATGCTCCTGCCTCAGTTGCTTGAGTAGCTGGGATTACAGACCTGCGCCATCATGCTCGGGTAATTTTTGTAGTTTTAGTAGAGATGGGGTTTCACCATGTTGGCCAGGCTGGTCTCGAACTCCTGACCTCAGGTGATCTGCCCACCTTGGCCTTACAAAGTGTTGGGATTACAGGTGTGAGCCATCATGTCCAGCCTCCGGATATTAATTCTTTATCAATATAAGATTTACAAATATTTTCTTCCATTCTGTGGGTTGTCTTTTCACTCTGTTGACAGTAGCCTTTGAGGCACAAAAGTTTTTTGTTTTGTTTTGTTTTGTTTTGTTTTGTTTGTTTTTTAAGAGATGAGGTCTCACAATGTTGCCCAGGCTGGTCTCAAACTCCTGGGCTCAAGCAATCCACCTGTCTTGGCCTCCCAAAGTGCTGGGATCACAGGTGTGCACAGAAGTTTTTAATTTTGATAAAATCATATTTATTTTCTCTTTTAGTTGCCTGTGCTTTTAGTATAACATCTGAGAAATCATTGCCAAATCCAAGTCATAAAGCTTTCCCTGATGTTTTCTAAGAGTTTTGTAGTCTTAGCTCTTACCAGTAGGTCTTTGATCAAGTTTGAGTTAATTTTCATAAATGGTGTGAGGTAAGGGTTCAACTTGATTCTTTTACATGTGGATATCCAATTTTTCCAGCACCATTTGTTGAAAACACTGTCCTTTTCCCAGTGACTGCTCCACAAACCCTTGTTGAAAGTCAATCAACCAAATATGCAAGGATTTATTTCTGGGCTCTGTATTCTGTTCCATTGACGTATTTGTGTATCCTTATGGTAGTGCTGCATTGTTTTGCTTTTGTGGTAGCTTTGCAGTATATTTTGAAATCAGGAAATGTGAGAGTTCCAAATTTCTTTCTTTTTCTAGATTATGTTGGCTTTGTGGGACCCCTTGAGATTTTATATGAACTTTAGGATGAGTTTTTTTTATTTTTGCAAAAATCACTATTGGGATTTTTATAGGAATTACACTGAATGGAGATTGCTTTGGCTAGTATTGTTATCCTAATAATATGAACACTTACAAATCTATCAACAAAGGATGTCTTTTCATTTATTTAGTTTTCTTTAATTTCTTGCAGGAATGTTCTGTAATTTTCAGTGTACAAGTCTTTTGCTTCCTTGGTTAAATTTATTCCTAAGTATTTTATATTTTTGATGTTGTTGTAAATGAAATTATTTTATTTTATTTTTTGAATTGCTTATTGTTAGTGTATAGAAATGTAACTGATATTTTGTTTGTTGATTTTGTATCCTAAACATTGCTGTATTTGCTTGTTATTAGTAGCTCTAACAGGGTCTTGCTATGTTGTCCTGGCTGGACTTGAACTCCTGGGCTCAAGTGATCCTCCCACTTGGGGATCTTTTGTATGTGTATCTCTTCTGCACATAAAATCATATCATCTGTGAACAGAAGTGGTTTTACTTCTTCCTTTCCTTTCTTCCTTCTTTTTCTTGCCTAATTGCTCCAGTTAGAGCTTCCAGTACTGTGTTGAACATAAAGCCAAAAATGATAACCCTTGTTTTGTTTCTGATCTTAGGCTAAAAGCTTTCAATCTTTCACCATGGAATATGATACTGGTGGTACATTTTCATATATGAGCTCTACTATGTTGAGAACATTTCTTCTTACTCCTTATTTTTTTGGCATAAAAAAATCATAAATGGGTGTTGAATTTTGTCAAATGCCTTTTCTTCATCAATTCAGATAATCATGTGGGGTTTTTTCTCTTCATTCTATTAATGTGGTATATTTAGTTTCATATGTTGAACCATTCTTACATTCCAGGAATAAACCCCATGGTGTATATTCTTGGTCATGGTGTATATTCTTTTTAATATGTTGCCAAATTTGATTTGCTAGTACTTTGTTAGGCACTTTTATATCAATATTCATGAGGATTATTGGTCTGTCATTTTCCTGTAGTTTTGTTTTCTGGCTTTAGTATCAAAAGTAAAGCTGACTTTATTGAATGTTAGGAAGTGTTTTCTCTTCAATTTTGGGGAAGAATTTGAGAATACTGGTGTTAATTCTTCTTTAAAACTGAGTAGAATTAGCCAGCGAAGCCATCTGCTCCTGGGCCTTTCTTTTTTGTTTTATTTTCTAAAATGCATCACTTTATTTTTCCTTATAAGGCAGTCACACATTAAACAAGTGACAGTCACATGATTTCTGCAGTGAGCCCCAAGGCTTCTGGGGGCTTTCCTGGAGCCTATGGCCAGAAGAGTCCTGAGATTTCAAATATGAAAGCTTTCTTCACAGCCACAAGTTCCTTTGATATTTGGGTTATTGAACACAAACTCACTGGATAATTTGTCGTCAACATAGTCCATTTCTGTTCCTAAAAGTGTTAGCTGTGCTTTCTTTTCAATGAATACTCTGACTCCATCTTGAATAACATCATCAGAATCTCCTTTCATCTTTGTATATTCTAGAGCATAAGAAAGGCCATTACGGCCCCTGGTTCAGACACTGAAGTTTACACCTGCCTGCTCAGGCTTATCTTTAAGAAGCTGTTTTAACTTGTTTACTGCTGAAGGTGTCAGGGGGACGGTGCCCCGGTGGGCTGCAGTTTCCTCTTGCTCACAGCCTGGACAGTTGCCCTGACTAAGGAAGCCGACATTTTCACCGTCTGGTCCTCAGGCCAGAGCTCAGCCACCACAGCCTCTCTCCATGGACACGGCGGGCACATTTCTGGGCTTTCCTTTTTTGGAGGTTTTTGATAAGTGATTCAGTCTCCTTCCTAGTTATAGATATATTCACATTTTCTATGTCTCCATGAGTCAATTGTGATAAATTTTATATTTTATAGGAATTTTAAAATTTCACTACTTTATCCAATTTGTTGGTGTACAATTGTCCATCATATTCTCTTTTAATCCTTTTTATTTCTGTAAAATTGGTGGTAATGTCCCCACTTTTATTTCTGACTTTAGTTATTTGAATCTGCTCTCTTTTTTCCTTAGTGTACATACAGTTTTTTTCAGTTTTGTTGTCTTTTTGAATAATCAACATTTAATTTTGTTAATTTTCTCTATTTTTTTTCCTGTTCTCTGTTTCTTTTAATTTCTGCTCTAATCTTTATTATTTATTTATCTTGTTCCTTCTGTCAGCTTTGGTTTTAGTTTATTCTTTTTACAATTTCTTAAGGCATAAAGTTAGGCTGTGAGTTTGAGATTTTTCTTCTTTTTTAATGTAAGCATTTAAATCTACACGTTTTTTCTTAGCACCATGTTTACTGCATCCAATAAGGGATTTTTAATTATAATTTTTATTTTAGATTCAGGGAGTGTATGTGCAGGTTTGTTACAAGGGTATTTGTGTGTTGCTGAGAGTTGGACTTCTATTGATTTCGTTATCCAGATAATAAACACAGCACCCAATTTTTTCAGCCCTTCCCCCTCTCTCCTTCCCTCCTTTGAGTCCCTGGTGTCTGTTTTTTCCATCTTTATGCCCACAGGATTGGTATACAGACAAGTGGGTTTGCAAATCCTAGATCCTTTGTGTGTGATGGAAGGATCTGGAAATTCCAGTTGGGGTGTTCTACTGTTAGAAATTTATCAAGGTAGGACTATGTCTAAACATTTATCTCTGGAAACAGGCCAGCAAACAGAAATACCATGTGTGAATTTCTTGTTTGTTCCTTAGCTCAGGATTATTGGTGGTTCCATCCTTACTCCACAGTACACCCCTTCCATCATTTTTTCTTTCTTAATTTTTTTGAGGCAGAGTCTCGCACTGTCTCCCAGGCTGTAGTGCAGTGGCGCCGTCTCAGCTCACTGCAATCTCCGCCTCCTGTGTTCAAGCAATTCTCCTGCCTCAGCCTCCCAAGTAGTTAGGACTACAGGCGTGCACCACCATGCCCAGCTAATTTTTTTGTATTTTTAGTAGAGACAGGTTTTCACCATATTGGCCAGGATGGTCTCCGTCTCCTGACCTCATTATCTGCTTGCCTCAGCCTCCCAAAGTGCTGGGATTGCAGGCGTGAGCCATCGTACGCAAACCCATCATTTTTTCATACACATTTAAGTAGAGAATTAGTCAAAACTGATTTAAAAGTTATGACTCGGAGCACAGGGCCAGCTACCTGGGCGTGGGACAGAGGGTCCTATACTTGGTTTAATGCTTGGCTATTGCTGTCTTGAAATTCTTAGTTTTTGGACAAGTGCCTATATTTTCATCTACCACTGGGCTTTGCAAGTTATGAGGCTGGTCGGGTTGGGATATATGACTTCCAGTTTCAGCTCAAACCTGTGACTTTGGCCAAACTTTACTCTTTCTGAGACTCTGCCCCACAAGGGCAGTGGCTGCAGTAGTTACTTACCTCTAAATTCTCAGCCCTTACCATGGTGCCTGACACATGTAAGTGCTCAATAAATACTTGTAGAATAAATGAATTGATGTCAAAGAAAACTTGCTGCTTAAAATTTGAGAAAGGATGCTGAATTACACAAGTACATATAAAGACAAACATATTGAATGGCCGTTATGAGATTAAGATGATGACAGTATCACAGCATCTATTTCCTGATGGCTACTCTGGTAATTTATTAAACAGTGGATGCGGAGTAAAGAAAACAGCCTTCAGTAGATATACCTGGGACCGATGCCAGACAGCTCATTGGATCTTATAAATTCTTCATCGTTACATAAGCGTTCATGGAAAAAGGCTTCTCAAGCCATAAAGAAAGCTGCAATGAAAGCTCTGGATATTGCATTTCAGGCCAAGGTCTAGTTCAAATGCAGTCTGGGAAAAGTCCCATTTGGAAAAGCTGTCTGCTTGCAGAATTTTATTCCCCATTAGTATTTTGGTATTACTCAAAACACAGGCAGAACTGAAAGCTGGGCCTGGAAAGCAAGAGAACGTCTCCTAAGGATGCCTCCGGGCGAAAGTGTGGGTTTGGACCGGACAAAAATGAAACATCGGCTCCAGCAAATCTGGGAGGCATTTGGTAAATGGCTGAATTGAACCCTGCCTCAAGACTTCTTCAATATTTTTTCTGCCTCCTTTCCTGCCTCAGGGTGTGTCTCAGAGATGGAATTCAGGGTGAGCTTTACCCCTCAGCTGCTGGGGGATGTAGGCACAACCCCATCTGAGGTGTAAGCATGGAGCTATGGTTAAAGCATCCAAGCTTTTCCGATTCAGGGCCACACTTAGAAGGTGAGGCCAGAGATCACAGTAGCTACTATTTCTCACTTACCATGTGTCACAGGTGCTTCATGTGTATCACGTTTACTTCTCAAGAAACCCTAAAGTAACTATTACTACACCCGTTTTAAAAGTGTGGAAAATGAGGCTCAGATAGGTTAAGTCATTTGACTTAGTTGATGCATTTATTAGTGGTAGATCCAGGATTTGAATCCAAAGTGCTCAGGGTCTAGAGTAAGTGCTCATTCTTACTACTACTTGTCTCTTTGATTTTGGGTTTGGCCATGGCTTGCCAATGGGATGTGGGTGGGCACAATGTGGACACTGGCTCTAAAAGTGCTTGCCTTGAGACCATGAGTAACCGCTACCCCTCAGGCTCAGCCCCAACTGGGAGATGTAACAGACTGGAGTCAGCTGTGGAGCCTGGAGAATCTCTGCGCTGTGGGGTCATTTGTTACACAACAGCATTGCAGCAATAGCTGATTAACACAGCTTGGTTTTTCACTGGCAAAAGACAATCAAGATGATATAAGTATCAACTTAATAAATGTTTATTGATTACTCTGTGCCAAGCCTGGGCTTGGTTCTGGGGAACACAATAATCAGTGAGTCAGACACATGCTTCCCCAGTCTCGTTTGCTGAGTTATCCGTCTCTACCCGATTTTTAAATGTTACTGTGAAGGCTCCATTCTAGACCTTCTTCTGCCTCTATATTCTTCCTTAAGTAATCTCATCCATCTGTGTCCATGACTTCAATTCCAACCATGTCTGTAGCTCGCTCTTCCTTTCTGAGCTCTAGATCGGCATAGCTAATCCAGTTTTAACTGTCTGCTGTCCGTTGCCACTGGGCATCTCTAGCCCCTTTCAAGCTCAACAATTCCCAAACTAAACTCATGCTCTTCCTCCCTCTCATTTGAGGCATCTCCTGTTGGAAGTCCACAGAGGAAGTCCTGTCCCCATTATCTGCAGTCAGAGTAACTCATGTTTGTCTTTGGTAGGGCTTGCCAAGGTTGTAATTAAATGCAACTGCTTAGGTAGTTAGTTGCTTGTCTCTCTCGTGAGAATGTAAACTCCTCCAGAGAATCCACAGATCTGCATGTGATTGTGAACGCTCACCTATGGAATAAGGTCCAAACTCTCACAGCTTTCAAAGCTCACTGAGGGCTGGTCCCAATTTACCATCAGGACTTCATTTCTCTGCTCAGGCAACTAACGCCCTTTACCTACTATTGCTCTTTCGCTGGATAGGGAAAGACACGCATGTGTAGGAGGAACATGACCTATCACTGAAAATGCACCAAGAAGCTGGTGTCCTTGGCCTTGCCTGCTGGCTCTGAGAAGCTGCCCATTCTGAGTCCCTTCTTTAGGAACGGAGTACTTCGGTGCTCCTCTTTACCACACTGTCTCCCATTTTCCCCAGCCCTTTCTCCTCTGGCCTGTTCCTCCCACTTTCCAAACTATCCCTGTGCAACAAAGAAAGAGAAAAAGGAAATGAAGCAATTGAAGTGGAATTGAATCCTGGAAATCTGCAATTGCAGAAGGAAAGGTGGGGCTGTGTGCTCCAACCCCCTTCTGTCAGAGTTCATGGTGATCCCCTGAGGCTGGTTTTTTACCTTTTATCTTTTCAAAATTTTAATGCACTGCAGATTCTAACCTTCTTATCCACTCCTGGAAATCCCCCCATTTTATTTTCCCAATGGGCCCATTTAAATCTTGGCTTTGCCATTATTAGCAATGTTTGAATCTGAACAGCTTTAAGGTAAAGTGATCCCTGGAATGGTTCAAGTTAACATTTTCTTTTGTTTCAAAATTTCTTGCTTATTTTTTCCGGTTCGGACCCTGTTCCAAACCCCACATTTCAGATAGCACATCTGAGCTGCAGCCTCAGAACAGTGAGCTCATGTGCAGTGTTTGTCTTGGCTCAGCCTGCCTGACCTGGGCAGCGACTTGGCGTGTATGTAGGGGAGAGGGAGAGTGAGGGGTTGGGAGTGCTGCGGGCAGTAGATTAGAGCCATAATGACAGCCTAGTCCTAAACCCTTGTTAGGCACAAGGCCGGCCAGCCTCTGGGGGCTCCAGGACCTCCTTCAGGGAAGCCCAGCAACACCTTGCTGGTCCCTTTGGCCCTGATTTGCACCTCTGTGGTTTTTGATATAGGCTTATGTTCTTTTTTCTTTTTTAGAGACAAGGTCTCACTGACACCCAGGCTGCAGTGCAGTGGCATAATCATAGTTCACTGTGGCCTTGAACTCCTGAGCCCAAGCAACCCTCCCATTTCGGCCTCCCAAGTAGCTAGTCCTACAGGCCCGCACCACCAAGCCTGGCTCATTTTTATTTTTTGTAGAGACTGGGACAGGGTCTCACTGTTGTGCCCAGGCTGTCTTGAACTCCTGGCCTCAAGTGATCCTTCTGCTTCAGCCCCCGCAAAGCACTGGGATTACAGGCATGAACCACTGCACCCAGCCCTGGCATACGTTCCTCTTCTGCTCAACCAGGACAATGGCGGTAGGTAGTTGGTGACAGTCTGAGCAGATGGGGAGGCAGACGAAGAATCTGATGCATCCTGAAGGTCTCGCTGCACAGGTGTCGTGGCTGTACCCAGGGTCCAGCCCAGGCCTTTGCTCACAGCCCATTTAGCGCCTGCCAAGTACAAGTCTCCCAGATGTATAATAGGACCTATCACTAGCTGTCCTTTTCTGTGGAATCTGCCTTCCCACCCCTGTTTGAGTGTTCGTTGACATCCATACACCAATCTAGAGGCCTCTGCTGCTGTGGCCAAGGAATGCCCAGAGCCCCATGAAGGCCCTTCTTGCCCCTTCCCACTAAAACCTCTGCCAGTCCCACAGTAGCAGGGGCCTCATTAGCCAATCTCAGAGTGAAGCAGCTTTATTGTCTAGGGAAATACCTGAGGTTCGTCTCCTCCAGCCGACCAGATCCACAAAAGGGACACACACACACAGAGTGGATTTAAGGAGCGGAAAGTTTAATAGACAAAAAAAGAAAAGAGAGAGACAGCTTCCTCATGCAGAGGAAGGGGGTGTCCAAGAGGGTTTCTGGGTTTGCCGGATGCAGTTGATTATATAGAGGGGCTTGAGGAGGCGGTGTTTGATTTACATAGAGCCCAGGGGATTGGTGTGACCAGGTGCGCATCTACATAGTTGTGAAGAAACCGGCCCTACCACCTTAATCTTTTATTATGCAAATGTGGTCTCAACCTGGTGGTGCCATGACACCTGCACACGTGGCCACTAGGAAAGGGAGGGGAAGTCACCACGTTGGGATGTACCTGGCTTCCAGGTGCAGGTGCTGGCATTTACACACGCAAGCTTCCAGCCTGCTTATCTGCTCTTGCAGCGTGGCTTTTCAGGCTGCTTTCTGTTAAAAGGAAATTCCACCAAGAACTCTTTTACCCTTGCTAACAGCCTAAAATAATTTCTTAATAACGCCTATATCATTCATGCTGGCTCCACAGACTCAGGGTCTCAGGACACAAAGAACTTGGGAGCCCATGGTGCCCAAGCCTCTAGATTCCAGGTCCCGAGGGCAGTTGAGGACAACTGCACTTGGGCTGGAAATGTAATGCCATTCCTACAGCAGTTTGAAATTTGTGGGCTGGCGTGGAAAGCCATCGCATGGGCCCTCTCACATAGCACTCAATCAAGCCTAACAGTCCTCATGATAACCTTTTTCTACATTTGTATCTTTCAAAGACCTTCCATGGAACTCTTTGGAAATACTAAAATACTAAAATAGAGATCATTGTAAGGGGCACTGCACTTCAGTCTGGGCAACATAGCAAGATCCTATCTCAAAAAAAAAAAAAAAAATAGAGGTCTTAGAATCTCAGGGCAGAGTTCCAACTGGCTCTGTCACAGCACAGTGTGACCACATCATGCACAACTGCTCTGGGTCCTGCTTTTAAGATGCATACAATGAGTGGCTTGCCTAGAGTTGCTGGTTTTCTAATAAACCCTGACCATACCGTGATGCCTGGGGCGGAGGAAGGGAGGGAGAGCTCTGTGTCCTCCTTCCATCTCCTACAGAAGAATCTGTCTTAATCAGGCCTCCCCATAAGCTTTTGTGGGGGGGAGGGGGAGGGAAATAGTTTTGCCCTTAGAAAGTAAAGCCCAAAAGCCAGAGGACTAGGAGAGAACCAAGATCTTCCCAGCGCTAACATTCTGGAACTGGGCTTGGCCACAGCCTGGCATATGACAAGCACCTCAGCCTGGCATATGACAAGCTGGCATTGCATGCTCCTCAAAGATGTTACTTAGGAAAAAGCTGACTCATTCATAGGAGTTAAATGGATTCTTCTAAGGGAAGACAACACCAGGAGCTAACTCATCAGTGAGCAGGCTGAATAACACTGATTGTCAAAGGAGCACGTCTACTGGTCGCAAAGTGCCATATGGCTGATTACATCTAATAAAATGAGCTCATGTTGAATCGACAATCTAGATGTGCCTCTGTTGTCCCCAAAAAGGTAGCTGAAAATGATTGCGGGTTGCAAGTCTTTGGTGACTGCACCATGGATACGGTAATTTAAGTCAGCTGTCACAGAGCTTGTGCCAGATGTGGCCCAGCAGAGACTTTTGTGTTGACAGGGCGTGTTTCTTGGTGTGGCTCACTGCAGGTGATGGGGTCAGGCCCAGCTGAGGAGTCCACGTGGACTCCCCGCAGGGGCAGTGCAGAGCTGCCCACACATCTGTAAGTCTTCATTGGTTCCTTCTGTTTCCACGCCTGCCGGTCTCCTCCCACCAGATACAGTGCCAGGTGGGGATGCAACTGAGGACAGTGGAGGGGGGGGGCTGCAGCGGCAAAGCCCCCTGACACAGTCTGCTTTGTGACTTGTGGCTGGAGGACTCCACCTAGGACCTTCCTTCCGAGCTGAGCCTCAGCCTGGGCCCCAGCCTGGGCCCCAGTCGCCCCCAGTCCTGGTGAGAGTACAGAGCTGGTGCTCAGGGTGGTAGCCGCAAGCCCCGGGTGGTTACTGAGCATCTAAATGTGGCAGTGAAAACTGACACTGGATTTCAAACCCTCCGTACCAGATAAAAGAATACAAAAACCTTACAAATTTTATACTGATTACAAATTTATACTGTTGAAATGATAATGCTTTTGATATGTAAAGTACATCGCTAAAGTTAATTTAACTGTTTCTTTTTACTTTGTTTCAATTAGCCACTAGAAAATGTAAGATGACGCGTGTGGCTCACATGATAATTCTGTTGGACGCCACTGATGTAGAAAGAATTCGATTTGTAAAGGGGCCCAGATGGACCATTTCAGGGGATTCGGCAAGTGTTTGCCGAGCACCTTCTGTGTGCAGCTCATCTGCCGGACAGATGGCTGTCTGAGCTGCTGGGGGAGACGGGAGATGGAGTCAGAGCAGGGAGTTGCCCCGCTGGGGGAGCATGGGGAGCAGCACCCATCCCTGACGTGAACCACGGACATCTTCCTCAGGCAGCACTTCGAGTGTCTGGGCCCTGCACAGCCCTAAATCCTCCCAATACCGCTAAGGTTACAAGTAATTATCTAAGGCCTGTGTTATTCCTGTGCACCAAGCACCGCCCTCAGCATCTCATGGGAAAAGAGAGTCTTATCTCCAAGATGCACTTTGAAGTTTAAAAAGAAAAGGTGGGGATGACCAGTGCAGTGCTGGTTGGCCTCAGCCCAAGAGGGCGGCTTGAGAGAGTTTTCTTCTCTTTCTTCCCTTCCTCCCTCCCTCCCTTCCTCCCTCCCTTCCTCCCTCCCTCCCTTCCTTCCTATCTTCCTTCTCCCTCCCCTTTCTTCCTTCCATTCTCCTCTCCTCTCTTTCCTCCTCTCCTCTTCTCTCCTCTCATCTCCTCCCTTCCTTCCCTCCTTCCTTCCTTCCCTCCTTCCCTCCCTACCCCCCTCCCTCTCTCCCTGCCCCCCTCCCTTTGATGCTTGAAATTAAGCCCAGGAAGAAAGCAGAGTTCCTAGGAACATGAAAGCTGAAGATAAACCCCAAAGCCTCCTTTGTCTTCCCTTAATCTGCTTTAAGCTCCCACCAGCTCAAGCCTAATTGAGTTAGTTCTTGAGTGAAAGGGAGCTTTGGTGATGTTAAACTGTTATTTAATCACAAGTGGCAGGTGGGATGTGGGGCAGAGCCAGGAGAAGAGGGTTTGTGGGAATTTAGAGCTAAGCAAAGCCTTCCTTCCTCCCCTCGCCTCGGGGAAGGCCTGCAACGCCCTTTCATTAGTATTTCAGCCAGTGTTTTTCAAACGGGCTGACTGTAAACCGTTAGGGGATTGGGAAATCAGTTTAGTGGATTTCAGTGAGAATTGTTGAAATGTGGGGGTGGTGTGGCCTGGGAAGAGTAGAAGAGAGAGTAACAGAAGGCTTTGCATGTAGTGAAAGGAAGTATTGCTTCCTGAAACATTTGACTTAGATGTGAGTGTGTGTGTGCACGTGCGCGTGCATGTGTACACTTAACTGCAGTAGAAAATGCACTTTTTACTATGGGTCACGAGCAAAAAAGTTTGATACCTTCTCTCTGATCTTCCTAGAAATAGAGTCCCTGCTGTGCATGGATCAGAAGAAATGATAAGCTACAGGGGAGGTGGAAACAGGAATCCTTGGCCCTGTGATAGAAAAGGCGGCGGGGTGCTGGGAGGTAGCAGAAGCAGCAGGCCCTGAGTGCCCGGCCTGGGCAGCCTGTTAGACTTGATGACCCATGGTCTGTTTGCTGCCGCACCTGTAGCAGGGAGCAGAGGCCAGGGCCCAGGGGACACCTGGCTGCACATTCTGAAAAGCAAGTTAGTGGACGAGGGAACGAAAGGCCTCTTTGAGGGGCTTTGTGACACATGTATTCATGTGGGATCCGGGGAGGAAGAACGACAATGGAGAGCGTGTTCTGGAAGTCTCACCTGGGTAGACTGTCTGGCGGGGTTTGCAGAGGCTCAGCGTTGCAGAAGGTAACCTTTCTATTTCCATTTTTAAAGGACCCATCTTGGCCGGGCGTGGTGGCTCACACCTGTAATCCCAGCACTTTGGGAGGCCAAGGTGGGTGGATCACGAGGTCAGGAGTTGGAGACCAGCCTGGCAAACGTGATGAAACCCCATTTCTACTAAAAATACAAAAAACTAGCCAGGTGTGGTGGCACGCGCCTGTAATCCCAGCTACTAGGGAAGCTGAAGCATGAGAATCGCTCGAACCCAGGAGGTGGAGGTTGCAGTGAGCTGAGATTGAGCCATTTCACTCCAGCCTGGAGACAGAGTAAGACTCCGTCTCAAGGAAAAAGAAAAAAAGAACTCATCTTATTCTTTTGTCTTTCCTCTTTTATGGGTATAATAGTCAAAGTTTATTATGATGAGCATTGGGATTCATACTAACGCATTTATTCTATCGCTAAAACAATTTTGTTCACTGAACTTTTTCTTTTGGTTTCCCTTAAATAATATCACTATTAAACCCAAAAAATCAGAAAGTGAGCTATTTGGGAAAAAACAAGCACAAAGATGAACTCAACCCTGGTTGAAATACAGGCCTGGGGAAGGGAGCGACTCGGTCTCCCAAAGCGCGGAGGCCTTGCAGCACTTTGATCGTCTGGGCTGGCGGCAGCTCCGAATGTTCCTGATGCCTCTAAGGTTACAAACGATTGTCTGAGGCCTACGTTACACCTCCACACCCATGCACAACACTCAGCATCTCGTGAGAAAAGAGAGCTTTATTGCTAAGATGATCTTTGAGGTTTAAAACTAAAAGCAGGCCCACTATTTCCCAGGGCCGCTGTTGAGACTGTGCAGAATGGGTTATTTCTGGACAAATAATCAAGCATCTTACAGGCTGACCAGCTAACTGCCATCTCAGGTGGCTGCAGCTCTTCCTCTGAGGCCTGCCCAGGTGAAGGGGCATCTACTTGGGTTTAGCATATTTGTAACCGAGGAGAAATTTTTAAAAGCATTTTTTCTTATGGAGAAAGGGAAACATTTAGGCCAGAGTACAGTGGCACGATCTTGGCTCACTGCATCCTCTGCCTCCCAGGTTCAAGCAAGTCTCCTGCCTCAGCCTCCCAAGTAGCTGGAACTACAGGCGTGTGCCACCACATCCACCTTATTTTATTTTATTTTTATTTTCATTTTTAGTAGAGACGGGATTTCACCATGTTGGCCAGACTGGTCTCGAACTCCTGACCTCAGGTGATCTGCCTGCCTTGGCCTCCCAAAGTGCTGTGATTACAGGTGAAGCCACCAGGCTCAGCCTATTTTACTTTTATGTATTTATTTATTTATATTTTAGAGACAGAGTCTCACTCTGTCACCCAGGCTGGAGAGCAGTGGCGCGATCACTGCAGCCTCTACCTGGGCTTAAGGGATTGTCCCAGGAAACTGTTGATTTCAGATGGCAGGGAGGTAGAAAATGCTGATGACCCACAGTGCTGCTCAAGTTTAGAACGCAACAAAGGAACAGCCAGTTGTTGAGAAATTATTTGCCAGTTGTTACACACAATGACAGGAAATTATTTATAGAGAAAAACCAACACAATTTATTTCCCCAGAGTCCCAGGGGACGAGCTGGGGAAGGCAGTGCAGGAGCCAGACCGGCAGTGAGCTGTCACCTGCGGCACTGCTCAGCCACCTGCTGTGTCTTCACGGCAGGCATGGGCCTTGTATCTTCCTGTATCCCAGCAGGATGAAAGCAGGTCTGAGACACGTTTCTGGGTCCTGGTGTTTCTCTCTGACCAGCCCTGAGTTTAGGATGCATTCATCCACACTAGCGCTTGCTCCTGCCCCAGGGCCTATGTCCCACCACCTTTCTTGGCCTTTACCTCCCATGGCATGAAGGAGGGAGAGGCCCAAAGAAGCGAAGGCCCGGCATGAGCCAGGTGGCTGGGTGAGGGGGTTGAGCAGGCTCATAATTAGGAAGATGACAGAGAAGGATGCTAGCCTCTGTCACACTGACGTGCTGTGTAAGGTCCAGCTCACAGTGTGACCCTGTCACCCCCAGAGGACCAGGACCATTGAGCGGTACCTTCAGACTGGCACAGCTCCTTTGAGGCTCTTAGAGGTGTAGATTTTCCTCCAGGAAAACCTTGCCTCTTCCTGGAGGGGAAAGTGCTCCCATCCTCTCTAGCAGTCCAGGTCTGCACAGTGGGCTGGTGGGGCCCAGTGTTCTCAGGTCACCGCTCCCAGAAGAATTCCATTTCTCTGCTGCCTATGGTAGCTCCTCCACCAGGGCCCACCCAGTGCCAGGAGGGTGGAGTGGGTCCTTGAGGAAGGAAGGGGCAGCAGATCCCAGGAGAGCTGAGCCTGAAGGGACCATGACCCATCTTGGGAAGGAAACAGAGCAGTAGAGAGGCTGGAGCCCAGGCATGGGTCTCAGAGCAGGCGAGGGGCTGTATCCTCAGAGGGGTGGGAAAGTAGGATCAAGGCTGAGTGAGAGCACGTTGCCAGGAAGAGCCAGGGGATGGAGAGGGAGCCAGAGAAGCAGAGGACTCGTCTCCTGTCCTGGGGACCTGCGGGTCACTGCTGCTGGATCACAGAGCTGCCTAGAAACTGCCTGGCTGAACCCAAGAGCAGAATGGGAAGGACCAGAAAGGAAGTGCTTCTCAGGGACCCTGGAAAAGGGTTGTGGGCATGGCTGGGCCAGGCAGCACCACGAGCGCATCAGCCTCAGGTGGAGCAAGTCCTGGTCAGAGAGTGCCATGGTCCAGGCCAAGCTACTAGAGCAGAGCCCAAGGCCCCCAGCAGTGCGGTGTGGGCACTGTCAGCACACACTGGCCTACATTCTAGACCCTTCTAGCCACATCACCTTTATCAGTTCGTTCACTTCTCACAGCAACAGGTGAGGCAGTGACTAGGGTGCTTTCACTTTACAAGTGGGCAATGGAGACCTGGAGACTTGCCCGGAGGCCCTGGTCCTCCAGAGCCCATGCTCCCTAATCCCTTCCTGGAGTCTGCAGTGATCAGATCCTGGAGGTGCAGTCAGGAGACCTTACCATGCTTGCGTTGTTAAGGGCCCAAACCGAGCTAAACGGCCAATCAAAAGACAGATAAATTCCAAGGATGTGTCCTTAGATGGCAATGCCATTGCTGGTGTATTTTAAACCTCTGAGTAAGTACATAAATGTTTTTACTGTGCTCATCTGAGGAGTCCCCAGACCCGCGACATACGGAAGGACTGCGCAATTTACTGTTTCTTTAAGGAGTGCAGCATCTGCCGCCATTCTGTGTCTGGCCACTCTCCCAGAACCTGGTGCACTGACAAGGCCTGGCTGTGGCTCAGGCCCACATCCCAGGAACTACCCTGACTGGGTGCATTGATGGCGATGTTGGGTGTGAAGGGGGCTGTGGGCCTAGTGTGCACACTCTGCCCTTTAGAGAAGTGGATGCTGGGAGTTTTGTGTTGTCCCATGCTCCTTCCGGCAGGACCCAGCCACCTGGCTGCTGGTGTGGCCTGGGCCGACCAAGTAGCCGTATCAGCTGCTGTCCTAGTGCTCTAAGATTTGCCAGTTCCCTTCCTGGGCTTGTGGACTGCAGGCTGTGCCGGCTGCCTCCATGGGAGCAAGGCTGTGGACTGCTGGGTGTCCTGCAGAGGAAGTGGACTACCGAGGTATGTGCTTACAACAGCCTGTGGTTTCTCTGTAGGCTGCAGCAGACCCAGCAGACAAACCAGGGACACTCTCCTTGCATCTGCTCAACGCCCACCACCATCCTTTGATTCTGTCCACCTCACAAATGAGGAAACTGAGGCTCCCTGAGGGTCAATGCATTGATCAAGGTCCAACTGCTTAGAAGTGGCAGATCCCAAATTCAAAGTTAAGCTTTTTTATGCAAAAGCTGGTGCTACAATGTTGCACCAAGTACCTGTTCTATCTTGTGGGTAATTTCGCTTCAGCAGGACAGACCAACAATCTAGAAATCGTTTATCAGTGATGCTGAAGGTCACCATGGTGGTCTTTTCTTTCATGACCAGAATGATATGCCTGCCCCAGGGAGCTCCTGACCTCTTCCTGGACTAACCAATGGTGTTTGCAACAAATTATCCCACCCGGCATTTCCCTCCCCAAAAGAGGGGTTTTGCAGGGGCTCTGCTGTTTGGATAAGGCGGTGAGTCAAGGTAAGATTAGAAGCCTCTTGGTCTACAGAGAATATTGCATTGCGGGCTCTGGCTGCAGCCTCTGGGGTGGGGAGCCAGGCGCCTCCTTTTCTGTATTGCTTGTTTGCAAGGAAAGGGCTTCTATGTCGTCCAGATAGACCCAGCAGCTGATGACAAGCGTCGTGCTCCCATCGTGGGTATCTCTGGCCTGGACAGCCAGGAAGAAAATGATGATTAACTTTGTGCCAGGTTTCCTTTCTCTGGTTGATTTGGCAAAGATGCTGTGACTTTCCCTTTTGTTCTGTTTGAGGAAATTTTAGCAGGAGGAAAGATTCCATCAGGCGGAATGGATCCAGTTGTGTTTCCAGGGCATCCAAGCCTCTCCCTGCGGCCCTAGCCCACCTCCGCCCAGTGCACCAGTCCCTGGCTCCCCGTGCTCCTCCTGCCACAGGCCCAGGCAGCAGCTACAATGCATGCTTTGTTCAGGGAGCCCTGGGGAGGCAGCTGGCTACAAAAAAGTTCGTCCACTAACTGGTCCTGTCCTTGACATCTGGCTTCTGTCCTAGGACCTTACTTTCCCCAACTTAAGTAGGATTTTGAATTAATGAAATTATAGTCCTTTGAACTGACTTAAGAATTCTCTCCCAGGCTCAAATTACCTCTCCACTCGGTATGTCTAGATGGCTCCAACACTTTCGTAGATTATCCCCACCCAGCCCTAAGAGATCGTTTACAATGCTGTTTTCTAGTTGTAGAAGAATGTGATTCAATAGAACCTACTGCCTGAGACAGTGATAACATGTGTGCATTTATTGAGAGCAGTGTGCTAGACATTTTATACTCATTTTCTCTAAAATTTATCACAACCCACAAGGTAAATAATATGCAGTATCCCAACTTTTCTGACAAGAAGACCAAGGGTGGCAGAAGCTGCATTTGAGCCCATATTCCTCTAATGCTAAAGGCTGTGAGGCTCCATGGTGTCCCTCTGAAGCACAAGTTGTCTGTGAGTGTATATTTACAAACACATGTGGACAAAAATTTCTGATAGTAGTATCTACAAATGTCACACTGAGATGTGAAACGAGCCTGTAATAAATCAGATTGGGATGTCATATGTCTTCCTTGCTTCTCACCTGGCATGATGCTGGCTCTGTGGCAAGGTGCAAATATGTATAAAGCTGGCCCCCTACTGCTGCCATACAAGACGCTTTTACATCCTAAAATTGCTATTACTTGAGTTAAAATACATCACATAGTCTACTCCAGCCTGCTTCAGGTCAACATTGTGGTTTTCTCGGGGGCTAGCCTCAGACGTAGACAGAATTTAGACCATTCAGTCTCGCCTCCAATGTCCTTCTTCTCTCACTGGGAGTCTCCCTTTGAAATTCCCACCCACTGCCCTTCCCCTGGCTGGAGTCATGTCCTCTGAAGTATCTTCCATTCAAAGGTCAGAATACAGCAAAGTCCAGACTGGGGAAAACCATAGGACAAATGACCTGGTTTCTTCTCCAGTAAGAATTTGTAAAGGGCGGGGAAAAAAAGGCCAAGTGTAAGTGCCCAAACCTGTAATCCTAGCGCTTTGGGAAGCTGAGGCGGCAGGATCGCTTCAGCTCAGGGGTTCAGCCCGGGCAACGTGAAACCTCATCTCTACTAAAAATTAAAAAAAATTCACTGGGCGTAGTGGCACCCACCTGTAGCCCCAGCTATTTGGAAGCCTGAGGTGGGAAGATCCCTTGAGCCCAGGAGGCTGAGGCCGTAGTGAACTCTGATTATGCCAATGCACTCCAGCCTGGGAAACAGAATAAGACTATTTAAAAAAAAAAAAAAAAAAAAAAAAAGAAGAAGAAGAAGAAGAAGAAAAATAGGGGAAGGATTTATAGAACATGTAGATGAAAAGAAACTTCAGAGACATATCAACTAATCTCAATATTTGAATCTCTTATTAAATCCAAAATCAAACAAATGAAGTAAAAATTATAAGACAATTGGGAAATGCACAGTGGCTGGGTATGAGATTAAGGACTAACATTAATTACTTAAAAACTAAGAATAATGTTATCATAATCATATATTTTTAAAAACAGCCCTTATTGGCTGGGCATGGTGGCTCACGCCTGTAATCCTAGCACTTTGGGAGGCTGAGGTGGGTGGATCATCTGAGGTCAGGAGTTCCAGACCAGCCTAGCCATCATGGTGAAACTTCATCTATAAAATAAAATAAAATAAAATAAAAATAACCCAGCCCTTATCTTTTAGAGCTATCAACTGAAATACTTAGATATGCGATGATATGGTATTCGTTCATACTAGTTTTGTTATACTGCAGTCAGGGTAGGCAGCAGTTAATCGCTGGATGTATAGACAAAATACTATCTGCCATGTGTTGATATCTGTTGAAACCAGGTAATGGATATGTTGGATTATTAAATATTGTCTGTAATTTTATATATATTTGAAATTTTCCATAATAATAAGTTAAAAAAAAAAAGCAAATGAATATAAGGGCATACCCTTCTGTGCTCCGTCCCCAATAGGTGGCCCAAGTGGAGGGTGGAGAACTTCGACTCTGGATTCAAGTAGGCAAGCCAGGCTCACTGTGCTCACCATTGCCCAACTAGGAGCTCTACTGGTTGGAGCGCTGGCCTGATGCAACCATGCCTCGCTGAGGACCAATCATCAGAAGGAGAAAGAGCTAGCACATTTAGAGGGCAAACAGGAGAGTAACAGAAAGGAATTACCAGCAGAATAGTAATCTATGAAAAGCACTTTGTAAATTGGGAATTAATAAATTCTTTTTAGTTACAATTCATGTATTCTTAGAACCAGGATAGCAATAATCACAAATCCTCTTCCAAAGGAATTTAGAAAATATAATTAGAGGATGGTGGGGAATCACAAGGATGTAAATGATGTGGAAATGCCAGCGAGACAATGGATGATGGATAAGAAACGGAGGAATTACCTCAAGCATGCGTGGACCATGCCTGGTCCCTGGCTCTGTGGCTTCAGGATGCACAGGATAGGGCTGTCCTCCTTCCTGCCTGGCTAGCCTGTCTGGCAAGGCTAGCTCTTCATGGAACCAGCTCAAGAATAGAGATTGCACAAGTATCTCAGCCAAGTACTGCCACCCCGCAAGACTAGGATGTCAAGAAAACTAGAATAGCCATCAGGAACAGAGAAGTCGTGTCAAAGTGAAAGTGGGGGAGTGCCTTCGTCTGGGGGTTCAGCTCTCCGTCAGTCTGTGTATGCTGGGCGGATAGGGTCAGGGTGGGCCAAGTTGGCTTTTCTTCTTGCTGCCTCCAGCCCTTGCCTTGGGAGCTGCCTCTCTGGTCCTCAGATATCCCAAGAAGGGAGGACAGGGAGGGGTCAGGTTCCCCGTGGTGGAGCTGGGAGGGGAGGACTTCTGATTTGTCCATTCAGGCAGGCTGGTGAAGGGCTTAAGACTGCTCTGGTCAGCCGGGCGCGGTGGCTCAAGCCTGTAATCCCAGCACTTTGGGAGGCCGAGGCGGGTGGATCACGAGGTCAAGAGATCGAGACCATCCTGGTCAACATGGTGAAACCCCGTCTCTACTAAAAATACAAAAAATTAGCTGGGCATGGTGGCACGTGCCTGTAATCCCAGCTACTCAGGAGGCTGAGGCAGGAGAATTGCCTGAACCCAGGAGGCGGAGGTTGCGGCGAGCCGAGATCGCGCCATTGCACTCCAGCCTGGGTAACAAGAGCAAAACTCCGTCTCAAAAAAAAAAAAAAAAAAAGACCGCTCTGGTCATGCAGGGCTGATGTCATGCACTCAGGGACCAGATTTGCATCCTAGCATGCTTCCTATTGGTTTCTGTCCTTGGACAAATTATTCATTTACCTCATTTGTAAAATAGGGATCTTTCTCCTGCTATCATAATTGAGATTATTGTCACATATTTCCAGGTAGGGTTTTGAGAGAGAGAATGAGCAGAAGGCAGTGAGGTGCAGGGACAAAACTTGGACTCCAGGGACAGACAGAGTAGAGAGGGAAATCCTGTTTCTCTTCCTGCCAGCACTTGGATAGGATTTCTGGAAATTTACATTTACCCCTTGTTCAAAAATAGTTGTTATTTTCTTTTATATTTTCTGGACAAATAAGGAAAAGTTTCTTCTGCAATCCAGCTTCTCTCCTCCATCAATGTTAGAAAGAAAACCAGTAGTGCTTGAGAGCGTGGATGTAAGGCATGATGTGATTACGTGTGAGAGCTCTTGAGAAGCACTCAGTGTACTGGAACTTTCTTTCAAAGAAAGCAAGTGAGAGAAACAAGTGAAGGGAGTGCTATGGTCTGAATGTTTGTTCCCCCTCACCCCAACGTTCATATTTAGAAATTCTAATGGCCAATGTGATGGTATTTGGAGTTGGGGCTTTGGGGGGTGACTAGCCATGAGAGTGGAGCCCTCATGAGTGGGACGAGTGGTCTGTAAAAGGGGTCCCAGAGAGCTCCCTCATCCCTTCCATCATGCAAGGACACAGGAAAAAATGAGCCCTCAGCAAACATGGAAACTTCAGCACCTCCATCATGGAGTTCCAGCCTCCACAGCAGTGAGGATGGAGTTTCTGCAGCTTGGAAGATGCCCAGCCCCAGGCATGTTGTCATAGCAGCCAGGATGGACTAACGCAGTGCGCACGCTCCCTTTGCTTTTGCCGAAGCGTCAGTATCAACCACAGCAATGCAGGGTTTTGAAAGCCGTCAATAAATGAGTCACATAAAATCACAGAAAATAATTCTCATATGGAAAAGTCATCTGTCTCCTTTTGCCTCTGGGGAAAGGCTGTCTCCTCTGAGCCTCCTTCTGGTGATCGGGCACAGGTGTCTGCTAGAGATTCACCCTCAGTCTGGCTTTATTCACATCTGCTCTATCAGAGCTCAGCATTCAGTAGCCAGAGCCCACCAGGACAAGGGACAGCCACCACCTGGCGGGCAGGGCTGGGAGCCAGAGGGCACCCTTCTCTCTAGGATGGGACCACCACAAGCCTGGCTGTCTCTGTGCTGGGCCCCCGTCTCTCTCTGCTGAAGCTTTACCGGAAAGGTTACTGGCTACAGGGAGATGGAGATGTGAAGCCACCTTGAGATCCTCAAAAGAAAGTTGCTCTAACATGACCAAACTCGGTATCTTTCGGAAAGAGACCACTTACTGTTGTGGATGGGAGCCCTAAATGGTGACCTGGAATTGCAGCCTGATGGAGAGGCTGCCCCAGGGATCTGAGGCATGCAAACTCAGCCGCAGAGATGGTGCCTGAATTGCCTTCTGTCCATGGAGGGGCAACAGCAACGTCCCCATAAGGTAGTAATAGGGACCTGGCTGTGGGCAGACTGAGACAGGACCTGAAATATGCCAGGGAGTGGCCAAGTGGCAAATGGGAGCTAGAAACAGAGTGATCTGGGGAAGGGCAGCTCAATCCAGCACAAGCGGCGCTTGCTGTGGCGTGAGGCCACGCCTGTGGCACCCAGCTCCCTGCACAGTGGGTGCTCCTGCCTCTCCCTAGGCCCCACATCAGCGCAGTCCACACCCTGCTGGCTCTCCATCCTTTGCAGCACTGGAAGATTTCTCCCAACTTATTACTGACCAAGAACATTTAGCATGTTGCCCTTCCCAGAGGCAAACACATTTTGCAAGATAGTTTTTTTCTTCTACTGCTCTTTTTTTTTATAGAGACAGGGCCTCGCTCCGTCACTCAGGCTGGAGCTGCAGTGCCGTGGGGTCATCACAGCTTACTGAAGCCTTGAACTCCTGGGCTCAAGCGATTCTCCCACCTCAGCCTTGCAGTCGCTAGGACTGCAGGTGTGTGCCACTACACTCAGCTAAATTTTTTGTAGAAAATAGGTATTATTATTTTGCCCAGGCTGGTCTCACACTCCTGGGTTGAAAGGATCCTTCTGGCTTGACCTCCCAAAGCACTGGCATTACAGGTGTGAGTCACTGTGCCCAGACAAAAAATAGTTTTCATTTATTGTACATCTATCTGTGTGGCATAACCTGAAATTTTTTTCAAATCAAATCACTCAATCCAACTTTTATTTTGTCACGCGTGTTTCCAATTCTCACCTATTTGCATAAGCAAGGTTCATTTAATCATTTCTCATTTGACAAATACTGAGTGCCTGCTATGCCCTCCAAGAGTTTCACAGTGTATTTTATGCCACTGAGAGCTCTGAGAGGTTCCGCAGTAAAAAGCAATCTCTTCCACATTAGCTCATCATCTTTCTTCCTTGGCACAAATTCTGGTGGATTAATGCGACAGAATACCTTACAACTTCAGAGTCCAGTGTGGACCCTCAAGACCCCTGTGGCAATCCAGCACTTGAACTGGGGCTAGTCTGAACTGAGATGTGCTGTAAAGATAACATCCACGTCAAGTTCGGAAGACATGGCAAAAAGAAGAACATAAAGCTCACATTAACCATTTTTTTTAAGACAGGATCTCACTCTTGCCCAGGTTGGGCTGCAGTGGTACAATCACGACTCACCATAGCCTCAACCTACCCGGGCTCAGGTGATCCTCCCACCTCAGCCTCCTGAGTAGCTAGGACCAGAGGCACCCGCCACCACACCCAGCTAATTTTTGTATTTTTTGTATAGACAGTGTTTTGCCATTTTACCCAGGCTGGTTTCAGAGTCCTGGGCTCAAGCGATCCTCCCTCCTCAGCCTCCCAAAGCGTTAAGATTACAGGCATGAGCCACTGCACCCAGCACTTTAATAATTTTGAGGGTGGCGGTGGAAAGGGCAGGGAGGATGGGAAGCTATCTATCAAAAGGTACAAAGTTGCAGTTATGTAAGATGAATAAGTCTAAGAGATTTAACGTATAACAGGAGGACAATAGTTAATAATATTGTGTTATATACTGGAAATTTGCAAAGAGAGGGATTTTAGATGCTTTTAACCCACCCACACACACATACACAGTAGCTAACTATATGGATAATGGTCATTAATGGGCACGTTAATTTGCTTGACTGTAGTAATCACTACATATGTGTATATCAAAATATCAGGTCGTACACTTTACATACCGTAAAAACAATTTTTATATTGATTACATGTTGAAACGATAATAGGTTGTCTCTATTGGGTTACTTAAAATGTTGTTAAAGTTAATATTATTTGTTTTTTTCTTTTCTTTGTTTTTAAGAGACTGGGTCTCACTCTGTTGTCCAGACTAGCCCAGACTCCCCCCTCACCCTGCCTCACTCCCACTGCCAGGATCTGACTTGTCCTTAAATGGCCCACACAGTCCTCCCAGGTATCCGCAGCTGCTGCCAGAGCCTCCTTCACGCAGGCAGAAATGGGGTTTTTGGCCCTGACACGTGTCCTCTTACATTCTCCCTGAGCTGGCTGCTAGAACTGGGTCAGGTCTCTGAATGCCCTTCAGTCTTTCACAAAACAGGGCGCGAGGGGTGTGTGAAAGTTCAGGCTGTGCTGATGGGAACAGCCCCTCCCGTCCTTTCCCTTTGCTCCTCCCAGTGTGGGCTGAAGCTCTCCTTTATTCACTGGCCGGGTTATCTGGTAAAGAAGGCGCTAGCTTACGAACTCAGTCAGCACACAGGTGAAACAGACTGAGATCATTTGAAGCTGGTTTCGGGGCTTTGTTTCCTCTTTCAGTTTCTCTAAAGTTACTAAAGGAGGTGCGTCATTCAGAGCAACTGAGAATTTTCTAGTAACTCTTTTTCTTCCCCTCCCACCCCCATCAAACAGGAGGATTTTAGATAGGAGCCACTGCTTATCACTCTCAAGTGAGCTTGCTCTTTTGCTCAAGGGTAAACTATAGTCAAATCTTATCAGTTTTTACTCAAATAATTTGAAATGACATAATTCACTGTATTAGGATTCTCTAGAGGGACAGAACTAATGGAATAGATATATCTATAAAGGGGAGCTTATTGGTATTGACTCACACGATCACAAGGTCCCACAATAGGCGGTCTGCAGGCTGAGGAGCAAGGGGAGCCAGTGTGAGTTTCAAAATTGAAGAACTTGGAGTCTGATGTTCGAGGGCAGGAAGCATCCAGCACGGGAGAAAGATGTAGGCTGGGAGTCTAGACCGGTCTCCCGTTTCACATTTTTCTGCTTGCTTATATTCCGGCCACGCTAGCAGCTGATGAGATGGTGCCCACCCAGATGAAGGGTGGGTCTGCCTCTCCCAGCCCACTGACTCAAATGTTAATCTCCTTTGGCAACACCCTCACAGACACACCCAGGATCAATACTTAGTAATTGTCCTTCAATCCAGTCAAGTTGACACTCAGTATTAACCATCACATCCACACAGGGCCTGGATGGAAGTTACTGGTCCTTGTCAGCCGTACGTTGGGAAATACCTGTGACACAGCAAAAGGTCCCAAATTTGGAATTCCAGTCCCATATTTGGAATATGTGGTTTCAACCCCGAGCCAGACCAAGCTTTCCCAGGGAGGCCACTCATCTCTTAACCTTAGTTTCCTCTCTGCAAAGTGAGGATAATAGTAACAGCACACCGTATACCGAGTTGTAAAGATTCACCAAAACAATGGAAGTAAACAACCTTTGTAAAGTGCAAAGCTATGTGAACAGAAATGATCATCGTTGCCAACAGTGTGCACTCAGAGTACAAACAAGATTGGGAGAAACAAAGTGTTAAGACCGTATTTTAAAACTCTGTAAGATTCTATCATTCTAGGATCGATGTGCTGATTCCAACACTTTGTATTATGACCAGCTCTCTAATGACCTCTATTTGAAATCAGACCCTTCTCAATGTGTTACCTCCTGGAGACCCTGCCAGGAATGGCCAGAACAGAAAGGAGACGGGTCAGGACAAAGGCGGCAGCTTCTGCAGAAGCAAGGCTTGTTTCTCTTGGTTTTATTCACTGCTTATGAGGAGAAGTTAGCTCCTGAAATCCCAGTAATTCACTCACCATCATTTTAAAAGTTTGATTTTTATATGGAAAAAGAATGTTTTCCTGACAAAGTAGAAAAAGATGAAACAGCATCTAACCCACTGCAGAGAGAGTTCTTATGAAATGCAAGGGCCGAACCCCGGCTTTCCTACAGGACGATTGTAAGGATTAAATAAAGTACATGGGAAAGCTTTGTGCTTTGCAAACGTTAGGTGTATAGTCTAGACTATCTAGGACAGCTCTTTCTATTCTGTGAAAAGAAAGCCTGTCTTGGTCAAATTAAACATAGGCACTTGCAGTCCATGTGGTCAGAAGGACGGGCTGCGGGTGCAGCCAGCATGCTTCTTCCTTCTGCCGGCTGCTACCTGTCACCCCCAGCAGGTTCACTCCCTCCCTTCCTCCTCCCTCTTCCTCCCCTCCCCCTCTCTTTGGTAGTATTTGTGTCTACTTAGCCACACATTATCTAAATCCTACTTAAGATAAACAGGAAAAGGGAAATGGGATTTAGGAGTTAATGTGGAAAAGTCCTTGAAACTTTCAACTCTGTGTGAAAACAAGAGGGTTAGGTAGGAAGCCAAAAAAAAAAAAAAATGCGGAGATTTTTAAGAACTGAATTGGAGAAATATGTGCAAGCAAATTATACAAATGCGTTAAAAGCTGGACCCCACCAGAAGCACCTTTGTGGATAAGTAGGAAGCGCTTCCTATGAGCTGATGTAAAGGAAGACAATTTTAAACTTGAAGTTTAACAATTTTTACAGATTAAAATTTGGGAAGGCAAATTTTGGGGGTTACAGGCATTAAGAATGAGGAGTAGGGATATCAAATGAATCTTAAGAAAATGGCATAGTTGTTCAGAAGGAACTTCCAATGTGTTTAATTAATCCTGGATACTCATAGGATTAGAGATCTGTGATGCTCCAGCGTTTATGAGCTTCCACTCAGTCTTCCTAACTTGTAGCATGGGTCCCCTCCCACTGCCTGCCCCAATTCCTTCAGGGTTCTGCTACAGCCTGTGCCTCCCCTGAGCATCTCCATCTCCTGGGAAGGATGTGGAGCAGGAGGAGAGACGGGCAAGGAGGGAGATGATGAGGCCACCCTGAATTGTCTTTTTATAAACAGAGAAAAACATTAAATGACTGTCTTAGTCTGTTCTGGCTGCTGTAACAAAATAGCATAGGCAGGGTGGTTATAAACAGGAGAAACTAATTTCTTACAGTTCTGGAGGCTGAAGTCCAAGATCTAGGTACCAGCAGGTTCTGGGTCCAGTGAGGGCCACTTCTTTGTTCCTGGGTGTTGCCTTTTTGCAGTATCTTCCCATGGTGCCAGAAAGTGGGGGCTCTCTAGGGTCTCTGATAAAGGACACTAATCTGATCAGGAGGGCTCTGCCCTTATGACCTAATCACCTCCCAAAGTCCCCATCTCTCAATGCCATCACCTTGTATTGAAATAGGATATTAAGGATATTACTAGGATATTAGGACAGGAAAAGGATCTCAACACAGGAATCTGGGGGGACTCAAACATTCAGACCCCAGCAAGGACATTCCACAGGTCACACAGCAAGAAGAAAGGAGAGCCTGGTTTTGCTTCTCCATTTTTCAGCCGAAGAAGGGCCACTTCGACTGAGGTTTCATAGAGAATTTGTCAAGGGTGTAGGGAGTCAAAGAACAACAGAGTTTTCAAGATAGGACTGATCTCAACTGTTCTGAGATTGTTCCCATTCTTGGGGTTCTTTGTACCTCTCCCTTCAGAGGCTGTAGGGAAAGATCTCCTTCTGACTGCCTGCGTGGAACTGGTGCATTTTCTCTCATTAGCTTCTTATACCATCTTAAGGGTCCCCCAACCTGGAAGCAGAAAAGAGCCACCATCAACCCCTGGCTGAACTGGCCCCGTTGTGTTGTTAAACATGGCCGATTTTTAATCAGTTCCTTGCTGGTGCAGGTGTCATGAGCCCAGAATGAAAGATGGGCAGAGGCCTTCCAGATTCTTCTCACATTGTCCAAATACAGCCAAAAGGAAGCAGATGTGAGTTTAGACCCCTTCCCAGCCTGCTTATTTTGTGAGGCTTTGGTGTTTACACCATGGAGCTAAAGCCAATCAGTAGGATCCTTTTTCCCAAAACTAGACATGTTTGACACCCCAGCACCTCCTTTGACAACAGGCAACCCCAAAAGAAGCAAGATGATTGCAGTGAATCCGCATGAAGCCAAGAAGAGCAATAGTGACTTAATTTTGTCAGTGCACTGAGCAGGTGTGTTTAGACAAACTCAGCCTGCTCCTGGAGGGTGGTGCTGTCAGGGTCAGTGCACCCCTCAGCGGATGCAGGGAGCCTATAAGGGGGGACACACACTTCAGTCCCAGCCCCTGCCTGCCACCAGAGGCCACAGGCTGTAACTCACCCATGCTTCCCGTCATGATAGCTTCAGTCCAAATCGGGGACCCCGCTGGCATCTCTAGCTGGCCAACACCCAGGGTCAACACTGAGCCTCTGATCTGAGGATGTCTCCAAATCTGGGGTCCCAGTTTGTCACTGTTTTGAATCAATCCTGTGCACAAGCAGGGTCCAAGAGTGAATTCCCTTTGAAGGAGAAAGGGTTGGGCTGAAGTAATCAATCCCATAAAATTTTGTGCTGTGACCAAGAGGAAAAGGAATGGTTCTATAGTGGTCTTAGAATTAAAATATCCGCCTTCCAGTCTAATGTATCTGCTTACTACCTCTGTAAATTTGATCGAGTGCTTACCTTCTCCAAACTGGAGTGTGTCCACTGATAAAATGGGAACAGTGAGTTCCCTACAAGATGATTGCAAGGATTAATTAAAGTGACATGGAAAAGCCGTGTGCTTTGCAAACAGGTATATCGTCTAGACTATCTAGAACATCTCTTTCTTAGCCTGGCATAGGGTGCTATGTCCACTCCGTGGCCTGGCTTCTCCTCCGTTCACCCTCAGCCCACCCCTCGTCCCTGCCCCCACCCCCATTCTCACAGTGCTGTGAATATCTCCGGGCCATAATTCTGTTCCTATAACTTCTAGATGCATGCATTCATCCCCTCTACCGTATTTGGGCTGAGGTCGTGGACCCTTAATTGGTTTGGCCCAGACGTCTTGCTCTCCTTCAGCCAACCACACACCTTCCTGGCACTGAGCTTGGCTGGGAGGAGCCACAGTCACATACAAGGGGCTGAACCGCAGCCCCATCACCTCCGCATGCTCTGCCGGGGGGAGCCTCTGCAGGCAGCTCCTCAGCTCTGGCCAGCTTAGCAGAAAGCAGAAAGCAAGTTTGGTCGTGCTACCTCATGGTAAGTGTAGTCAAGGGAAATCAGAGACGCTTCGTCCAAACCAAAAGGAGCTCTCTGAGAAGTGGGACCACAGTGATGGCATGTGCTGATTTATTCCCTGAGCCGCATGTCATGGATGCCTGCTATCAGGCCTGGCTTAGACTGGCAGAGGCCTGTTGCTGAAGGAGTGTACAGTGGGCAAGTAAATACATACAGCACTGTGCTGCCCAGGAGGGAAGCAGGAATGTACTAGAGACGGTGAGTGGGGCCCTGAGGGTGAGGTGTTCACAGACCGTGAAGTAGGGAAGGAGGTCCAGGCAGAGGAATCCAGGCAGAGGGGCTGTGCAGGCCAGAACCAGAGGGACCACAGGGCAGTGTCTGCCTCTGTCGCCTCTGCATCCCTTTGGGGTCCAGCCATTGGGTGGTTCTGTTTGTTCATCAAAGCTCTGGCTCCTGGGGAGTGACCTCAGCTCTTGTGGTGGTGTTTCACAGTTCTGCAAACATTTGATTTGTGTTTCCCTGTTTTTTTAATTGTAAAATATTTCAACTAGACAGAAAAAGTACAGAGAATAATGCAGCAAACATTATGTATCCATCAAACAGATTTCATAAACGTTAATTTCAGAAAATGTTAAAGATTTGAATGTATAGATTCAGATAGATCTCTTAACAAGAAATTTATATCTATGTTTTCATTTTCGTTTCTCACACACACACACACATCTATATTCAATATATATATTTTAGTTATGAAAAGCCATACACACTGTCTTAGACTATTTTTTGCTGCTATAACAGAATGTCATAGACATAGACTAGGTAATTTATAAAGAACAGATTTTTTTTTTTAATCGTTCTAGAGACTGGAAAGTTTAAGATCAAGGGGCTGGCATCTTCCAAGGCCCTTCTTGCTGCATCTTCGCATGGTGAAAGGCAGAAGGGCAAGAGAGCATATGTGAGCAAGAGGTGCTGAACTCATTTTTTTTCTTTTCTTTTTAATTACAATAATAATTGTACACATTTATGGGATATAGAATAATGCTTCAATAAATGTATACAATGTGTGATAGTCAAATTAAGGTAGGCCACAACCAGAGGGACCACAGGGCAAACCCACAACTAAACCCATTCTCACAATAACAAACCCACTACCAAGATAACATTAATCCATTCATACCAGAGCACACACTCAGGTGGGCTACAGGCAAAATTTAGACAAACTCTTCAGACTGTTTTTGTGTTAACCTTAGAGTAAAGCTTCTCTTGCCCTTTTGTGCACTTATTTAGACTTTCTTAACATGAGCCAATGATTAGAAAGCCTGTAGCTCTATGTGTGGTCACTTATGTCGATTTGTCCAAGTGACAGCAGCAAGATGACAAAAGCAGCAGTAGAAAACAGCAGGCAGGAGCCTAGAC
The DNA here is from genome assembly GCF_009761245.1 of Sapajus apella. NCBI lineage: Eukaryota > Metazoa > Chordata > Mammalia > Primates > Cebidae > Sapajus > Sapajus apella. Next base: position 17,836,823 of record NW_022436989.1, read on the forward strand.
TCCAGGATGGGTCCTTGTGCTGTCATTCTCTGTCCATGAAACCTCAGTCATCTCACTCTGCCTCAGTTTCTTCATCTGTAAAATAGTAATCATATTACCTCATAGCCTAGTTGTGAGAGTTAAATAGCCAATTCATGCAAAGAGGGCTTTAGAACAGTGCTTGGCCCTTCATAAGGCCCAACAACCACTGGCTATGATAGTTGTTAATTCATATTACTGTTATTATTAGCATTGCACCTGCTTGGCAGATGATCTGATCAAGGCATGACAGTGGTTTTCACGGTTATCATAAATTTTGCACGCTTTTTGTTTTACTTTTATATTTATGAATGCTTTGTATTCAGGGAAAGTAGAACCATGATTAAAAATTAGAACTTGATTACTTGTTTAAAATGAGAAATTAAATAAAGGACTTCGTGATACATGCAAAGACCTTGGCTAGGCTCATGGCAGAAAGACATCATACCAACGTTTCAATCAATTCTTATTCAGTTGCCACTCACAAGGACAAACTATAAGACAGAAAAGCAAAGGAGGGAAAATGGCCCCTGGAAGTCCAGAGAGTGAGGTCATAATTGCCTCTCTGGGCTCATCACTTATCGTGACAAATATCATCTCATTCCCTTAGTATGGTTTGTGCTGTTCCTGCCAAACTAAGATATCTTTTGAAGATAAAACAAAACATAAAAATAGGGCTTTCGTCTTATTTCAGTGCAAATGGAACATTACTGAAAAATAGATGAAAACAAATTATACCAGAACATAAAATACATGCATGGGTCTGTGCAACAGAAGTTACCTCTATTACACACATCAACTGAAGTTATACGATGAGAAAAAGCATCACTTGTTGGGGAAACTTGGCATGAAGTGGATAAAATGAGCAGCAAAATATGCCACCGTCTGATAACAGAGCCCAGAGAAGGATCTGAGAAGGTTGGCCCTGACTTGATGGCTGAGATGGAAAGCTGAGATTGGGACATCCTGCAGTTCATCTGGGTAAGAGTGCCTACATGCTGAGTTTCTTCATTTTAATGATTTTTGCAAAATATGTTCACGAAGATGAACAAGATTTGTTGTATGTAAAACCTGACACATTCACAAGGGCCAAAAAGCAAACACTCCATTCAGCTAGTTTTTAAACACACCATCAAGTAAATCGGCGAAAATGTGGCAGTTTCTATAGCCCCTGGGCAGCAGTCCCAGGAGGAACCACGTGGGTTTCTCATACTCGATGGGCCCTGAGCTGCACGTGTTTCCACGTGGTGAGGTCGCTGAGTGGGTTTACACCTCAGGACTGCCAGGTTGTGGCCTGGTGGCGGTTGTCACTGCCTGCCGTCGCACACTGAATCTGGGGGAAGAGTCCTGAGGACAAAAGAAGTCCATTCGAGCAGCTGCCTCTTCCTTACATGCAGCGGCTCTGTGAGAAACAGTGATGGCTCTAAATTGCCAAGTGGTTCAGAAGATTGGGACCTTGTGAAGACGTTTCATGAACATCTTAACCACAGTGCTCTGTGATTTAACATTGTTTTTAGTAAGTTTAAAAAGTACTTCCGACAATTATAAAATTAACATTCGAAGATGTAAGAAAGTGGTCTGGCCTTAGTGGTGCTTAGGATAATGGTGCTATCTTACAATGGTAAGTTGCACAGATAAGCACTGTACTAGGATCCTTCAACTTGGCATTAGATGTTGCCATGGAAATTGTCAATTTTATTAACAATGATTTGTTATTTGTTATTAACAATAACCTACAATGTGTGGTTTTATATTAGGGGTTTGGCTCAAGATTTCATTAAAAAAATGTAAAGATATGTAAGAATTTGCCTTTTCATAATAAAGTTTGATGTCTATCTCTAGAGCAGATGTAATACTGGTAGGAATATTAAAACGGCACTATGCATATATAGTGACACTAAATCATTATATACATACCTACATACACACACGTATATACAGTTATGCATTGCTTAACAACAGGTGTATGTTCTGAGAAATGTATTGTTAGGTAATTCCATTGTTATGTGAATATCACAGAGTGCAGTTACACAAAGGTAGACGATACAGCCTATTACACACCTAGGCTATATGGTACAGCCTGTTGCTCTCAAGGTACAAACCTGTACAGCATGTTACTGTACTGAATCTTATAGGCAATTACGACACAATGGTAAGTATCTAAACACAGGAAAAGAGGCTGGGCCTGGTGGCTCACGCCTGTAATCCAAGCACTTTTGGAGGCCAAGGCGGGCAGATCACCTGAGGTCGGGAAGTTCAAGACCAGCCTGAGCAGCATGGTGAAACCCCATCTATAAAAAAAAAAAAAGAAAAAAAAAAAAACCATAGGAAAAGGACAATAAAAACATCATATGAAAGATAAAAAGTGGTACACATGTAGAGGGCACTTACCATGAATGAAACTTGCAGGCCTGGAAGTTGCTCTGGGTGTCAGTGAGTGGTGAGTGAATGATACCTAGATCATGATACCACTGCTGACGTTATAAACACTGCACTTAGACTGCACTAAAATTATTTCAAAGTGATCACTCTACAACTTTATGACAGCTAAAATATTATAGGCAATAGACATTTTTAATCTTACAGGACAATAGACATTATAATCTTACAGGACAATAGACATTATAATCTTACAGGACAACTGAGTCTCACCACATTCTATCATTGACCAAACCATTGTTCTGTGGCACATGACTGTACATATATATGTATGTATATTTTCCTTTTACAAATGTAGGAACTCTACCCAGCTCAATACCTCCAGATATAATATGGTTGCTCCAATTTGCATGTTTTACTGATATTTTTAATGGATGGAACAAATTCAATTAAGGTCATGAAGGTTGCAATGTTATAGTGATTACAACTGCAGAAAAAATTTTGGCAATTTAAAAAAAAAAAAGAAAAATGTAAACTCAGCCTGAAAGATGAAACAAATTTGACTTTCAAAACTTTGCTTGAATATTTTGCAAAGATGGACATTATGGTATCTAAGTTTTTTTTTTAATTTTCATGACATTGTTTAATATTCAAAATGTTTCAAAGATATATTAAAAGAACACTTTTGCCAGAAATGGAGAAAGATTCTGTGGTTTCTTCCAGATCTAATATTTACTAATTAATGGTTTGAAACATTTAGAGCTTTTTTTGATTTATGATTTATTGTTGGAACAAAAATACTCTGTTACTCTCTTAGGCATTTCCATAGGGGATTAGCAAACAGGAGGCCAGAGCCACGCTCACTTAATGTTTTTGTATGGTTCATCAGCTGTGAGGAGTATTTACATTTTTAAACAGGTGAAAAGTAATAAAAAGACAAATAATATTTTATGAAATGTGAAATTGATATGAAATTAAAATTTCTGTGTCTGTAAATAAGTTTGATTGGAACATGGCCCAGCGTATTTGTTTACACGTGGTCTGTGGGTGCTTTTGAGATAGACAGGCAGAGTTAAGTAGTTATAACAGAGACCATAAGACCCACAAACCTAAAATATGTACTACTTGACCCTCTACAGAAAATTTTGCCAATGCTTAATCCAGATCAATTTGCTGAAAGAGCATCTTGAGGTTGCAAAATGAATTATTTAAAAAACACTAGCATGCACAGCTGCTTATCTGAGCGCCCCAGACCTTTCTCACAGTGCTGCAACTAAAACAATGCAGAGAAATAAGCTGGTCGGTAGGGCTATTATTAGTATTCCAAATTCTTATTAAATAAATAACAGTTCTTAATTCAGTAAATAAAATTTTTATTTAAAAAGTTGTGATATTTTTTTCTTTTTCTTTTCTTTATTTATTTGAGATGAAGTCTTGCTCTGTCACCCGGGCTGAAGGGCAATGGCACGATCTCGACTCACTGCAATCTCCACCTCTCGGATTCAAGCAATTCTCCTGCCTCAGCCTCCCAAGTAACTGGGATTACAGGCACGCACCATCATGCCCAGCTAATTTTTGTATTTTTAGTAGAGACAGGATTTCACCTTACTGGCCAGGCTGGTCTTGAACACCTGACCTCAGGTGATCAACCCGCCTCAGCCTCCCAAAGTGCTGGGATTACAGGCATAAGCTACCGCACCTGGCCTTATTTCTTGATTGAATCTTTAACTACTGTTGCAGATTTGAAGTCGCATAAATTTGTATCAATGAAATATCAATGTGTGGTTAATATTAGGGGCTTTGGCTCAAGGTTTCATTAAAAAATGGAGCTCACTCCTGTAAAAACGTGAAATTCATCAGAACATAAGAAGTAAAAGTTAAAGAAAGTAGGGTCCCTGAGCACTTAAGTCCTATTCTTTTTTGTTGTTGTTGTTGTTCTCTGTCACTTAGGCTAGAGTGTAGTAGCGCCATTAACGGCTCACTGCAGCCTCAACCTCCCAGGCTCAAGTGATTCTTCCACCTCAGCCTCCCAAGTAGCTGGGACCACAGGGGCATGCCACTGTGACCTGCTAACTTAACTTTTTTTTTTTTTTTAAATAATGGCTATGTTGCCCAGGCTGGTCTGAAACTCCTGTGCTCAAACAATCCTCCCACCTTGGCCTCCCAAGCTGCTGGAATTAAAGGTAGGAGCCACTGAGTCCAGCCTTAAGTCTATTCTTCAAGGTCCATTTCAACGCCACCTTTTTTTTAGGTGGACACTGACCGCATCAGTTCCAATGTCCTCTTCTCTGGGTGTGCTGGTCTTGCTACTCTGTCTGAGGCACTTCTTTGAAACCTGTTCCTCTGTTTGAGTCTTATCTCCCTGTAGAGGTTTTCAGTTCCTGAGGACAGCTAAAATGTCTACTCCCAATATTAAACTCTTAACTGAGCTATCCCCTTTGAAAGATCTACAATTAATTTTTATTTTTACACCTTCCCCAACTTACGGGTTAAGCCAGGGAGGGAATCTAAGCTAATGATGGTCTTAGGATATTATAAATGACTAGAAATTTACAGTTAAGAAGCACCTTTGCATGTACGATCTCAGCTGAGTTCGGAAGAGCTGGTCATAATTCTGTAAAGGAGGTCAGTGGCTTGACCAAGGCTTGGGTACCTGGTGAGTGCTGACTGCAGTCAGGGCCGAAATGTGTGGCTCTGGGTTTAGTGTTCACCACTGGCCTTTCAGCTCCAGCACTGATGCCTCAGGCAAGGTAAGACCCTTGGGGCTGAGGGGAGGAAAATGGGCCATGAGCGATGTCTCCACCTGACTTAACGTGTCTGTGGTCTGCAGAGACACACAGGCTGGGCGGCTGTGAAAGGGTCCGGGGGTCAAAGGGACTGAGCCTTTACTGAGTGTTTCTCATGTGTGTTCTCATTCGTTCCTGAGACAATTCCATGGAATAGGTTCTAAATCCCCATCTCGCAGATGTGGAAACAGAAGCTTTGTGAGTTCTGTAATCTACCCAAGGTGACACCGCCGGGGCGCTGTGGAGTCCCAGTTTGAGCCTGTTGTTTGTTTGTGGGGTCTGTGTCCCTCCAACTGCCTCCCATCAGTCTCCCTCTCATCCTGCCATGGGTGCCTCCTGTACATAGGGCTGATGGCCACTTATTTGAAGCCAAGGAAAGACCCAGTGCCCTCCCAGGGGAACTGACGTGGGTGACATTCCCCAAGACAAGGAATTCCAGGCAGGTAAAGAGGAGATGGAGCAGCTTCCAGTCAAAATAGCATTATGAGGTAGGGAGAGGGGCTGTGCCTTCTGGGCCCCAGTGCCAAGGAGACCTGGGGAAACCCAAGGAGCCACGTCCACGTGGGGCTGCTTGTCTGATGCTTTGGGGATGCTCAGTGCCACCATCTTCTGCTCCAGGACTGTGGAAAATGGTACAAAACCTGCCATGGTTACTCAGAACGCTGAGGCTAGTGGATCACTTGAGATCAGGAGTTCAAGTCCAGCCTGGACAACATGATGAGACCCTTTCTCTAAATAAATAAATAAATAAACAAATAAATGAATAAATAGCCTGCCATGATTTTTCCATTCCTGGTTGCAAATTCTTGGTAGGCAGCTGCTGCTCCTCTCCCTTTCCAAGCACATTCTAACTTTTCCTCTGCTCATTCTAAAATGAGAGTGGAGAATGCTTTTCTGCTTCAACGGGAGTGAGCAAGTTTTGAAGCACATATGCTGGATCACACTTATCCAACCTCATGGACCCTCCCTTTGGCTAAAGGGAGAGTGAGTGGTTCCCTGGGACTCCAGGTGGATCTATGTGAGACGGACAGGCCTCTCCACTCAGGAGACTGCTCAATGGGATTGACCACAGCACGGTGCATGCCAGCCGGTACACACTGCCTGGCTCCCTTTGCTTGCCAAACATTTATTATGCACCACCTATATACCAAGGCCTATAACAGGCCTTGTGGATACAAAGACAAATTACAAAATGCTTCTGCCTGAGTCATGGCTCCAGCAGGTTGCCCATAGAGGCATCAGCTCCCAATGTGTCACACGGAGCAGAACACATTTTCATCACCCATGTTTCCTCAAGCCTCACCGCAAGGAGGCTGAACATAGGGTCACCTTGATCATAGTAAATAATGTTTTTCTGGTCCTCCTCCCCTGGAAGGATCTCATGTGGATTGTGAATGAATGTCATCCTTTCCTTGTGACCCAGGCGCAGCCTCCCATTCCACCCTTTCCAGCACAGACTCGTTCTAACTGAAGCCCACACAGGAGGGGAGCTGGAGACCAGGAGGAGAACTCGCTTACCTGACCGGTGCCTCCACTGCTCACCAGCCACGGACAAGCACATGCCAGAGTGCCTGTGAGCATCATCCACTTCCTTCTTCCTCGATGAGCTATTTGACCCTAGAAGGCACTGAGCTCTCTCAGAGCCACCCGGCCATCCACGTGGGTTGCTGACATGAGGCAATACAGTCAGCAGCAGCCACAAGCAAAGCAAGAGGACGGCAGCTTCCAAGGCAGAAGCAGTGCAGGGTGCCCCCACAGATGCATGATTATCTCAGGGTGACTGATGCCCTCTCTTTCCTTAATGCCACACATAAGTCCACACCTTCAGAAGAAAAAAATATATAAGTTAACATAACCACACAAGAGCCATTTGGGTGCTTACATAATATTATTTTGGGGCCTGCAAAACCCTGACTAGAAAAAATATTCCTTGGTCAGGTGTGGTGGCTCACACCTATAATCCTAGCACTTTGGGAGGCTGAGGCAGGTGGATTACCTGAGGTCAAGAGTTCAGGACCAGCTTGGCCAACATGGTGAAACCCTGTCTCTACTAAAAATACAAAAAATAGCCGGGCATGGTGGTGGGTGCCTGTAATCCCAGCTCCTCGGGAGGCTAAGGCTAGAGAATTGCTTGAACCTAGCAGGGTGGAGGTTGCAGTGAGCTGAGATCACGCCACTTCACTCTAGCCCAGGCAAAAGAGTGAAACTCCTTCTCAAAAAAAATAAAAAATAAAAAAAAACAGAAGAAAGAAAAAAATATTCCTTGTGCTAATGCCTGAGCGTACACTCACAGCTCTGGTCTAGTCCCTTAGTATGGCATTTTGATGCTACTAAAAGGAAAATGCCCCAAGAGAGGGTGTAGCCTGGGAAGTATCAGCAGGCATGAAGGCTACGAGGGCTTTGTGAGAGGCAGGAAGCGCATTCTATGGGCCAACCAAGTGGGTTAGTTTCTGCATTAGTTCTATGAGCCCGACCCTGTGCCAGATGCCAAGATGCTCAGTAAAGTAACCCCTTAGTAATGGTTTCTGGCTGGACCATCTCTGAAGCCCTGGGAAAGCCCATGGAAGGAGCCACCATCTGACACGGTGTTGGCCTGTAGCCCATGCTCGAGGCCCAGGAGGACATCTGGGCCTTCTGCCGGCTGGGTGTTTGCCTGGTGAACAAGGGCGGCAGCCAGAGTGTCTCCTCAGAGTCAAGCCCTGGCCTCTGTGACCTTGGGAGGTCAATAAATGTTTGTTGACGGACAGACTCCACTGCTTGTCTTATTACAGACACACATGGGGGCCCGCCCCTGCTGGCCAGCTATTGATGTGGCCCCACCAGAAAACACAGGACAATAAACAGAGACGGATGGTCTGCCAGGAGTGATGATGTCTTCCATTTGGTTATCCTCTTCCCAGCTGTGCCCTTCATTGAAGTTACAGGGCAGAGTGAGTCTCCTCACCAGGACTTGAGGGCACCAGGATCTGAGGCACCTCCTTCCTCCCTCCCCTCCCCAAGCCCTGAGGTGTGATGAACAAAGGGAAGCCTCTCCTGGGTGCTGGTTGATTAACCTTCCATTCACACTGGCCTGGTGGGGGGGGGCCCAGGCCAAAGTTTCACAGAGTTAGCAGATGTGCTTGTCATTATTTATTAGGACTTCCGTCAGTGTGGCCCTTCTAATGAGACACTGTAAACTCCCAGCGGCTCGCCCACAGCGGAATCATGCAACCAGGGCTTGGAGGCAGGAAAGGCAATGACATGTCTCCATCACCACCCAGCCCTGGCTGGAGTTCAGGCATCCTGTTACGTGTGAAGTGTAGAAGGTCACAGGGTTAAACACTGAGCCAGGAGACCTGGCTGCTGGAATGGCCTACATGGTCACTTCATGGACTGAATTGTGTCCCTCCAAATTCATATTGAATTCTTAATCCCCAGGACCTCAGAATGTGGCTGTATTTGGAAATAGAGTCTTAAAGAGGTGATTGAGTTAAAATAAGAGTGGGCTAATCCCATCTGACCGGTATCCTTATATGAAGAGGAGAAACAGAGAAACTGTGTGAGGATACACGGCAGGAAGACCACCACCTGCAAGCCAAGGAGAAACTAACCCTGAGAATATCTTGATCTTAGACTTCCAGATTTCCAGAATCACCAGAAAATAAATGTCTGTTGTATAAGCCACCCAGTCTAAGCTGCTCTGATATGGCATCCCTAGCGGACTAATGCAGTGGCCCTAGCCGGGCCTGGGAAATGTCCTTTGGCCCAGGGCCTCACAGCTTACCATGTGTGCCATGGCTAGCGGCTCATGCAATCCGCACCACAGGCCTGAAGGGCAGGTCAAGAAGTGTTACAGGACTTCAGCCCCTCATCTAAAACTACTGGGAACAAATGTGTTTGGGCTTCAAAATTCCTCAGATTTCAGAAAGATCAAGCATGCATATACCACCAATTATCGAACACTGCGTGAGTCTGACATAGCACCGTAAACACACGAACACTTCTGAAATGAAACAGGACGCGTGTGTGCATAGATGGATGTCTAGGTATACATATGTATTTGCACTGAGGGATTTATATAGTTTGGATATTTGTCCCCTTCAAGCCCCATGTGAAATTTGATCCCCAATGCTGGAGGTGGGGCCTAGTGGGAGGCGTTTAGGTCATGGGGGCTGATGCCTCATGAATGGCTTGATGCCCTTCCCTGAGATAATGAGTGAGTTTTTATTCTATGAGTTCATGTGAGAGCTGAGAGCTGGTTGTTTGAAGGAGTCTGATACCTTCTCCCCACTCTCTTGCTCCCTCTTTCTTGCCATATGACATGCTTGCTCCCCCTTCTCTTTCTGCTGTGATTGGGAGCTTCCTAAGGTCCTCACCAAAAGCAGATGTCAGTGCCATGCTTCTTGTACAGCCTGTGGAACTGTGAGCCAAAGAAACCTCTTTTCTTTGTAAATTACCTGGCCTCAGGTCTTTCTTTACAGTAGCACAAAACATGCTTAGACAGGGATATATATAGAATATGTATAACCTCTTGCTTGTTCATGTGAAATTTTGCCACCAAAACAGTTAGTGCTAAGTGGATAAATACTTGTTTGGTTTGAGGAATTTTAGAAATATGCACAGGGTATTATAGATTTCCTAATAACCCCACCCCTACCTCCTGGCTTTCATAGACGAAGAAATCAAAACTCAGAGGTTAAGCAGTTCATTGGAGATCACCTGACTCACAGAAGACCAGCTTGGCTCTTAGCTTCTGTCTCCTGACTCCAAGACCTGGTTTCTTCCACATGAGCCTAGAGGGCCTCTCTGTAGGGTTTGTTCACCACCAGCTCCTTGGAGATGCCACCTTCCTATGTACACATCGCCCACATCCTTCCTCCACACCTTGCTACTTCCCTGCTCTGCCTTGAACACCTGGCAGCTGTCAACAGACATCATCTTCTAGGCTCACGTCTCTGACCTCTCTGACTCATAATTTTGGAACTGGAAATGATTTTTAAAATTATTCTAGCACAGTAGCCTGCTGATGTTTTTAAAGAATCAGCCCTTTATTTTTCCAGTGTAATCATACATCTCAGATTATCAAACAAATAAAGCAGAGCTTCCAGCTGAGCTGTACAAGGTGAGCCTGGGCTCCTTCCGTAGCCTAACCAGCCAAAGAGATCTCAGTTACTAATAGCAGCAGCGAATCCGTATCTGTGTGGGTCTGCAGCAAACCCAATTCTTGCCTCCTCAGAAGAAAGAATTCAACTGAGGGGCATAAGGTATAGGGGGAAACAGGCAAGTTTTAGAGCAGGAGTGAAAGTTTATTAAAAAGCTTTAGGGCAGGAATGAAAGGACCTAAGTACACTTGGAAGAGGGCCAAGCAGGTGCTTGAGAGGTCAAGTGCAGGGTTTGGCCTTTGATTTGGGGTTTTATATGTTGGCACGTTTCTGGGGTCCTGTGCTATATCTCCCCTGATTCTTCCCTTGGGGTGCGCTGTCTGCCCGTGCAGTTGCCTGCCAGCACCTGGCAGGGGCCTCGTGTGCAGTGTGTTTACTGGAGTTGTACACGCGCTCACTGGAGACATCCGTCCCTTACCAGTCCAGCATTCCTAGAGGAAGGCCATATACCAGTTAAACTCTGCCATTTTGCCTTTTAGTATGCGTGCTTGGGCCCACTATCCCAGTTCCTGAGATCTTATTTGAAAGCTGCTGATCACCAGTTTCAGCTATTTTCTATGTGTTGGGAGGCTGCCCTTCCCTGGCGCCAACTGCAACCAATTATTATTTTAGAGAGACAGTTAACAACCACCTGACCATCACCTGATGGTCGCCTGACATTTCTGGTGTGTGTTTCAGGGCTCGTGGGGGTGGGGAGCCCTCTCCTGTCCTGCTCATGCCTGATTAGCTACCTACTGTAACAGAAACTTCACAGAACTCTGGGGATCCCAAAATACAGTATAACAAACTCTGGTGTAGTGTGACCCTCTCATACCGTGGAAGAGAAGAAAATTAAGATCTGCCAGATCACAAAAGTAGATAATTTTTACAAGATCCCCACTAGTTATTGCTAATCTCATTGCATAGAAGCAGAAACTGAGGCCCAAAAAGAACAGCAAAAAAGCAAAAACAACAAGGAAAAACCCAGGTATAAGCAGACTGCTGTTTCTGTCCTCACCCGTGGGCCACAGCAGCGCTGCAATTAGCATGACTTACAGATGTATGTTCCAAGCACTTCCTGTGGCTTGCCCATATGGTAAACAGAAGAGCGAGGTGTACTGTCTGAAGAGCTGCCCCGTTATATCCTGGGCTGACCAGGTTTGTGCTCGGGGATTCTAGTTTGAGACATGAAGCACAAATTCCAATGCCCATCCTTACGCCTCAAATGTTCGTAATAATGCAGAGACCCCAAAATATGATACATTAGAGAGATTTTTATTTCTCTGCTCTAGAATCTGTCAAATGGAGTGGTTCAAACTTTTCATCTTAAAAAAGATTCCCCCTAGACTAAAATCCAAAACGCAAGAGTTCAATCCAAAAAGGATAAATTTTTTAAAGGTCACGATCCTGGTAACTACTAGGTTGTAGTAAAAATTGACGTTTTCACGATAGAAAAAATTAGGTTTAGAGTAGTAAATATTTTGGAAGAGTTTTGCCAAAAACTTTGAGTAGCTCTTGTTTTCTTGTCTTTTCCTCTGCCCTCCTGATTCCACTGTGAAAAAAGTCACCTCTCCATGTTTGAGGACAGCTCCAGGGACTTCAAAATTTGCTTAGCTGTTGTCTGAAAGTGAGATAACGACTATAAGTTGTCCTCAATATTCATCACCCTCCTGCTATTGAAAACAGAAGCCCCTGAGCACAGGCGGGGCTCACCGCTGCGCATGGGGATGTGATGCTCCTCAGACTCCTGTGGACAAGATACGCCATTAGGCGAAGGCTGTGCAAAGAGGCTGCAAGCGGAAGTGAGGCGAGCAACTTCTGAGTTCTGTTCTTAAGAGGACCGTGCTGGCCCCTCACTCACCCCTGCTTCATGTGATGGAGGACGGTGCCCCAGGACTCGTGAAAGGGAACTGGGCCCCTGGATGATGGCCTGCTGCAGCGTCACTCACATTCTGGGCTACGTGTTTTGGGACCCCTTTGTTACAGTGGCTTCCCGCTATCCACTAACAAGCCTGGGACACGCCATGTGGGTGTGACAGCTGCCAGAAGCAGCCATGGCGGAAGCCTGCCGCCTCGCACTCCCCTGCCTGCGTTTACTCCCCTTCCTCACCCATTTTCTGCTTGTCCTATCTCAGCCCTATCTGAGGAGGGGAGCTCTGTCCTCACTGTAAAGATGTCATGGCTAAATCTTGAGAGGAATGGCTCTGAAGAATCCACTGGGCTAGAAACAAGGGTGGGAAGTTCTGGTCTTGAGCCTTGGCCAGAGCATGACATCAGCTTCAGTGAGAACCCTTGTGAGCTCTTGGAAAAGTAGCTATTGCGACCAAGAGCCAGAGAAGGCCGCCCGTTACTGAAAAGCATGTGCTTGATGCTGCACTTACTGATAAGGGTAATCTCAGCCAATGAACACGGGAGGCCCAGCAGGCAGGAAGCCGGGGCTGTGGGCCAGCAGCCCTCACATCTGGTTCACATATGATACTTCCCACAATCACCACTGTCACCCTCTTCACCACAGGCTTTTCTCCCTGGAACTCTGAGCAGATGCAAACTCTCTATACTGTGGTGGTAGGCAGGGGTAGGGGACTCTGGGATTCTTAATCTTTTACTGGTTTATTCATCAACAAATATTTATTGAAGACCTACTGTGTGCCAGGTGCTATGCTTGACTGAAGGGTCAAGGCCTCTGCTCTCACAGAACTCGCATTTTAGTGGTGGAAAACAGAACAAGTAAGTAAACATTAAACAATATTATTTTAGCATGCGATTAAGAATGAGTTGAGGGCTACTTTGGGAAGAGTGATCCAGGACAACCTCTTCAAAGGGTTGATGTACGCACTAACACAGGCACCAGGAGATGGAGCCACCCAGGAAGCATGAGTGCAAATGTCCTGGGGCTGTGAGGCTCTCGCTCAGTTCCAGAAACCTAGAGAAGGCAGTGCCACTGGAGTCCAGGACGTTCAGGGTGCAGGCAGAACAGGAGGCAACGGCCAGAGGGCAGGGCCCTGTGGACTTTGACATGGACTTGAGATTTTAGGCACAATCTGAAGCCATTGAAGGATTTTTAAACAGGAGAAGGATGTGGCTTGATTTACATATTAAAAAGAAAGCCCAGCTGCTATGTGAAGAATGTCTTTTAAAAGAGCAAAAATAGAAATACAAAGACCAGTTAGGAGGGTATTGCAGTAATCCTGGCAAGAGGTAATAACTATTATCATCCCCATTTCTTGGAGGCCTAGAGAAGATGTAATTTATGCAAATGCATGCATTGGATAATAATAATGCTTTACTTTTATTTGCATAGTGATTTTAGTTTGAAAAGGCTTTTTACCTATATCATTTCATTCAAACTTCAGAACAACCCTGGGATAAACTATGATTCCCATTTCTTAGACCGAAGTGAGCCTCTGAGAAGTGGGAGCCTGACAAGATCACAGGAGTGGTCAGGGCCAGAAGCTTGGTTTAACTCCTGGTCTCCTGACTCCCAACTTCCAGCTCTTTCCACTCCCCTTTCCCTACCCCATGCCACTTCCCCAGATTAAAAGAAATGGGCATAGAAGCCAAACCAAGTAATCAAGCATCCAAAGTAACACGGGACATCGGCCCTGAGGGGCTCCAGGAGTAATTGAGCTACTTACCAAGCCCCTGTGGGATGCCAAGCTCTGCTTCAGTTGCTGCCAGAGGGTTAGAGAACAAAGGAAACAAGACATTCCTTGGCTCCTAGACACTTAAAATCTAGTTGGGAAAATCAAGAGGACTCCTATAGATTATTTACAAATGTTCCGCAAATTAAAAGCCATATCCAATTACAAAACAAAACAAAAAAAACTTGGGGAAGAACCCAGGTTCTTCCCTATTAACAAATTGTAGTTTGTTAATAGGGAAGAACTCTATTAACAAAGGAGGTAGTTCCTTTAAATGGGGTTTCGTGGTCCTCAAGGGCAGTTGCTGGCCTGTTAGCAAGATCAGCAGCATCATCTAGGTAACGCTGGGTTGGAGAAGTCCTTTTCCATGTGCCCTCTATTATCTATTGCTGCACAGCAAAACACTCCCAAACGTAGTCATCCAATAACCATTTTTATGATCCTCATGAATTTCGTGGCTCATGAATTTGGACAGGGCTGAGCTGAGCTGACTTGTCTCTAATCCACCGTGTCTGAGCCTCAGCTGAGAACACGCGAATGGCCAGGAGCTGGAATCCTCTGACGCTCCACATGGCAGGCGCTTGGGCTGGGATACCCGCAAGGCTGAGCTGAGCTTCGCTTGCTGACCAGCCCGTTGCCTTGTGCTCTCTCCATGGGGTGGGGCTCCCCACTGCATCACGGCCTCACGGAAGTCATACTTCTGCTGTGCAGCTCGGAGCTCCAAGAGTGAAGGTTCCAGAAAATGAGGTGGAAGCCACCTGATATGACTTACGCTCAGTGTCCCTTCCACCACAATCAATTAGGCAAATCATTGCAAGCTCACCCACAAAGAGGGAACCATAGACCCTGCCTTTCAATTAGAAGAACATGAATATTTTACAGCCACAATTAAGAACAGCCGCTGTCCCTTTTGTGCCTAAATGGTGTGCCCTTGTGAGTAAATATAAATTAATTCTGATTAAGTTGTTCATAGTAGTGATGCCGGTGTGCATAATGAAGGAATGACTACAATTAAGATTGTCTGGTCAGGAGGGTGTTAATACAGATATTTTCCTGAAAGGTTCATTTTAGTTAGGTTTTAAAGGACACAAGAAAAATATTGATTTCAAATGAATGCTGCTAATTATAAATGAATCTACTCTTCTCATTAAAGCAGCCCAGCAGGGCTTACACTTGCAAATACTCAGAGAGAATTAATAGAGTTATTATGTGCTTGAGATAAAAATAAAAAGAGAGTGCTAGATTGCTGGAAGAGGAAAAAGCAAAGAGCCAGTCTAAGAAACACCATGGAAAATGTGTGATTTTTTTCCTGCTGATTCTCCTGGTAGGCTCCTGGGCTACTCACTAGTCAGCTCTCTGGCAGCAAAGCGTAGTATGATTTCAGAGTCTCTCACAAAGAATAGGTTTTCTTCTCCCAGAGTAAGCTATAATGCATGTGTGCGCATGGTAAAAGAAAAACCTGGGTTAATTTGAATCTCTTCCATTGCTTTTAAAAACATCTTTATTAAGATGTAATTTACAAATCATGAAATCTACCCATTTAAATTGTATCATTCAGTGGTTGTTGGTATATTCAGAGTTGTGTAGCCACTAGCACAATGTAATTATAGATTGTTGTCATCACCCCAAAAAGAAACCCCACCCCATGAGTAGTCATTCCCATCCCTAGCCTCCTCCCCAGCCCTAGGGAACCTCTAATCTACATCTGTCTCTTTAGGTTTGCTGATTCTGGACATTTCACATAAATGGATGTAAAGTGCTTCTTTGTGTCTGGCTCTTTTACTCAGCATGATGTTTTTAAGGCTCATCCACATTAGCACTTCATTCCTTTTCATGAAGCAGCAATGTTCCATTTATGGATGTATCACATTTTGTTTATCCATTTATCAGTTGATGGACATTTGAATTGTTTTCCCTTTTTGGCTGCTATGAATTATCCTGCTGTGAACGTTCATGTATAAGTTTTGTGTGGACATATGTTTTTATTTCTTTTGCATATGTACCTGGGAGTGGAACACTGGGTCATGTGTAACTCTATATTTAACATTTAGAGGATCTGCCGAAGTGTTTTCCAAAGAGGCTGTACCATTTTACATTCTCATTAGTAATGTATGAGAGTTCCAACTTTTTCACTTCCTTGCCAATACTTGTTATTTTCGGTCTTTTTCATTATAGCCACCCTAGTGGGCCTGAAGTTGCATTGCGGTTTTGATTTGCACTGCCCTGATGATTAAAGATGTTGAGCATTTTTTCAAGTGCTTATTTGTCATTCATATGTCTTCTTTGGGGACATGTCTACTCAAATCCTTTGCCCATTTTTAATTGGGTAACTTGTCTTTTCATTATTGAGTTGTAAGAATTCTTTATGTAGTCTGGATATAAATCCCTTACTATATATGGAATTTTTAAATATTTTCCTCTGTTCTGCAGGTTATTTTTTCCTATTTTTTGATAGTATTGTTTGCAGCACAAAAATTTTAATTTTGACAGAGTTCAATTGATCTATTTTTTCTTTAGGTTTTGTGTGTGTGTGTGTGTGTGTGTGTGCTTTTGGTGCCATATGTAACAAACCATTGCCTAACTCAAGATCATAAAGATTCTTACGGTTTTTTTCCAAAGGGTTTCATGGCATTAGCTCTTACCTTTATGTCTATGACTATTCTGAGTTAGTTAATTTCTGTGTATGGTATGAGGTAGGGGGTCCAACTTTGCTTTTTTATTTGTGGACATCACTGTTGATTTGTGTTCATCGCTGTTTGTTCAAGAGTTTATTTTTCCCCCATTTAATTGTCTTGGCACCCTTATGAAAAATCAACTGACCATAAGTAAAGGATTTATTTCTGGACACTCGATTACATTTCATTGCTCTATGTTTTCCTTATGTCAGTTCCATATGGTCTGATTACTATAGCTTTATAATAAGTTTGAAAGTCAGGAAGTGTGAAAACTTCAAGGTTGCTCTTTTTCTAGATTATTTTGGCTATTCTGGGTCCCTAGCATTTTCACATGAATTTTAGGATCAGTTTGTTAATTTCTGAAAAAGAGCTGGTTAGGATTTTGGTAAAGATTGTGTTAGATCTCTAGATCATTTTGGAGAGAATTGTCATCTCAATAATATTAAGTCTTCCTATCCATGGCCTTGGGAAATCTTTGTATTAATTTAGGCCTTTCACTTATTTCAACGATGCCTTGTAGTCATCAGTGTATAAGTCTTGTATTTTGTTGGTTAAATTTATTCTAAGAAATGCGTCCCTTTTGATGCTACTACAAATAAAATTGATTTTTAATTTCATTTTTAAAAATTGATAAGTAATAATTATATATTTTTCTAGAGTACGATGTGAAGTTTTGATATATTTGTATATGGTGAACTATTAAATCAAGCTAATTAACATATCTAGTATTCACATATTTACCATTTTTTTATGAGAATATTTACAATTTACTTTCTTAGCAATTTGAAATATACATTTTTATTAACTATAGCTCCCCTGCTGTGGAATATATCTAAAAACTTACTTCTCCTATTTAATTGAAACTTTGTACCCTTTAACCAATGTCTCCCCTAGGAAGCCAGCTTCTGGTAACCATCATTCTACTCTGTATTTCTATGAGTTTGACTTTTTCCATTTTTTTTTTTTTTTTAGATTCCACATATAAGTGAGAATATGCAGTATTTATCTTTCTGTGCCTATCTTATTTCACTTAACATAATGTCCTCCACATTCATCCATGTGGTCATGAATGACAGGATTTCCTTCCTTTTAAAGGATGAATAACATTCCGTTGTGTATGTATGCTGCATTTTCTTTGTCCATTCATTTGTTGATGGATCCTTAGGTTGATTTCATATTCTGGCTATTGTGAATAATGCCGCAGTGAACATGGGGGTGCAGACATCTCTTTGATACACTGATTTCAATTCCTTTGGATGTATACCCAGAAGTGAGATGACTGGATCATATGGCAGTTCTATTTTTAGATTTTTGAGAAATCTCCATACGGTCTTCCATAATGGCTGTACTAATTTACATTCCCAACAAGAGTGTGTGAGGGATCCCTTTTCTCCACATCCTCACCAACAGTTTATCGTTCGTCTTTTTATAATGGCCATCACAGTATATTGTGCCACCACTGACATTTCTGTTCAGTTAGCTTATTGGTCAGCTAATGATTTGCCAGAGATTCCTTTAAATGCCTTGAGCCAGTGGATCTTCCTTCCTACCCTTTGCCAAGGGACCTCATGTGCGTTGGGGCATCTCTTCAATGCTCAGTTTACAACTCTGCTTTAGCCTTGACTTTGTGCTTGTACAAAGCCTTATGGTCAGCCAGAGGCTGGGTGAGTCGAGAGACTGGGACCTACTCAGAGCTTTTCTGGGCATGTGCACAACCCTGCACACATGCATAGATGGCATTTTAGATCCCTGGGAAAATGTCAGAGCTTTTCAAAGCCCCAAATGGACACATCATTCCCCAGCTATTCCTGTTACATTTTTGGCCAGACTCTTGATTGCCCCAGCTGGCAATGCAGCCTCAGGCGGCTGCAGTGTTACACAATTGCTGCTGATAGCTTCTGACAAATCCCCTGGGTATAGAGTTTTTCCTTAGAGTGAACTCTGTTAAGCCCAGTATCGATAATGCCCGGTAAATGGGACTTCTCCAGAAGTCCAAAGGACAGGTAAATAATGACAATGCCTTGCAGATGGGACATTTGGAGGAACTTCAAACCCAGTCTGTTTTCTCTGGTGGCTGCAAGGTTGCTGATTTTCACCACTGCTGAAGTTGTGGGGCTGCTGGTTATCGTGGCTAACAGAGCTGGGTAGAGTAGGCTGGGAACAGGCCAAGTTCAAGTGTCACAAACCTTTCTCCTCTTACCAAGGTTCAGCAGTTTTTCCTGAATAAATGCTCCTCCGATTGTTGCCAGCCTTTGGTTAATTTCCAGAGTTCTGGAACAGGGGATGTTAACCATTTTCCTAGTGTTTTTGTTATTTTCATGGAAAAGCAGGCTGTGGAGGGCCTCACTCTGCCACTCTGTAAGCCCCGCCCCTCTTCCATTCTTAACCAGGACCATCCCTATTTGGTTGCACTGGAAAACTATATCAAAACAACATTTGCTCTCCAAAGTCATTTTGGCAAAACCTCCAACCAACCAGAGATTTTGGTGAGGAATATTCCGCTGTCAAATAAATTCAGAAACTATCCTTTGTTCTGCCTCATTCTTGGAGAGTCCCAATGCGTGTTAGCATTCAAGACTGGAAAGGTCCTGCTGTAAAGAACCCATTTAATTTTGTTTACCAAAGGTTTCCTAAACATATTTGCCTGTATAACTGCCTTGTTTTACTTTATTTCATTTGCTTAACACTTCTGAATTAGTGCTTCTCAGAGTCTATTAAACTAACCTTAAAGGTGAATTCCAGGCTTAGTTTTTGGGCCCAATATTCAGAACTAACGCCTCAGCAGTTGGGTGTCTGATGAGAATTGTCAGGCTCCCCATGAAATCCAGCTGGAATACTTTGCCTTTATTTCTATTTTCTTTGTACTTGATTTGATGTCTAATAAGAGTGACTATGTTTTTTTTTCAGGTTTGGTGATGTGGGTCCAACTAATTTACACATTCCAGCTCCATTGTGAATATCCTGTGTGACCTAAGAAAGTTGCTTTATCTATTGTGGTTTTCTTTCCTTTCACCAAAGAAAGGATCTGTGAATTCACCCCCCAGAATAAGGAAATGCAAAGAACTTTGCAGTGCAACCTATGGATTTCATCTTCTTCAGGCCCCTCAATCAATAATGGATTCTAAGAAACCACGCTGAGGAATAAGCATTCCCAGTCATATGCGTGCACACACACACATGCATGTATACAACACACAGTGGTTGTGGTGAGCCCAGCAGGGCTGGGGTGGCAGGAGTTCCCAAGCAGGTTGCCTCCATCTGAGAGCAGCCTTGTCCCTTTGTCACAGGGGTGGTACAGAGGTAATTCTTTCCCCTGAGGGCCTTGGCCTGTGGAAGCCTGGGCAGCCCTGGCCTGGGAGCCTCGAAAGAGTCCCACAGTCACTGGTGAAGGACTCTGGATGGGGAGTCAGGAAATTGGTTCTTGTTCTGCCTTTGTCCCTCTTCCAGAAAGGTTGCCTCACTTTCCTGGCCTTCGTCACAGACCCAGGAAATGAAGACATTGAGCGCTGTGATTTCCTCAGTCGTTGCCAGCCCCGGAGTTCCTTGAATTTCATGATCCAGGATGTCTTCATAGTGCAGGAGGTCCCAGTGTCACGCACGGCCGTGGTCCCATCAAGGGCCCCCTAACTTCCCCCGGCTCTTGTCAGGCCCACACAGGGCAGGCTTCCAGAAAACGGCCTCCTCTCTGGTTTCTGTCAGCACAGCAGTTGTTAACTTCCTGCCATGTGGCCTATAACCTCAATGTCAGGGCCAAATGTGGAGAAAGGGCAAGCAAAGAAGGCCTGCGAGGAGGAAGCTGAGGGACCGGCCCTGGCTCCCACTTCCTTCTCAGCTGCTGGTGAGGCACAGGAAGCCCCCGCCCCCTCCCCCACCAGGGTGCAGTGTGGGCTCCTGATCAGCAAGGCCCCTCATCACCACCACCTTGGCCTCCACATGTTTCAGAGCTGGCCCCCTTCCCAGGGCCTTTCCACCCCACCCCACCCCATCCCCAGCTCTGACATCAAAGCAGTGGGCTCTGGAGCTCTGAGGATGTCCCGGGCTGTTCACGCAGAGGCCATTCCACATTTTACAGCTCTAATTGATTTCATAACTGCAGTGAGTTGATGAGAAACATACGCGCTCACAAGCAGAAGACAGGGAGCACTAGAAACTTTGCTTATTTTGCTAATGCAGTGAAGCAAGACAGCAGCGTCACTGCCAACGTCTGATTGATCAAGAGGGTCCATGGCATTTTTCCAGTGAGACAGCTGGGCCTGCGATGGCCTCTCAGGGCCCCAGATGCTCCATGGGGTATCCCAGTGTCCCTCGCTCACTTGTTTACCCCGGAATGTGTCACATCCTGCCTGGAACTGACCAGGTGAGGCTGGAGGCCTTTATGGCAGCAGCCTTGGCCTTAGAACCCCAGGCCAGCGGGTGATGCCAGGGTCAGGCTACACCCAGACAGCAGGGTGAGAGGGGACGGGCAGTCGATGCAGACGGGGCCAGGGTGGGCCTGGCGCACTGCATGTGTTCAGTTAAGACTGGTTAGGAAGTCCTGTTACTAGAGCTCTTGACTCCTCTTGGTGCTAACAGGCGCCTCCGGCTAGTCCCATCCAGAACCCACGCTTCTTTCTGCACCAGCCCACCCTAACCTCCTCCATCTTTCCATTTCAGTGAGCAGCACCGCCCCCACCAGAGCTGAGGGAACATCCTGCCGGCTCCCGCTCTGTAGGGGCATCAGAACCGTGGAGTCCATGCTGTCCGTACCTTCCCTTGCAGCCACCAATGGGTCTTCTCATTTTCCCTCTCCTCCCTGCAGTCTGTTCTCCAAAACAGCAGGAGCAAGCTTTTGCAAATGGGAGTCAGGCTATGCAGCTTTCCTGCCTAAAATCCTTGACTAGCTTCCCATGGCTTTTGAATAAAAGCTCAGCGCCTCACCACAGTCTAAAGGCCCTGCCTTCCTCCCTGAATTCTTTTATTTCTGTCGTGAGGCTGTTTGTGCCAGCCTGCAGGGCTGCTGTCACAGCGGCACAGGCACAGTCCTGCTGGACTTTTGCATGTACTCTTTGTCTGCCTGGGATGCTCTGGCCTCTGTGTTTCCAACGCCTGTCTGTCCTCCTCCCTTTCTCGGAGGGATCCCTTACCACCCAATGGGAGGGCATCCCTCTACCCCATCCCTACCACCAAATACCTCCCATTCATTATCTGCAGCCGTTACCATCCAGCATTTAGATGATCGTTTTTACAGTTTTGTTGTTGTTTTTGTTTATAATTAACCCCCCCAGAAGAATGACAGCTCCTAGGTTGTCTTGTGGGCCATGGCGCCGAGAACAATGCCTCGCACCAGTCAGTGCCGAACACGTGTACTGAATGGGGCTGGACCTGTTCTACTTTCAGAGGTCACCCCAGTAGGAATTCCTACCATGTGGAGAATAACGACTCCATCCCAGGCTCACAGAGAACACGGAGGGTTGAGGAAGTTCGACTCAGACGTCAGCAGAAACTCGACAGCTCCCGGTGAGCATGCCGGCAGCCACATGGATGAGACTCCACCCTCACTGTGGACCAGCAGCACAGGAGTGGCCAGCCAAGGTCACCAGACTCCCTCCCCTCCCACCGGCTGAGCCTCCCTGCGTGTGGGTGGGACAGGGAGGGATGTTTCTGAGTAGAGAAAAGGAAGAGGCAAGGTGAAGACTAGCTCAGAAATGTAATTGTTTACTTTTTGTTTACCTCTATTTTCTGATAATTATATAGTGACCATGTATTTCTTTCATAATTTAAAAAAAACATTGTAAAAAACTATTCCAGTAGATTAATAGTATCAGAAGAGACAGAGAGAGAGAGAGCTAGAAATAACAATTTACCTTTAAAATTTCTTGAAAGTGAACTGCAACCATGTGCAATGATCCAACTCTCTAGCTCAGGAGTCGGCTGCCCACAGCCCACCACCTGTTTTGTAAATAAAGTTTTATTGGAACATGGCCACTCTCATCCTATAGATGCCTTCTAACTCTACCATGTTAGAGTTGAGTTGTGGAGAGAAAGAGCCCGAGGCCTGCACAGCCTGAAATACAGACCATCCGGCTCGGTGCAGGAAAAGCTTGCTGGCTTCTGCCCTAGAAAGACAACACCCTGCTCTCTGCGTTTCCTGGGGGTCCCTCCACAATGCCGCACAGGCAGCCTGCAGCTTCTGCTGTGTCCTCTGTCCCCATTCTGTATCTGTGTGTCTCTGCTGAAGGTCAGAAACTAGACTCATCTTGATGTTTTTATAGGGCCTGGCACATTTTTTACCTTAAGGAGTCCATATTATGAAAACATTTCTGTTCTGCTTAAGTAAGGAAGTCTCAGCTGACGTCCCACTCTCCAACAGTTGGGTGTGGCTGCAGAGTTGGGGGTCCTGCCACTGAGCCCCGCACAGAGATCCCCATAGTTGCCTCCTTTGCAGCTCCTCACTGTCTGGTGGAAGGGGCCTCCTGTCTCTGAAAACTCTTGGCCACACTGGACGGCCGGAGGTTTCCCCTCCACAGCAGGTTTCCCCTCCAGGGCAGCCTTGAGCACCCCTCCCCGACCCCTGCTCAAGGCTGCCCTAGAGAGGCCTCTTCGGCATCAGGTAGCAGCCCCCAGGAACAGGAGGCAGTAAATACCCACCAGTCAGGACAAGCTGGAGTAGGGGTGGATTTGCATTAGGATTTGCATTTTTAAAGAAATTTCATTTTGTTCCTTTCACACAAAAGCACCTGAACTTATACTCATGAAATGTTGCTGAGAAAGCACCATGCTGAGCATCAAATGAAAAGTATAAATTCATTTGTAATTTGCAGTAAGCATCAATGGTGCAAAACAGGCAGTCTGGTCCAGTGTGTAATCAGCCCCCGTCGTATGTACATGTCTTAGAGTAGGCTTCAGCACCCTCTTCATATGTAATGTAGGGCAGGTAGCGCAGAGCATAGCTCCCTGATAAACAGAAGGACCACAATTCCAGGCCAGAATTCAGTGAGGGAGGATATGAATGCAGCAATAGGCCCAATAATTCATCCACTATGAGAAGGTGATGTGTGTCGAAGCTGGCCCCTGAAGCCACAAGTGTGTGCGTGCACACACATGAATGACGTGTCTGTGTTTGTGTGTGTGTGTGTGCACATGTGCCTGAGCCTGTGCGTGTGTGGGGGGAGTGAGAGAGCCCAGCATTTCTGAGAAGAGGGGGAGCTAACTGAGGTTACCTGTGAGCGTCTGTCATCTTTACCCTTCACGCTAGAGAAGTCGCCATTTGACTCAAGACTGGCTGTCTCCCTGAGCTGGCTGTGAAAGGGACAGAGCCTTCTTTTTCTCGGCAAAAGGTAGGTTCACATTAAAATCATTTCCCAGAGAACTAATAGTCGTCTCAGCTTAATGGCTTAAGGCAAATTAACTCGTCTGGTCACTACTCTGTGGGGGACACAGGGTTGGGGGTGTCTCATCTCTAGAGCTTAATTAAAAAACTGCAGGCGTCTGGGTCAGCTGGTGGCCACATAGCTTGACTAATGGTAATATTTTGCTCATTAAATTTCTGGAAGGAGACATGAGTGTAGTCCCTCACAATCCCTCAATCCCAAATAAGCAGACCAGCGTTTAGCATGTTCTCCACAAGTCTGATTCTTGGGGAGCTGCCAACCCTGGGCAAAAGCTCAACTTTGCTGGCCAGAGGCGCACAGCACGGCCTAGTAACAGAGCAGACGTCTGCCTGTCCGCCCCGCAGGACGCAGGGCTCTCTGCCCACCATCCTCTGAGTGTCACAGGAGCAAGCAGCGCAGAAAGATGGGCCTCCCCGCTCCACCCTTTTGAAAAAAGCCTTACCCCCGGCCTTGGGTAAGAAGCACCAACAGTAAGATCTGCATTTTCTCTGTTTCTGTTCCTCTTCCTCTTTCCACCCCTCAGATTTGCAGGTCTCCAGGATGATTCTCAGACTGAGCTGCTAGGAAGCAGTTTAGTTGCAGGTTCCATCTGGACCCGGATGGCTGAGCTGGGCCTGAGATCTGCGCTTTCATAGGGCGATGCTGAAGTGGGTGGTCCACAGATCACACTGTGATGGTACTGCCCGACACACAGACAGTCCTAAGAGCCCTCCAGGGTCTCCCTATGCACCCATGTGCTGCCTGTCCCAGGGCACAACGGCCGCCTGGCTGCCAGGCTGGTAAGCCCCTCCCCGAGCTCCCGTACCGTGTTCACACTCCTCCTCATCGCCTTTCCCATCCAATATGCCTACTGCTGGACAGAGCCCATAAATTGCTTTAGAAACATTGTCTTTTAATTTTCATAACATATCCCACAAGATAGACAGTTTTATTCTGATTTTCTCAAAGGAGGAACTATGACTCTGAGGTAAAGCATCATGCCAAAGTTCAAACAGCGGCCAAGTACAAGAGCTAAGTTTCAAGCTGTGATCCTCAAAATCCCTGCCCTCCACAGAGCAAAGTAGGGGAGCTCTCTGCACATCTCTCTAGGCGCTGGGGCTGGCGGGACTGGTGCTTCCAGACTCAGCTCCCCCTGGAGGCACCAGTCTCCTGGCTTCCCCGCAGTTATGAGCTGAATTACGTCCCCCACTAATTTATAGGCTGGAGTCCTAACCCCACATACCTCAGAATTGGACTGTACTTGCAGATAGGGTCTTTAATGAAGTTCACATGAGGTCATGAGGGTGGGCCCTAGTCTAATATGACCAGTGTTCTTACAAGAAGAGAAGATGAGGACACAGACATGCACGGAGGGAAGACCACGTGAGGACTCAGCAAGATGGCTGAGTGCCGTCTCCCTACAAGCCAAGGAGAGAGACCTCAGGAGGAACCAAGGAGAGAGGCCTCAGGAGGAACCAAGCCGGCCAACACCTTGCTTTTGGACTTCCAGGCTTTAGAACTGTAAGATGGTACATCTCTATGGTTGCCCACCCCCCAGTCTGTAGTGCTTTGTTACGCAGCCAGAGCAGACTGAGCCACCCCTCCTCACGTGTGCTGCACCTTTGTCCACACCTCCTGTTCCCAGGCCTAGGGGCTCTTTCCACTGTCTTTGCTTGGTTAGCCTCTGCCAGTCTTTGGAAATTCCTGAGGCATCCTCCTCAATCCTTTGATTTGGGATTCCTCCTCTGAACACCTGCAGCCCCTGTGCGCACCCTTATCTTAGCAGACGGCAAATTGTGACTGGTTGTGCATTTGTCCGACTGGACCTCGTGCTCTGGGAGAGCAGGGACTCTGTCATATACCACTGTACACCCAGCAGCTCTGCAGGCCCTGGTGCATGACAGATGCCAGACTCACATCAGTGGCACTAAATGCTGCATGCTGGACCCAAGAGTCCCTGCACTCATGAACAGAAGCCCATCATATCTCTTGGCAGGATCCATGGGAGGCCACGTTTCCTCCTTTCTTCCTCTTTGTTTGGCCTGAGTCGGTTTGTGCTCTTGCCCCTCAGCAGGGTACGAGAAGCCTGTACCCACCAGGGGAGCCTGGTCCACCCTAACCCCTCACAGCTGCTGAGCCTCTCTTTGATTTGAGTCTCTTGATGCCTTCCTGCCCCTGGCCCCTTCTTAATGCTCTGGGATCCTGGAGGCCGGTGGGACCTCACAGAGGCTGGGCTCACCTGTCCTCAGGATCCGGAGTGGCAGGTGTACTAACGCAAGGAGCCAGGCTGTCCACCCCACCACTGCCTCCCGCCAGTCCAGCCCTGCTTCTGCAGCAGCCCAACCCCCACTTCATGAATGGAGCAGATGCCTCCAAGGTGAAACCATGATTGAAACCGCTCATTAAAACAGCAGAGGAGGCAAAAATGTGGTTTTGATTTGGGCTGAAAACATATTACATTATATGCACTTTTTTTGCAGCAGCGGCAGCAGCATTTTGCTGCTAATTTTTTGCATATGCTGATTTTACAATGAATTTCATTAATTCCCAGAGTTCGCATCAGTTTCTGTGTGCCTGTGGGCATCAGGGGGTCTAGCTCATGCTTGATTCAGGTGTGGACATCCACCAGCCTGTAAGGGTAGCTTCCCTGAGCTGGCACTCCCTCGCGTATAAAGTGGGGATTGCGTCTACACTGCAGGGCTGTTTCAAGGAGTGGAGAGTTTGTGATAGTTGTTCAAGTGGCAGCTCTCACTGACAGCTACTGATTATTATCAGTAGGGCTCTTTCTTCTCGACTGAATTTTCAAAGCTTGTGTCAAACATCTACTTCTTTAGTATTCTCTTTACTGTGTATCACAGAATTGTTATTGCTTGTTTTCATTAAATAAGAAAGAGAGAAAAGAGTGTCATGTTTGGGAATAAAACAAAAACAGCTTTGGGAAATCAGAAAGGAGCTTCCAGGGGAGAGAAGCATGTCGCTGACGGCTGTGTCTCTCTGTGTATCTCACAATGCAGGAGCACCCTTGTTATCCCTTTATCCCTACTGAGTCCTACCACTAGCTACCTCCCGGCCGCGCCGTACCTGCTAAAGGCGAGCTGGCACTGTGCCCAGACTTGTGCCTCTCTCTTGCCTGGAATACACACGTCATTATTGTTTGTTGTTTTGCCTTGAAGCCACTGCCATAACCCGCCTTGTGCATAGTTATGAATTTAACCATCAAAAGGAGAGCATGTGAGGAGCTGTCTTCTGCTGGGGGCATACATCTGAATCAAGAGAGATATAAAAATCATTGCCTTGCCCTAAGCAGCTGACAGTCAGGTGGATAATACAGGTCTTAGACTTTTTTTTTTTTTTTTTAATTTAACAATATCCAGTATGAGCAGTGCCAGCGGAATGGTTTGGAGACTTTCAGTGCTTCTTGAGCTCAGAGGAAGGAAAGACAGCCTGGGGTTGGAGGTAGGCCCCAGAAGGTAGGAAATCCATCAGGAGACAGGTAGAATGATGTACACTCCAGGGGCAGATGGGTCATCCTGGGGGTGGCCCCTGGCTCCCCCCTCCAGCTGTGGCACCTGCTCTTCCCTGTCTAGCCCCCCAGAGAAGAGCTGGCTTGCCCCTCGCCCAGGAGGTAAGAGCCTGGCTCCTACTGTGGAGGCCACTTTGTCTGTGTTCCCTCCCCCTGCAGAGCAAGCAAAGCCCCTTTCCCAGGGACGGAGGGGCTTCGGATGCACTCAGACCCCACCCGATCCTGAGCCCAGGGCAGATGGGACTTCACCAACCCAAGGCAGAGAGGGGCTCATCACTCACAGGACCTTACCCTAAGCCCTGTCCACCAAGACACGGGTTTATTCAGATGGTTTAGGCAGGCAAGATGGCTTGGGCAGGAGTCCTTCCTCGGGCCCTCTTTAATAAGAGCAGCAATAACAAAGTCAATACTGCATGATTATTATGGAATGCTGGTGCAATTGAGCAGATAAAGTACTTCTGAATTAATGTGCTCCTCATATAACATACAGTATATAGTGTGACATACAATGCAATGTACAACATGTAATATGAACCACATCTTACAATATAGTTCAATACAGTCAGGCACGGCTTAACAATGAGGACATGCTCTGAGAAATGTGTCATTAGGCAATTTGGTGGTGGTGCAACCATCGTGGAATACACTTACACACACCTAGATGGTGTAGCTACTGCGCACCTAGGCTGCATGGTATCACCGCAGCTCTGAGGTAGCACACGACTGACTTGAATACTGCAGGCAGTTGTAACACAAGGGGAACTATTTATGTATCTAAACATATCTCAACATAGAAAGGGGCAGTAAAAATATGATATAAAAGATAAAAAATGGTCACCTGTGTAGAGCACTTACTGCGAACGGAGCTGGCAGGACTGGAAGTTGCTCTGGATGAGTCAGTCAGCGGAGAGTGAACGTGAGGGCCGAGGACACTACTGTACCCTTTATAAACATTAGACACTTGGGAAACTCTAAATTTCTTTTTAAATGTTTTCCTTTCTTCAATAACAAATTAATCTTAGCTTACTATACCTTTTATACTTTATGAACTATTTTTTTTTTTTCCAGACAGAGTCTCACTCTGTCACCCAGGCTGGAGTGCAGTGACCCGATCTCTGCTCACTACAACCTCCACCTCCCAGGGTTCAAGTGATTCTCGTGCCTCAGCCTCCCAAGTAGCTGAGATTACAGGCGGCCACCACCATACCCAGCTAATTTTTGTATTTTTAGTAGAGACGGGGTTTCACGTGTTGGCCAGGCTGGTCTAAAACTCCCAATCCCAGGTAATCCACCCATCTTGACCTTCCAAAGTGCTGGGATTACAGGCATGAGCCACTATGCTGGGCCTTTATAAACTTTTTAATTAGAATTTGTTTTTCTCTCTTTTAATAGCACAAGTTAAAACACTAACACATTGTACAGCTTCACAAAAATATTTTCTTTCTTTATATTTCTATTTTATAAGCCTTTTTCATTTACATTTTTTTAAAGAGATGAGGTCTGGTTATATCACCCAGGCTAGAGTGCAGTGGCACGATTATAGCTCACTGCAGCCTCAAACTCGTGCGTTCAAGTGATCCTCCCACCTCAGCCTCCCAAGTAGCTGGGACTACAGTTGCATGCCACCACACCTAGCTATTTTATTTTATTTTATTTTTTTGTAGAGATGGTCTTGCTATGCTGCCCAGGCTTGTCTCAAACGTCTAGCCTCAAGCTCTCCTCCTGCTTTGACCTCCCAAAATGCTGTGATTATGGTGTGAGCCATTGTGCCAGTCAAAAATTTTAATTTTTTATTTATCTTTCTTTTTAAACTTTTTTGTTAAAAACTAAAACATAAACACACACATTAGCCTAGGCCTACAAAGGGTCAGAATCACCAATCTCACTGTCTTTCATCTCCACATCTCGTCCCACTGGAAGGTCTTCAGGGGCAATAACGTGCATGGAGCTGTCATATCACTGGATGACGATGCCTTCTTCTGGAACGTGCATGGAGCTGTCATATCACTGGATGACGATGCCTTCTTCTAGAACGTGCATGGAGCTGTCATATCACTGGATGACTATACCTTCTTCTGGAACATGCATGGAGCTGTCATATCACTGGATGACTATGCCTTCTTCTGGAACATGCATGGAGCTGTCATATCACTGGATGACGATGCCTTCTTCTGGAACGTGCATGGAGCTGTCATATCACTGGATGATGATGCCTTCTTCTGGAACATGCATGGAGCTGTCATATCACTGGATGATAATGCCTTCTTCTGGATACCTCCTGAAGCACCTGCCAGAAGCTGTTTGGTACTTAGTATTTTTTTGTAAGAAGGAGTATGCTCTAAAATAATCATTAAAAATGTGGGATAGTGTCTCAGTTAATTTGTGTTGCTATTGGGTAATACCTGAGGCTGGGTAATTTGCTTTTTAAGAAAGGTTTATTTGGCTCTCGGTTCTGCAGGCTGCATAGGAAGCGGAGTGCTGGCATCAGCTCAGCTTCTGGCTGCTTCCATTCATGGCGGAAGCTGAAGGGGAGCCAGCACAGGCAGATTACCTGGTGAGAGAGGAAGCAAGAGAGAGACGGGGGAGGTACCAGGCTCCTTCTAACAACGGCTTTCAAGGGAAGAAATAGAGAAACACTCATGACCACAGGAGGGCACCAAGCTGCTCATGAGGGATCCTCCCCCGTGACCCCGACACCTCCCAGTGGGCCTCAGCATTGGGGATCCAATTTCAACATAAGGTTGGGGAGACACGCATCCAAATTATAGCATAGAGTAAATACACAAGGCAGGAACATCGCCATGTATGATCGTGATCAAGTATTAGGTACTGTACACACTTGCATGCGCGGTGCTTTTCTACCACTGGCAGCGCAGCAGGTTTGTTTACACCAACATCACCACAAACATGTGAGTCATGCATCGCACTACAATGTTATGGCCGCTGCAACATCACTAGGCAAGAGGAATCTTTCGGCTTCGTTATAATCTTATGAAACCACTGTCATGCACGTGGCCCGTTGTTGAGAAAACATCGTTGTGTGGTGCGTGACTGAAGAGCTCAATATCAGCTGATGTGGGATGTCTATTATGCAGAACTTAATGACACTTATGTGAACAGTTCATTCTATCTAAACACAGCCAAGATAACAAACATTCCACAGAGACTGGAATCCCATGCTGAAGCCTTGGGGACCCAAGAAGCATTGGACATTCTAAGAATTCAGTAGTAAAGATGCAAAGGAACCTCTTGGCCAAGTCTTCCCTCTGCGCCTAACGGTGCTTCTGGTGTGGCGCCTTTCCCAGAGACTTCCAGCTGGCTTGCGGCACCCAGTTCTACGTCCTCTGTCAGATGACCTGGGTTGCCCTTCATCACCTGCTCCAGCTGAGCCAGGTGGTCCCTCCCAACCTCCCTGCTCCAGCTTCCAGCTCAGGAGAAACCTCTACTGCAGAACCTAGAGCTGTAAATATCTGTGCACGTGGTTTTCATCCTGATGAAACTGTGGGCTTCAGCAGCATTCTTCAGCACATTGAAGGGCCACATCTTAGCTAGCTCTGGGTGGAAGGCAAAGGCTGTGTGGTGCTGTGCCGCACCTGAAGGTCGCTGCAAGCTTCCCTCCAGAGAAAATGCTTTGATGGGTTTCACTTGTTACTCAGCTTTCACTCCAGGGATCCTTTGGGAACTGAGCCAGAGTCAAACATTTGGCTAAGGTTAGGCATGTGGCCAGACTCACTCCCGACATGCTGCGTGAGCAAACCAGGGCAGAGCAAAAGCGGCCAAGGCCCAGGTGATGCCAAACAACCTGGGCGACACTGAGCGGAGGGAAGGCAGCTGCTGGCTGGGACATGCTTTCCCAGGGTTCCTGGAAGAGCTTCCCTCACTCAGGGAAGGACAGGAGGATGTGGAGATCTGACAGCTAGCTTCTTAGCAAGGGATAGAACGCTTTGGTAACACGGATTGTCTGGGGACAGGAAGCAGAAAGCTGGGCTGGCCAGTGGCTTCCCAGGGGCCACCCACATTCCTGTTAGTTCTGAGGGTAGCACAGCACGTCCCATTTGTCTTGCTGCCTGCTGCGCGTAGCATGTAGTCCATGTGCAGTCTAGGGCACACCTGGGCACTGAGTGGCTTGTAGTGCATGATTGTTGAGTGAATGAAGGACCTTGTAAGTGTCTTCAGGAAGAACTTCCAAGTGCTCTCTTGATACCAGAAAGCAGAATTCCAGAATTGTTTCCAAGCAAAGCAATTAACATGTAAATTTAAAACAAACAAACAAAAAACCTAAATGTCACAAGAGGCTTTAATGGTTGTATTAGTTGGGCATAAAATGGTAGGGTTTCTGGCTCTCATTTCTAAATTCCCAGTGTTTATCCTTCACTCTTGACACATAAGTGCACAATCAATGTTAATGAACGAAGACACTTTGATTTCCAGGGCTAAAGAAAACCTTCCCCCTACTACCTTCATCTCCCACCCGCTGTACCCCTAAATCAAGCCGGTTACATAATTAGCATAAAGCAAGAATTTTAAACTGGTCATTCGACACTTTTTGAGAGTTTGATATTCAAATTAGAGTGAACATTCATTGAGTATTCAATATCACAAAGGTATTTTGAGTTGAATATTCAAAACATTCCAAATAATCTTATTCCACATTTTAAAGAAAAGATGATTGAGTGAGACAGGCCCCATAACTTGTCCGAGGGCACACGGGTAGTTAAGAGGCAGGGCCAGTGAGTGAATGCCTGTCTGCCTGACTACAGAGTCAGACACCATATCAATGGCCTCTCTATAAAACCTGGTAGGAAAACTGCCACAAGAGTGTGGCATGATGGCTAGGTGCATAAAATCAGATTCCCAGAGAGCTGAAAGCAAGGCAGGAAGGAGGCCAGCCCATCAGTTCCACTCTTGGGTCAGAAGTTTAGAAGTTCTCTGACCCTTACAGTATTTGTGAAATGAGGTAATGGCCCAGTTAGTGGATCCCCACGGTTTAACATTACAAAAAAGTCTCAGTTCAAGCTGCCCATCCCTGTGGACCTTCTCCAAGAAGCCAAGGGCTGACTTTCACCAAATGGCCCAATTGTCTTCCGCAGGAGCTTGAGAGGGGGTGCCCTGAAGGAGTGAGGTCAGAGTTGGGGGTAGGGGGAATGATGGAGGTACCTTACTAACAGTTCTTTAGAGGTGCTCCCATAGTCCCCTGGCCTCACTCAAAGGGGGCCCTAGGCTAGAATGGAATAATGGGGATTTTACTCCAAATCAAGCTAAAATTGAATTAACAGATAAAACATTCTCTATGTTTAAATTCCTCCTATAAAACTTTTTTGAAACTTTTGTGCTTCCTACTGTTTGCTAAGAAGAGGTAGCAGAAAACAAAATAAACGAAATAGGAGTACATTAATATATGGACAAAAGTATATGCAGCTAATTATGTTGAGTTTAATAGTTTATTTTTAATGTGCTCATCTGCTCTCAATTTGATAAGATGCTTAAAATACAGAAACGGTCCCTGCTGGCTGTTTCATTCTTGGTTCATACACTGAAATTGAGACTCAGAGTGAGGAAACTGCTGCCTCGCTTTGGAGCCAATAGCTCCCCTTCGAGACCAGCATCCCCACGGACCACCGGCTCCCTGGCTCCGTGCAGGCCACTTGGCCTCTGGAAGCTTTACGCTCCTTCCTGGAAAATGGGAACTTACGGCATCCATCTTGCCAAGTTGTTGTAAAGGTTCCAGATAATGAAGAGGGCACCTGGGGTCGGGTGTTAGCAAGCGTTCTGAGGTAGTTTTCATGACTGTTGTCTGTGGGAATCATCCAAAGAGAAAATAGTTCAGCAATTTTTTTTTTTTTTTTTTTTTGACGGAGTTTCGCTCTTGTTGCCCAGGCTGGAGTGCAATGGCGCGATCTCGGCTCACCGCAACCTCCGTCTCCTGGGTTCAGGCAATTCTCCTGCTTCAGCCTCCTGAGCAGCTGGGATTACAGGCACGTGCCACCATGCCCAGCTAATTTTTTGTATTTTTTTAGTAGAGACGGGGTTTCACCATGTTGACCAGGATGGTCTCGATCTCTTGACCTCGTGATCCACCCGCCTCGGCCTCCCAAAGTGCTGGGATTACAGGAGTGAGCCACCGCGCCCGGCCCAGCAATTTTAAGTTGTTTCCTAGGTGAACAAGTTTGGGAACTAGTGCCTTACATTTTGTTCCCTCTTTATTTAAGTAGATTTTTATGACACTTTAAGGGCCAGATGTTTTCTTCTGGCTATGGGCAAAGGGGGCCCGAGTGATATGGTGGGAAGTGAGAGCCCTGCCTCTATTTACTCCTGCTCATCATCTCCACCAGCAGCAGCAGCCCCCTCCCCAACGACTCTGGCAGCAGCAGATCAGGTGAGGGAGGTGAGGTGGGGTGCAGTCACAGCCTTGATCGACCCTCCCTCTGTGGCTTATGAGATTAAAAGTCGATTTTCACTCATGCCATGTGACCATTGCAGTTTGTGGGCCTTCTGTTTTGTGTAGATATTCATGGAGCCAGGATGAGGAAAGCTCCATCTTGACCTATACTTCCAAGATTCCCAACAGGAAATAAAGAGAGAACGGGGGGGGGGGGGGGGGGGAAACAAACGGTGCACAGGCTCGTAAACCCTCTGCCTTGAAGGGATACGGATCCCTTCCACCCCCATTCCATTGGCCCAAGTTGGTAACACAGCCCTGCTTCACTCCAGAAAGGAAGGGGAGTGTAGCCGCCCTGAGCTTCAGCAGCAGAGAGCGAGACACTCTTGACAGACAACTCTCACCACCGCCAGAGTCGCCACCATGCACAGAGCACTTACTTCAACAGCTGAGCATCTGTCATCGCTAGTGATAAGCCTGCAAATGGGGTCCAGGGGTGACTTCTGTGAGCAGCAGCTGGTTGGTGGGACATGGAAAGGCAACTCACAGATGAATCAGTGAAAAACTCAAAGTTGCTGTTTTACTATTCAAGGGCAACAGGAAGGCACTCCCGGGACCCCAGGAGTGCCACAGGGTGTGAAGTCATGACTTCATGGACAAAGGAACCTGAGTCAGTTGTAAGAGAAGCCAGGACTAAAGTAACTAAGAGATGGGGAGGGGTATTGGAGGCGGGAGAGCAGAGGGAAAAAGGCTCAGAGACAGAAGAGCCTCCAGCACATTCTGAGAACTGCGTGTAAACCCACGGAGCGAGAAGGAGGGCTGCTTTAGGGAAGAGGTGGAAGGTGAGGGCAGTGGAGGGGCAGCGTTGGGGTAGAGGGGCAGCATCTCTTTGAAGTGCTCGAGTTCAAGGCTTGGAAAACAAGGCTTTACCCTGTAGGCTGATCAAAATAATTGTAGACTTCTTTCTTTCTCTCCTTCCTTTCTTTCTTTTCTTTCTTTCTTTCTTTTCTTTCTTTCTCTTTCTTTCTTTTTTTTTTGAGATGGAGTCTCACTCTATCTCCCAGGCTGGAGTGCAGTGGCACAATCTCAACCTCGGCCTCCTGGGTTCAAGTGATTCTCCTGCCTCAGCCTCCCAAGTAGCTGGGACTACAGGCATGTCCCACCACGCCCAGCTAATTTTTTGTATTTTTAGTAGAGATGGGATTTCACCATGTTGTCCAGGATGGTCTCGATCTCCTGGCCTCGTGATCCACCCACCTCAGCCTCCCAAAGTGCTGGGATTATTGGCATGAGCCACCATGCCCAGCCTTCATGGCAGGCTTTTAAATAGGAGGGTGGCCTGTGCACGGCAATGCTACTCGGTGTGTATGGTTGGGGAGGAAGGGCACAGGCTGGCAGCAGGGAGGTCGGCTGCATCACGCCCCCACAGGGTTTGGACTATGTAGGTATGAAGGACAGAGGATTGGAGGGAGAGTGTGGGGATAGGAAGCAAAGCAGGGAGCACCTTTGCTTGGATCAAATTTTTCACTGAAAATAATGAGAAGAGCTGGACAAAACAGAAAAAGACAAAAACACATTTGAAGATGGAGAAAAATGGCCAAGGCAGTGAGAATGTGAAAGGCCGCAAAGAGGAAGAGAGACGGTCCCGGAACTTAGACCCACACCTGCCTGCAGGGCCACAACCAGTTCCAGAACAAAAGAGGTTGTCAAGCTGAGACGCTCAGCAGAGATTTTGGCACTCTTCTGGGACAGGGGTACAAAAACTGATGTTCAGAACATGGCAAGGAGGAAGGCGACTGCTGAACACTCCCAGCTTTCAGATGGAGCCCGAGATCACAGCATGAGAGTAAGACAGAACTGGACAAGGACCCTCACAAACACGGGCAGCCAGCTTTGAATCTGCGTCATCCCCAGAAGACAGAAGTGATCTCCTTGGTCTAACTGCAAGAAAGAAAAATGACAGCCACTCTCATTTAAAGACAGAAAAACTCTACACAAATTTTTAGCAAATGCGACCCAGCACTAGATAGAAAAGGCAATGTATCAAGATCAAGTTGCAAGGTTAGTTTCACACCTGAAAATCAATAAAAGTCATTTGATGTGGGAAAAAAAATCATACTATCATCTCAATAGAAGCAGAAAAAAGCATTTTATACAATTGGATGTTTGTTCTTAATTTTTAAAAAGGAACTCTTAAGCTTGTAATAGAATAGAACTTTTTATCTAATTAAAATACAGTAAGCATAATATTAAATCATAAAATTAAGTTTTTTCCTCTGAGGTTGAGAATGAGACAAGCCTTTTACCATTTGTATTTTATTAAATGTGGTACTAAAGGTCTCACACAGTAAAATAAAGCATATAAGAAATACAGAAATAAAATGTATAAGAGTTAGCATGGAAATAATAAAACTGCCGTTATCCCAAATGACGTATTATATGTAGAAATCCAAACGAATCTACATATAAACTATTAAAATTAATTAATTGATGTACCAAGTTCTCTGGATGCAAGGTTAATACATAAAAGTCCATTATATTTCTATATAGTATCAGTAAACAATTA
The DNA here is from genome assembly GCF_009761245.1 of Sapajus apella. Taxonomy (NCBI): domain Eukaryota; kingdom Metazoa; phylum Chordata; class Mammalia; order Primates; family Cebidae; genus Sapajus; species Sapajus apella. The sequence continues at coordinate 17,873,259 of NW_022436989.1, forward strand.
TTAAAGTTTAAAAAACAATTTCATTTAGATCAAATAGCTAGGAATAGATTCAAGACAAGATTTGCAAACCTTCTACACAGAAAACTGTAAAGCTTTCCTGAAAGAAATTAAAAAACTAAATTAATAATATACCATATTCATGGATTCAAAATAACTAAATAGTTAGAGGTATTGATTGTTTCCCAAATGGTCTATATAGATTTAATGAAATTTTAATCAATACCCCAGCAGAGTTTGTGGTGGGAACCAACAAGCTGATGCTATAATTTCTATGGAAATGTAAAAGGCCAAAAATTGCTAAGACAAACTTAAAGAAGAAGAAAATAGTTGTGGGACATGCACTAGGCATAAAGACTCATAAATCAATAGTAGTTAAGTCAGTGCAGGACTGTAACAAGGCTATGTAGATAGACCCATGGTACAGAATAGAGAGTCCAGAAATAGACCCACATTATATGGATATGTGATTTATGACAAAGGTAGCACATCAAATAATGGTGGAAGATTTTTTTAAGATATATATGATATTTTTATTATTATTTTTTACTTGCATTTTAGATTATTTAAAAAATAAATGATGCTGGGTTGATGAGATATCCAAAAAATGAATAATCTTGACCTCTATCACATACCAAAAGCATTTTCAGGTGGACCACAGATCCAAATGTGAACAATGAAATAATAAGGCTCATAGAGCATAACATTGGAGACCGTCTTTGTGACTTTGAGGTAGAAACACAAAAAGCACTAGCCATAAAGGAAAAGATTTATACACTGGACTATATTAAAATTTATAACCTCTGTTCATCAAAGTATACCGTAAAAAGAATGAAAAGAGATTTGCAACATGTAACAAAAAGGTTCATAAGAAAAGTAAATAAAAGACTCCTACTGATCAATATGAAAAGGACAGACAACCCGATAGAAAAATTGGCCAAAGACCTGAATAGTCACTTAACAAATGAGAATCTCCAAACAGCTAATAAACATATGAAAAGGTGCTAAACCTTATCAACCATTCCGGAGATTTAAATTAAAACCTAATGAGAGACCTCCTCATAACCACCAGGAGAGTGAAAATGAAAAAGACTGACAACACCCGGAATTGGTAAGATGTGGAGCAACAGAAACTCTCGGCTCTGCTGGTGGGAGTATCAGCTGACTCAGCCACACTGGGTAAGCATTGGAAGCTGAATACACAGACCCTGCGGGCCAGTAGTTTCATTCCTAGGTATATCTACCCCTCCCCAAATGCATAAACAAAAAAGCTTTCTATTGGCAGTATTTATAACAGCTAAAACCCAGAGACAACCCAAATGCCCCTTGATAGTAGAACAGAGAAATAAATGGTAATATATTCATGCAGTGGAATACTATACGGTAATGAAAATGCTGCTTCATGGCAGATCAGAAACAAATCACATGGACATAAGGTTGAGCAAGATAGGCCAGAAGCTAAAGAGCATGCACGTACTGTGTGATTTCATTTACATACAGGTTAAAAACAGGCACAAGCAATCCAAGGTCTTAGACACTGAGGCTGGGGGTGCTTTGGGAGGGAGGCATACTCACCAGGCAGGGTGTGAGGAGGGCTCTGGCATGCAGGTGATGCTGTTTGTACTCATCTGGATGGAATGACATGGGAGTATTCACTCTGTAAAATGCTATGGGCTATACGCTTATAGCTGGTACATTTTTTATGTGACTGTTATATGTCAACAAAAGTTTATTTTTTAAAATAGAAATAAGGGGTGAACATTGGACTTGGTAGATGGCTCCAGTTCCTGGGTGTGCTCATGACTGTATTTATGTGGCCGGTGGTTCATTTAGCTCAGAAACATCTCCACCTCTCATTGGAGCCAGGTTTGTCATGGGCAGCAATTTAATAGCTCAATCACAATTGCAATTTCATAGCACTTATGAAGCAGCTTCTCTTGCAGAGAAAATGGGGGCCAGCACAGATGGGTGGCTTTCTTTACTGCATTCTTCCAAAATGCACACACCTTACCCTGGGGCTCCCGTCTATGAGGCTTGAAACATCTCTGAAAAGCAGCCTGCCCTTCTCTAACGGCTTTTTCCCTTGTCCTGCAAACTTGAGATGGGCTCTGCCTGCTAGACCTTTTGCATTATAGAAGAAGGAAGAAAAGTAGAGAACTATTACATACACTGCCCAGAGCCTCTCAGAAGTCAAGAGACTCCTGAGCAGTGGCCATTTTTTAAGGCTTCTGGAAATACATACGCCCAAGCCTGGAGTCTTTCTAGGAATGGATGCGTGTGTGTGTGTGTGTGTGTGTGTGTGTGTGTGTGATATACATATATACATATTCACACATATACAATACAGCTGATTCTTGAATAATGCAGGGGTTGAGGCACTGATCCTCCATCCAGTCACAAGTCTGCTTATAACATTTAACTCTTTAAAAGTTTAATTACTAATAATCTCTTGTTGACTGGAAGCCTCACTAAATTAATTAAATTTAGTTAATTTAATTAAACTAAATTATCAGTTGATTAATACATATTTTGTATATTATATGCATTAAATACTGTATTCTTACAACGAAGTAAGCTAAAGAAAAGAAAATATTATCAAGAAAATCATAAGGAAAAGAAAATAGGTTTCCTATTCATTAAGTGGAAGTGGCTCATCATCAAGCTCTTCATCCTCATTTTCTTCACATTGAATAGGCTAAGGAGGAGGAGGATGCGTTGGTCTTGCTGTCTCAGGCGTGGAAGAGGCAGAAGAAAATCTGTGTGTAAGGTACACACAGTCCTCTAAGACAAAGTCGTAAATATTATGGCATATTTTAATTTTTCCCATTTAACATATTCATAGTTGTAGAATCACTGTCACCCTGTTCACCACGCACACTCATAAAACACAGTGACAGTGTGGATGATCTTATTTAAGGATACAGTTAAATCCCTAAGTTCGATGCCTTTCTGAAGGTAAGGCCAAGACCAATAACGCTTCTTTCCACCACTCCCTACGACCCTGTTGCCAATGACAGTCCTGCGGAAACTGTTGTAATGCACTGCTCACAGCAGCCACATGAGCCCAGCGTTCTGGTTCCCATTTCCATGGTGAATAACCAAGGCAGTTACGTAACTTTGCAGTGGTCTGCCGCAGACCCAGGCCTGGCCGTCTGTCTCTCCCCTGTGTCTTGTCTCGAAGGCTCACTGTCTCTGGTATGGATTAAGCTGCTCACTCCAGCCCCCGCCCTTCCCAGGAATAAGATTTATTTACACACAGCAGCAAGCTGACAGACAGCAGGATATGGCCTCTCTGAGCTGTCCTGCAGAAGCAGAGTGCTGTCCTGTGGTGTGTAACAAGGAGAGGGGACATTTGGTCACTCTTAACTAGGGGACACCCCCTCTCCTTTCTCTCTATTCCCTCCAGGATCCAAACACACAGACAGGCAAGGGCAGTTACTTTGGGTTTTATTCTTCTGTTTTTCTCGTATTTTAATCAGCACGCTGTAGGGTCGGAAGGGTCCCACCCACAACCGAGAGCTTGAAGATGTTTCCAGGGGCCGCTGGGTGGTTTGCTTCAGCTCATGTGCCTCCTCCTATCACATTCGAAAAGCTCCGAGCTGAGTAAACCCGCATTCCATTTAGGTGAGATAGCAAGTTCCAAATGATGAAAACAGTTTGCAAAGAAATGTGCTAGATAGAATATTTTGAAAACAGTTTGTACTTGAAGGAATGCAGGGAGAGTGGGATTAGAGAGGGGGGTTGCTTCAATCACTATCAGAAATTCCTGAGCACAATCTTTGGTATATGGGCAATTTTTTCCTTATAAAAGGAAATGTCACTAAAGAGGGGAGAAATGCCCTGCATTTGTCTTCTTGTGATCCTGCCCACCTCCAAGGTCCAGCCCAACTATGACCTTCACTTTGACCTGGATCCCACTCCAGCCTCAAACCCCACTCCTTCCTCTGAACCACTGATTGGCTGTGATGTTTCCTTTGATACTTAATCTTGTAAGGTTTTATATTGCATCACTTATCTTCCAGTAAGCAGATTGTGAGCAATTAGAGTGCTGACAAAGATCAAATGAAGGCTAAGTGCAGTGTCCAACGCTTTGGGAGGCCAAGGTGGGAGGATCACCTGAGCCCAGCAGTTCAAGATCACTCTGGTAACACAGTGAGACCTCATCTCTACTAAAAATAAGAAAATCATAGCTGGGCATGATGGTGTACACCTGTAGTTTCAGAAACTCCAGAAGCTGAGACAGGAGGATCACTTGGGCCCAGGAGTTTGAGGTTGCGGTGAGCTGTGATTGCTACTGCATCCCAGCCTGGGCAACAGAGAGAGACCTTGAAATCAAACTGATGCTTGATGCCATAAATATTTGGTGAGTATATTAATTTTATATGTGTAATTATGTACATTTCAAAGAAGAAATTTTAAAACTCCTGATTAGAATGGCCTTGGCTTCGAGGAACAGAAATCCCTGACTCCAATGTCCTTGTCAGTTAGAGATGTATAATCGCATATGACAAGATGTCCCAAGGTCACGGTGCAGCTCCAAGTTTGGCTCATCTGAAAACTCAACAATGTCTTTGGGGACCAGGGATCCAGTCTTCCTGCTCTGCTGACTTCTGCAGGTTGGATCGGTCTTCAGGACAATTGCCCTCATGGTGGTAAGTTGGCTGCACAATTCCAGATATCTCATCTTAAAACAACAATGTCCGGAAGAAAAAGGACTGCTCCTTCTTGTGTATTTTTTAATTGTGCAAAAATCTTTCTCAGAAGCCCTCCAGTAAACTGGGAGGTGAGAGATGGGAGGTGGGAGGGTCATTTGAGGCCAAGAGTTCAACACTAGCTTAGTCACTATATAGCAAGACCCTATCTCTTAAAAAAAAAAAAAAAAAAAAAGGTGGGGAGGAAATGTTGGCAAAGATGTAAAGAAATTAGAATCTTTGTTTATTGCTGGTGGGAATGTAAAATGGTCCAACCACTGTGGAAAACAATTTATCAATCTCTCATAAGACTAAACATAGAGTTACCATATGACCCCAAAATTCCACTCCTAGGACTATGTGCAAAATAATTAAAATTAGAGACTGGAACAGATGCCTGTATTCACAAAAGCCATAAAGTGTCCATTGAGAGATGAATGGGTAAATAAAATGTGGCATGTCTGTACAATGGAATACTATTCAGTCATAAAGAGGAATGAAATTTTGATATATGCTAAAACATTGATTAACATTAATGAATTATGCTAAGTGCTAAGTGAAATATGCCAGCCAGTCACAAAAAGACAAATACTCTATGATTTCACTTATGTGAGGTACCTGGAGTAGGTAATTTCGCAGAGACAGAAAGAATAGAGGTTCTCACAAACTAGGAGAAAGGAGGAGTGGAGAGCTATTGTTTAACGGGTACAGTGTTTTTGTTGGGTAGAATGAAAAGCTTTTGGAATATAGACGGTGCGGATGGCTGCACGACAATAGGAATGTGTGTAATGCCATGCACACTTACGAATGGTTAAAATGATAAACATTATGCTAGGAATATTTTACCACTAAAAATATGATGTCTGCCACATTGGTCTGCTTCTTTTCTTAGCTGCTAGGGTTATGGGCTTCTGAGCGTATTCTCTGCTTAGCCTGTTTTGTTTTGTTTTGTTTTGTCCTGTTTGTTTGCTTTTGTTGCAGCCATCACGTGATTGCCGTATGACACCACAGGACAGAGTTGTGGGTGTGTCTGTTACATCTTTAGTAAGGGTCCTTCCATTTGGCAGAGAATTGCACAAATCCCAGAGGGGAACCATAGTGACCTAAAGGAGGAGCTTTGATCAGTTTAATGCCAAACTGAGGAACATGTCGATTTCCTGTTATGCTTCAGGAAAACAAAACAAAACCCAAAACCTGACAGTTGTTCAGTGTTGACCTACTTTGCCTTTACATTTGTACGTGTGTACTTCATTAAAAAACAACGTGAATCTAGGTTTCTATTCTGTATAGAGTTCTTATACAACTATAAAACCCAGAAAATACACACACACACACACACACACACACACACACACACCCAAAAAAACTAAGAAACTGAAACTGACAACACTAAAGTGGCAGATGTTTTGCAGACACCAAACAGATCTTTTCAGTGCCATGGCCTCGAATTTGCAGTTCTTTTCAGTTTGTAACTCCCGTCCCACCATACTCTCTGGGGTGACACATTGCTCCCACCACTTTTCCTATAGGCAGGGCTGCCAGCTTCCCATCTGCCGAGCATGTGAGGCGTTGCCTGGCCATCACCTGCCCTCCCTATGCCTCCGTCTGTTGTCTGGCTATGAGCTGGTGATCAGTAAGTCTTGCCACATGAGGCCAGGCCTAGAAACACAAAACCCCAATGGAAATCCTGAAAATGCTGCTAAGAATGTCATTAAGATGATCCAGAATGGCTTACAGATACAGGTTTAAAATTAAAACACAAACTTAAACATTCTCGTTGAGAACAGTCAGGCTCCCTAAGTATATCTCTATGAACCTCCAATGGTTCCCAAATCCCTGGTTTTCCAAAAAGCACACAGGCCTCACATTCAGAAGAACAGGTTGACTTCACTTCCCTGCACATCATCTGCACCCTAAGAAGGAACTAAAAGAGAATTTTTTTGCTGGGCCTGCCTCCTTCCTCCTGTATGCATGGCCCACTGGGCTCTGCTTTAGGGCTCCCCTCTCGGAGGATCCCTCTCCCCTCTGGGCAGAGGCCGAGGGGCAGTTCCAGGCTGGTCCTGCCATCCTCATTTTCCCATCTCCATCCCTAAATTTCAATATTGGACTCATTTTCTTACCCTGTCTTCTTCTCAGTCTCTTTCCTATCTCTGGGACCCCAGCACTTTTAATAATCCCCTAAAGGAAGGACTTGTGAATTTAAAGGAATGACTTGTGGATTTAGTGGAAAGCTAAACTTCTCAGAAGAAAAATAGAAGCAAGTTTGCATACACTGAAATATCACATTTGGGGGTGGGGATGTTGGGGCAAGAGAATGAGACCCCAATATATGGCGCTGTGGCATGTTGGCCACTTCAGATTAAACACATAAACCAAAACTAAAATTCTAAGCCTTCACAACCAACTGAACAGACCCCACTCTGGGCCACAGGAAACCTGAACAACTGAATCCCTGGTCATGATGGGAAAGAAGGAGAAACAGGCCTCCTGATACCCCCTGCCTTTTAGAATGTAGGCACAAGACCAGCATTAACATTAAAATAGAGATCCTAAGACTAATAGAGCAGATTCTTCAGCAATGAGATACCAAATTCCAACCTGACTCTGGTATAGCATCACATGACAGATAGCAGATCCTGAAAGAAATAAAAATATTTTACCCCAAAATAGATTTCTTTGACATATTTTGAAATGGTTCTGCAAAGTTTTCTTTCATGGGGAAAATTTTCTATTTGTAGGGAATCATAATTAGTGTAGCCAGAACTTTCCGGGATGTAGGAGAGATTAACTAAGGGTCTGACACCTTTTAAGGTCTGAAAAAAGGTATTTGCCATCTATTCTCTCCGAAGCCTGCTACCTGGGGGCTTTGTCTACACAAGAACCTTGGTTTCCACAACCCCCCTTATCTTAACTTGAGCATTTCTTTCTACCGACTTCAAGTCTTTAGCTGAATTCTTTCAATGACTTGCCAATCAGAAAATCTTTGAATTCACCTGTGAATTGATTTCTCCATTCATAGGCTTCCCTTATGAATGCTCCTATAAATCTGCCATTTTGCGGTTAAACGCTTTCTAGGCCAAACAAATGTATACCTTACATGTATTGATTTATGTCTGCCTGTAACTTCTGTCTCCCTAAACTGTATAAAACCAACCTGTAACCTGACCACCTTGGGAACACTTTCTCAGGACTTTGTGAGACTGTTCTCTGGGCCACGGTCACTCATATTGTCTCAGAATAAGTCTCTTTAAATATTTTACAGGGTTTGCTTTTTGTTGTTGTTGTTGCTGACAAAAGAAATTGGAAGGCCTTAGAAGCTGCCTCAGAACCAAAACCTTTCTAATCTTCTGTTCCTCTCTCACCCACGCCCTCTTCACCCAAGTGCAGGAAGGGACTCTGGAATTTTCTTATCTGACTGAGAAGAAGATAAGTGATTGAAAGCTGCAACCACACCCAGATAGACTTTTATTTGTTCCTCTGAGAGCAACTCCAATAGATTGCCTGGGAGACTTTCTACATAATAAGACAACCTCTGTTCACAGTAAGGTTCTGCCCCTCACCTTCCTGTAACTTGCAGATCCCATTCAGTTTCCTAAGAACATCATTTACAAGACAATATCTGCCTCCCAGGTCCACTCAATTCCCCCAAATTTATTTGCAGTCCCTTAAATTGCCTTCATTTTCACCATCCCCCTCGCCTCTATGAAGAGATTATATAAACCTCAGCCATCTGGTCCTTCTTTGAGTCTTCTACCTGTGTGACTCGTGTCCATGTGCACATTAATACATTTGTGCATCTTATTTCCTGTTAATATATTTCTCATAAATTCATTTCAACAGATTTAGACTTTTTAAAAATCATGTTATCATGAAGAATAAATAAGCTTATACATACAAAACAGTCAGCATACCCTGTCCCGTAGTGTAACCACTCAGTGGGTTCATGTTGCCTACTGCTTGTATAGAGCCGATTTCTCAAAACAGGGGAATTGCAACAGAGAAAGAGTAATTTCCACAGAACCGGCTGTGCGGAAGACCAGAGTTTTATTATTACTCACACCAGTCTTCCCGAGCATTCAGGAATCAGAGTTTTTAAGGACATCTTGGTGGGTGTGGGGAGGCCAGTGAGCCAGGAGTGCTGATTGGTCAGCTCGGAGATGAAATCATAGGGAGTCGAAGCTGTCTTCTTGCCCTGAGTCGGTTCCTGGGTGGGGGCCACAAGATCAGAGGAGCAAGTTTATTGATCTGGGTGGTACCAGCTGATCCATCAAGTGCAGGCTCTGCAAAATATCTCAAGCACTGATTTTAGGAACAGTTTAGGGAGGGTCAGAGTCTTGTAGCTTCCAGCAGCATGACTCCTAAACCATAATTTCTCATCTGTGGTTACCGTGTTAGTCCTACAAAGGGAGTCTAGTTCCCAGGCAAGAGTAAGGTTGATTTTTGGGAAAGGGCTGTTATCGTCTTTGTTTTAAACTATTAACTATAAACTAAGTTTCTCCCAAAGTTAGTTCAGCCTATGTCCAGGAATGAACAAGGATAGCTTGGAGGTTAGAAGCAAGATGGATTTGGTTAGGTCTGATCTTTTTCACTGCCTCAGTCGCAACTTTGCAATGGGCAGTTTCAGTGTTAAGCGGCTTAGTAAATAATAGCTATTAGTGGTACTGCAGCACCAAAACAAGAAACTGTAAAACGTGTTAGAGTCATAGAAGCGTTGGATCTTAGACTGGAATAAATCTTAATGGTCATCTAATTCATCTCAGTTCAAAACTCACTGGCCCTTTGGGACAGCGTTGCTGCCCTTGCCCACTCAGCACTGCTCAGGCCTTTTCCTTTCTAATCTGCCAACTCCTCCACATACTTGGGATGAAACCACAGGCTTGGACCATCTTACACAAGCTTGAGGAGGTAACTCTTTTGCAAGCAGAGAGTGTGACTCACATGGCTTTTTGTACCATGCCTTCTCCAGAATTATTACATGTGGAGTCTTTATCTCATTGCAGGAGTTCAGAATATGACCCCCCTAAAACATACTTTTTTTTTTTTTTTGCATAAGGATTATTTGAGCTGATTATTTTGGGAAACTTTAGACACAGGAGAAACTCTAAACATAGTGTAGAAGTTACCCTTTGATAAGGAGAATTTACATGTATAAAGAAAATATCCATTTGTAAGGGTGTCTCCCTCTCTGTACCAGGAAGAAAAGAATGACTCTAAGTTACTGACTTATCCGTGGAGAATGCCTGACTTAAATTTGCATAACAAACCTTACCCTTGTTTACTAAGCTTTTCCTCTTAACTTCCCCATTACTGGCCCCCTGAATGCCTTTCTGTCTTAGTCCATTTTCTATTACTTATAACAGAATACCTGAAACTGGGTGCTTATTGAAAGAGTTAATATGTTAAAATGTCAATACTACTCAATGTAATCAAATTCAATGCAATTCTGATCAAGATATCAATGATATTTTTCACAGAAATAGAAAACCCAATCCTAAAATTTACATGGAACCATGAAAGATGCTGAATAGTCAAAAACAAGTTCTGAGCAAAAAAAAGCTAAAAGCATCACATTATCTAACTTCAAAATATACTATAAAGTTGTAGTAATTAAAACAGCATGGTACTGACATAAAAATAGATACATAGACCAATGAAACAGAATAAAGAACCCAAAAACAAATTTATGCATTTACAGCCAACATTTTTGCCAAAGGTGCCAAGAGCACACAATGGGAAATGTATGCTCTTTCTCACCATACACCGAAATAAAAACAAAATGGATTAAAGAATTAAATCTTAGACCTGGAACTATAAAACTACTAGAATAAAACATTGGAGAAACGCTCCAGGACACTGGTCTGGGCAAATAATTTCTGAGTAAGACCTCAAAAGCATAGGCAAAGAAAACAAAACCAGACAAATGGAATCATCAAGCTAAGAAGCTTCTGCACAGCAAAGAAAACAATCATCAACAAAGTGAAGGTGTTACCAGCAGCAAATCCATACAGATCTGCAGCAACCTTAATTCTTACCTCATTAGAAGAAAGAATTCAGCAGAGGAGCATAGGCAGAAGGAGCGACTAAAGCATATTCTAGAGCAGGAGTGAAAGTTTATTGAGAAGTTTTAGGGCAAGAATGAAAAGAAGTACAGTACACTTGGAAGAGGGCCACGTGGGTGACTTGAGAGATCAAGTGCACCGTTTGACCTTTTCACTTGGGGTTTTATATGTTGGCATGCTTCTGGGGTGCTGCGCTACTTCTCCCGATTCTTCCCTTGGAGTGGGCTGTGTGCATGCACAGTGGCCTGCCAGCACCTGGGAGGGGCCACATGCACGGTGTGTTTACTGGAGCTGTACACATGCTTACTTGAGGTGTTTTTCCCTTAACAGTTGAATGTTCCTAGAGGAAGGTGGTATACCAGTTAAACTCTGCCATTTTGCCTCGTGGTGCACATACGTGAGCCCACTCACCCAACTACTGAGACCTTATCAAGAAGCTGCAGATCACTAGTTCCAGGTATTTTCTGTCTATTGGGAGCTGGCTGTGACCAATTATTATTTTAGGGAGACAGTTAACAACCACCTGACCATCACCTGATGGTGATCCGACATTTCTGGTTGGAGTTTGGGGGACTTCTCCTGCCCTGCTCGTGTCTGACTAGCTGCCTACTGTAACAAAGAGACAAACCACAGAATAGGAGAAAACATTTGCAAACTAGCCATGTGACCAGGGAGTTACAACAAGAATACAAAAGGAACTCAAACAACTCAATAGCAAAATAAGTAAATAATCTAATTTTAAAAACAGGTGAAATATCTGAATAGACTCTTCTCAAAAAAGGCCATGCAGGTGGTCAATAGGTATGTGTAAAATGCTCAACATCATTAATTTAATCACCAGAGAAATGAAAATCAAAACCTCAGTGAGATCTCATCTCATCTCAGTCAAAATGGCTTTTATCAAGGATAGAAACAACAAATGCTGGTAATATTGTGGAGAAAAGTTTGTACACTAGTGGTAGGAATATAAATTAGCACAACTGCTATGAAAAACTGTATGGAGGTGCCTCAAAAAACTAAAAATAGAACTACCATATGACCCAGCAATCCCACAGCTGGGCTATTTATTCAAATGAAAGGAAATCAATGTATCGAGGAGCTACCTGCACGCTCATGTTTATTGCAGCACTATTCATGATAGCCAAAATACGGACTTAACCCAAGTGCGCATCAATGGCTGAATGGTTAAAGAAAACATGGTGTATATACACAATAGGATATTATTCAGTAATAAAATAGAATAAAATCCCATTTTTGCAGCAGCAGAGATGGAATTTATGTTAAGTAAAATAAGCCAAGCCCAGAAAGTCAAAACCACATGTTCTACTTATATGTGGGCACTAAGAAAGTGGATCTCATGAGGATAGAGAGTAGATTGCTGGTTACCAGAGGCCAGAGTAGAGGAGAGAAATAGATGAGAGAGGATGATTGACAGGAAAAATACAGTTAGAAGAAATAAGACCCAGCATTCAATAAATTAGTAGAGTGAATACAGTAAACAACAATGCATTGTATATTTCAAAATAGCTAGTAGAGAATAATTTAAATGTTCTCAGAGTACAGATAAATGTTTAAGGTGGTGGCTGTTCCAATTACCCTAATCTGATTATTATACATTATATATATATGTATCAAAATGTCACATGTAACCCCGAAATATGTACATCTCTTATGTATCAATTTTAAAAAGGTATGAAATTTAGTTTTTTACAGTCATGGAGACTGAAAAGTCCAACGTCAGAGGGCTACATCTGGTGAGAACCTTCTTGCTAGAAGGGCTCCCCGAGGCGTCCCAAGGAGGCACAGAACATCGCATGGCCAGCTCCTGTGCTTGCCCAGGTCTCTCTTCCTCTTCTGGTAAAGCTACCAGTTCCCTTCCCATAATAACTCATTAATCCATTAATACAGGAATGGGCTATTCCATTCATTAGGGCAGAACCCTCATGATCTAATCACCTCTCAAAGGCCCCACCTCTCATGCTGCCACACTGGGGATTAAGGTTCATGAATTTTGGAGTGGCCATTCAAACCACGGCACCTTCTTTCTTTGTTTCAGTTGAAAACCGTATTTAAGCCTGAACTCACAGCCACCTCTTTGTGATTTACTCTTTTTCTCTGGGTCTCTCCCATACATACATGAGCTAAACGTGTTAATAAGTATTTGTTTTTCCCTTGTTAATCTATCTATTGTACAGGGGTCTATCCCAACTAAGAACTATAAAGAGTAGAGAGAAAATTATTTTTTCTTCCCTATATTCTATCACCACTTAAATTTTATTTTGTATTTTTCCAATTTGTTTCATGCATGTCTTATCTCTCTAACTACGCGTTAAGCTCCCAGAAGGTGAGAACTGAGCTTATACCACATTTGGGCCTCCTCCAGCTCTGATCTTGAGCTTATACCAGGGGTTTAGTGAGACTTGCTATTTGCTTGAAAGTATTTTGCCTTTCACTGGAGCTTCACAAATGATAAATATAGAAATTATATATATATATATATATATATATATATATATATATATATGTGATATACAAGTTAATCTTCTCATGGTCCACAACATCCACTGCATTTAAAGAAACTTCCCCCTATTGAGATAAAGAGAAAGAGCTAGAGACAGTCTCCTCACTGTTTGGGAACTCTAATTTTTGAAGTTATTGGTAACAATTTTGGAATTTCTGTCAAGGAGAGATTTAGGGTCATAACTTTGGTTGGGAAAGGGTATTCAGGAATTTATCTTGAAGTTATAATTACATAGTGAGCCCACTGGTTTTTTTAAACTGATATTTTATGTTTCTTTGAGTTAGCTTTGGGAGGTATTGGGAGGTATTGGAGACTTCCACTAGCAAGGTAGCATGCATCAGCAGCAGCACTAGAAGTAACCATTTTAATTTAGACACTTCTGGATCGAATTCCTTTTCCATTGTGTTAGTTATGTATTGCTGTAAAACAAATTATTCCAATACTTGGTGACGTAAACAACAACAATTTATTGTCTCACAGTGTCTTTGGGTCAGGAGTTCAAAAATGACTTGACTCAGGGTCTCTATGAGGTTGCAGTAAGATATGGGGCCAGAGTTGGAAGATCCATTTCCAAGATGATGAGGTCCCACAAAGTTTGCAGGAGGCCTCGCCTCCTCACCTCTTGAGCTATTCAATTTGTTTGAGTGTCTTCATGGAATGTCCGAGGCATCTCCAGAGGGACGGCAAGAAGGAAACTCAAAGCATGTTTATCAGGAAGCCTCAGCCATCTTATGCCATGCTACTATAGTTTGGATGCTTGTTCCCCAAACCTCATGCTGAAATTTAATCCCCAGTGTTGGAGGTGGGGCCTAATGGGAGGTGTTTGGGTCACAGGGATGGATCTCTCATGAATAGATTAATGTCCTCCCTGGCTGGAGGAGAGAGAGAGGTGAGTAAATTCTGGCTTTTGTTAGTCTCCCCTCTCTCCCAGTGCTGGTTGTTAAGAAGAGCCTAGAATCTCCCCGCTGGCTCTCTTATTCCTGTCTCACCATGTGATATCTGCATACAGCAGCTCCCCTTTGCTTTCCACCATGAGTGGCTCCAGCCTGAGGCCGTCACCAGAAGCAGATGTTGGCGCCATGCTTCTCATGCAGTCTGCAGAACTGTGAGCCAAATAAACCACTCTTCTTGATAATTACCCAGCATCAGACATTCCTTTATAGGAACATAAAATGGACTAAGACATTTAGCATTAGCTGTCTTTTTCTGTTCACTAGAAGCAAGTCACTGAGTTCAGCTTGTACTCAAGGAGAGAAAACGTAAGCTCTATCTTGAAAGAAGGCGTGGTGTCAAAGAATTTGGGACCTCTATTAAAACCACCAACCCATTATTAGCAAAATCACCAAGGATTGGGGAGTGTTCCATGCCTCCTACTTACCCAGAGCCATTGTTTCTGAAGTTGTATTGGTCAAAATGAGCTGTTGGAACAAAAATGCCCCCAAAATCTCAGTGGCTTAACACTATACAATTTTATTTCTCACTCTTGCCCCATATGGGTTGGGAGAGGGTCTCTGTTCGTTATCACAACTCAGGGACTGAAGATGGGGAAGGCTCCGTCTCAATACACACTTCAAGGATTGCCAAGGCAGAAAAGGGATGCCGCAAATCTCACGCTGTTCAGAAAGCTTCAGCCTAAAAGTGACACACATCACACAATGTATTGGCAAAGCAAGTCACATGGTCTGACTTGAAAGGCGAGACTAGGGAGTGCAGGGCTAAGTGTCTGAAATGAGGGGAATCTGAGTGCTTGCTAATATACAGTAATGTCTATTGTCACCTCTATTTGACCCTGCTTAGTAGTATTGCACTTAGGGCAAAAAAAAAAAAAAGAATCAAAATACAAGAGCAAAGTCAAAACATCCTTTGTGTGCTGTCACTGGGTTCCCTAAGGGAATGCTGTTTCGTAGAAATAATTTAAATCTATTTTATATTCAGATTGGCCTGCACGCAGGGTCTAGAGCAGATACTACAGGAAAATGAGGATTTTCTCCCAGTTGCATATACGAGTTGTTCCAGTTCAGCCCTCAAGTGTCCTCTCAGACAATGGTAGGAAAAGCAGGACGCAAGCCTTACAAATGCAGTTGGTGACAAGTAATTTTAAGTATCCTATTATTTTCTGCTTCTGTCAGAGTCACTGCGATCTTGTTAACTGCGAGGGTATTCACTCCAAATCTGTGTGCTTTGCTATCTGCCCCCCACCTCCAGAATTCATTAGAATTTCAGCAATAATGAATGACCCATTAAGATGTTAAGTAGCCCTCATCATTATGTATTAATCCAGCATTAAAAATAATGGGCCTGTCCGGGAGGAAGTGGCCGCACTGTTCCCACTGGAAAGCAGTCACTTGGCTCTAGGGAGCAGAGGCTGTGAGTGCCACTCCTCCCCAGTCATATTGGTGTCATTCTTGCAAAGCACCCACAGTCTAGTTTTGGGAACTGCAGCTGCGAAATTATTGGCAGCCCTGTTTGCATTCAACTTGGCCTACACTCCAGAAAGACACAGTGAATTTAAGAAATAGTTTAAATTTTTTCAAATTATGAATTTTCACCATATTCTAAAATATGAATTGCTAAAATAGGAGAAGAGGGCCATCCTTCAAAACCAAGCCCCTACTCTAAGTTCCCTGTTAGGGCAGCCATGTATGAAGGCCTGGCATCAACCTTGCAGGAGAAGAACCGCTAACACAGTGAATTCCACTTCTAGGACAAGTATCATGAGCCCAGGCTCACATCAATCTACATAAGCAATTGCTTTCTAAGAAAATCATTCCAGACAGGGAGGCTCAAATCCTGTTTCCCAAACCTCGTCTGTGTGTTTTGAACACAGCGTCAGCCACTGATCTTGGGGTTTCTTTCCTAGTGGTCCAGTTAAGATGTTATAGGGTCAGGCTGGGCACGGTGGCTCACACCTGCGAGCCCAGTACTTTGGGAGGCTGAGGCGGGTGGATCACCTGAGGTCAGGAGTTCAAGACCAGCCTGACCACCATGAAGAAACCACATCTCTACTAAATAAATAAATAAAAATTAAAAATAAAAATAAACAAAAGATGTCACAGGGTCTCATCAATTACCCAAACCCCTGACTTTCCTTCTGCCACACAGACAAAGCAGCAGGGGACCCCTTCCTGCAACAGAATCTTATTTTGCTAGCCTGACTGATGGCATTTAGCACAGCCTTCCTTAGTCACTTAGCTGCTTACATCACATCCACCTTGATGGTGAAGCAGTATATTTCCCTGACCCCTTCACAGGCAGGAACTAGGGTGCATGGGCACTAGAACTAGTCAGCCACTTTGGTGCTGGTAGGGGGAGGCTGCATTGGCTCAATCCTGCTGCCCTCCACCTCTTGTGGGAGGGGGAGTGCAGACGAGCTGGTGCAGGAAGCAGGGTGAGCACTTTTGGGAATGGCGGAAGCAAAACTTTCTGAGCCCCATGGCAGCATCTAAAGGGCGACTGCAACCCTGAAGCCCCAGAAGGGAGGGTTATAGCGTACCTTTAGCTTTGCCATCCATGGACAGCTTAAATGTTAACAGCTCAGTATATGGTCAGTGTGACAGCCTTTGCACCCACACTCATGGCACCTGAGTTCTTGTCTGGCTTTCAGGAGGAATGAGGTCACATGAACAACTTGAAGAGCAGCAGCCAGCTCCACCACTCAAGTGTGTGCTTCCCTCCCAACCCACACCCGTTGCTGAGGCAGCCGTGTCTGCCAATGGATATGACTAGGAAAAGCATCACATCCCAGTTCACCCAGAGACCAGACGGTGCTGCGTAAAAGAGCCACAGGAGCCTGTGCCCTGGCCTCTCTTGACTAGCGACCCCCTTAGTCCTGCCAGCTCTGAGAGACACCATGGCAAGCTCTGGGGGCTGAATCTAATAGGTCAACAACCCCAAGGGCTCTATCATGAGGCTGCACATTGGGTCCCCCTCAACACCACATTTTTCTCCAGAAATCACAGGATTAGACCTCCCAACCTTCTCTTCCTAAACTACCATGTCCAGGTGCTGTAAACTGACCATCAACTGAACCATAGTCATGAGAAAACGAGGATTTACATGTAGATTTGCTTGCAGGAGAAGCTGGGGGACACCAACCAGGGACCAACGCTTTTGTTCCTGTGCTTTTGCCTGATCTGTGTCCTCATCCAGTGCCTCGACTGTCTTTCGTGTCTGCTGCAGTCTCAGGGAAAACTGTGGCTCTTTTACGCAGCACCGTCTGGTCTCTGGGTGATCTGGGATGTGATGCTTTTCCTAGTCGTATCCATTTGCAGGGACAGCAGTCAGCAACGGGTGTGGGTTGGGAGGGAGGCACACACTTGAGCAGCGGAGTTGGCTGCGGCTCCTCCCAGACACTTGCTCCCTCTTTCCTTCTTTGTCCTATGGCCGAGTGTCATTTATTGTCTCATGCTCAGAAGGACCCCAGCCCCATTCAGAAACCAAACACACCCTATGGTCAGTTTCATCTCAACCTGCCAACCACCCCGCTAGGATTCTGTCCTTCTCACTGTGCTTATTACAAACAGGTGGATCAAGCTGTAACTGGGTGAGATCTGCTGATGGCTTACTGCTGCCTGAACCAGGCAGGGGTGCCTGCTCTTAAAGTTGTTTCTTTTTTTTTTTTTTCATATCATGGTCTTGGGTGTGAGGTGAGGGAATAACTAGTGGCTAGGGAGTAGCAGATCCAGGTGTGAGACCCAGCTCTTATATTTATTGCCTCTGTCTCCTGGTTCATCCTTGGGCCTCAGTCTTCTCACCTGTAAAATGGGATCACAACAATAAGATTACTCACAGTGTTGCTGGGAGGCTCAAAGAAGGAAAGGTGTGTGAAGCATGTTGCGAACTATGAAGGCAAAATACCAAGGTTAATAATTAATTAAATCATTTTTACCACTTTCCATCTGTCCAGGGTATAAATTCCACATAATAAGTTGTTAAGAACAACAAAAACTTTTCTAAACTGTGGTTAAAAGCAAGGACTGGAATCTCATCTCAGCATGTGCACTTAGGAATGTGAGGTCTGGGCCGGGCGCGGTGGCTCACACATGTAATCACAGCACTTTGGGAGGCTGAGGTGGGCAGATCACAAGGTTGGAAGATCAAGAGCATCTTGGCCAACATGGTGAAACCTCGTCTCTACTAAAAATACAAAAAAGAATAGCTGGGCGTGGTGGCACACACCTGTAGTCCCAGTCACTCAGGAGGCCGAGGCAGGAGAATTGCTTGAACCCAGGAGGCAGAGATTGCAGTGAGCCGAGTTTGTGCCACTGCACTACAGCCTGGGCAACAGTTCGAGACTCTGTCTCAAAATAAATAAATAAACAAATAAACAAAAAGGAATGGGAGGTCAGATCTGTAACCACCCTCCTCACACTTGTCTTTTTGTTGTTGTTGATTTTTTTTTCTTTTTTTGAGACTGTGTGGCTCACTCTGTCACACAAAATGGTGGGCAGTGGCACCATCTCAGCTCATTGAAACCTGCGCCTCCCAGGTTCCAGCGATTCCCCTGCTTCAGCCTCCCGAGCGCTGGGACTACAGGCACCACCATCACATCTGGCTAATTTTTGTATTTTCAGTAGAGACGGGGTTTTACCATGTTGGCCAGGCTGGTCTCAAACTCCTGACCTCAGGTGATCTGCCTGCCTCAGCTTCCCAAAGTACTAGAATTACAGGCCTGAGCCAAGGTGTGAGGGCCTGCCCCCTCCTCACATTTCTAAGATTCCCAAAGGTGGAGGGAGGCGGCTTGGTGCTGGGGCCTCACAGCCCCAACTTTTCACTGTGGCTTCCTGGGAAGAAATAAATGGCATCAGTCTATTTGAGATTCTGGTCTCTCTGCTAATGTTTCTTCTTTGATTCCCAGCCTTTTGCACTTAGCCCAATATAGGCTCCTTGGTGCACTGAGTTTTGAGTAGGAAGCCACCAAGTCACTGACTTCCCGGAATCTGTCTCTGCCAACACAGACCACAGAGTCCTGTAACAACCTGCCTGTAAACAGTTATTTATAGTATTCACCTCAGGCTGACACCACTTTTAGGGCAGCAGGGAAATGAGAACATCCGCTAAGGGCGATTTAGATCGATCTATTTTGCCCAGCTCTGCTCAGCTGGGAGAAGCCTGCTGCCTGCTGTCTGCTCTGCAGCCCCTCCACTTCAGAGCAGGTAGTCATGGCTTGCACTGTGGGCTGTTCCCCCAGCCTCCACACAGCTGGACAACAACGTCTTCCTGTTCACAGAGCTCTAGATGGGGAGAAGGCATCTGTGGATGTCAGCATAGCGTCTGTGGAACAAGAGTTCAGGAAGGCTGTAGTGACAATCGTGGGAAAACCCAGGTCTCTTCCCTGCTAATGTCTGACTTACTTCTAAGACCTCTGGTTTCCCCTCCTAACTGAGGGTGGCATGCTCTGCCTGTGTGTGTCACAGAGATCTTATAACTTCCCAGGAACAATGCCTGATACACAGGTGGGTAACGGTGTTATTATTCTTTCTTTAATAAAATGACCAACACAAGCAAAGAAAGAGAGGGCTTTTCAACCTCCTGGAATTGCCAAGTATCTTTCTCATAAAGGCTAGCAACTTCCTGGCAGCCTGACTTCTTTAGGAGATCCCTTCACTGAATTCTCCATGCACCTTCAAAATCAGGCCAGCCTGAGGTTTAAATGGTAAAGCATGTGATTGGATCAGCAGCAACAGGCTGGCCAGGAACACTTTTGGAAGATGTAGGAGAGGCGGCCCTGCCTGACCTGGGCTCTCTGGGGCAGATGGTTTAGCCCAACAGCACTCAATGTTGCACCCCTGGCTCATGAATAAGCACCGAGTTGATGGTGGTGGTTCAGAGGGGCTGTTATGAATGGAATTGTGTCTGCCCAAAAGATGTTAAAGTCCTAATTCCAAGCACCTATAGATATAACTGTCTTTAGGAATAGGGTCTTTGCAGATGAACAAGCTAAGATTAGGTCATTAAGGTGGACCTTAATCCAATATGACTGGTGTTCTTATATAACAGGGAAATTTGGAGGCAGACAAATACAGAGGGAATGCTTGCGGAGACACAGGGAAATGAGTGAATGCCTGAGGCTACTGAAAGCCAGGAGGATGGCCTGGAACAGATTCTCGCTCAGGGCCCTCAGAAGAAACTAACCCTGCCAAGACTTTGACCTTGAACTTCCATCCTCCAGAACTCTGAAACCATACATTTCTGTTTAAGCCACTCTGTTTGGGGTACATTGTTAGCAACAGTCTTGGGAAAGGAACACAGGGGTGTATTAGCTTATTATAAAAAAAAAAAACTTCAGGTTGATAATAAGTATAGTTATGAAGGCTCAGAACTAGATGTGGTGGTTGATTCTTGAGATAACTGCTGAGATCACCCACACCTCCCACGATCAATTTGAGTTAGTTCTGTTCTTTATGGGACAGTGGCATGAGTCATTGGCATCTCATTCTTGGCATTTTTTGCCAAGCATAATCTGATAAATCCCTCCCCAGAAAAATGCCCACACATACACTCGAAAAAGGCATATACTTCTGCACTCAACTTCAGGCGTCTCATGTGCCTGCACACTAGTGTAATGAGTTGAGAAAAACAAATAGTAGTGATGGCTCATTGTGATGTACCAGCAAAAACTCAGAAGGGAAAGCTAACAGCAGTTCACACAAAATGCATACATCGCTTATGCCGGGATGGACACCAGCTTCCTCTGGACACATCCCTAATCACCAGCGATAACCCGGAATCATTTATCAAAAAGGCCTGCTGCCAAAGCAGCAGTGCACCTGGCCCCTGCCAGGCGAGCAGGAGGGCTGTGTCTGAACCGACCCACAAGTGCCCACTGACTTTGTTGTCACCCTCCCGGTCGGAACGGGTGAGCACCAGCACAGCGTGAGCAGGGCAGAGGTGAAGCTGCCTCGTTTGCTCTGTGGCAAGCAGAGCTGCCATCTCACGGCTCAGGATCTTCTTCCAGGGCCTCGATTTAGTTTGCTCCAAGATAAAATGAAAAGCTCTTAGCAGACAAGTCCAGGAAAAAGCTTATTGGTTCTCAGCTCTCCAATACACCACAAACATCATTTTGTATACATGATCAGGAGCACTTACCCAAGAGGGTCACTCAGCTGGCCCTTGTCCAGCTTTTCTCTGTCTGTCTCATCTGGAAATACAGCTTTAAGTTGCAGCAAATGCCAGTGGACAAACAGATATTCCACGGCACTGTGTTTATGGGCAAAGGCCACATGGGAATAGCCCCATTCGAAATCACCCATTGCCCCTAAAGCTAAAAACAGCTCAACAAATGAAGTCACTTTTTGGTTTGCATAACATGAATTTTCTCCAAGATAATGTTAACGTCTCTGCCCCTGCGTCTCACCCCAACTTCTACCCACAGCAGCCAGAGCATTGCTCTCTGACCCTGTTCAGGAGGAGTGGTCTATGCAAAGAGGAGGGTGACAGGAAAGGGGGACAAGTTTCCAGGGACTCAGGGGCTGCTTAGTAGAAAGTGTCCTTACAGGTGGTTTCCCAGACTTACATCTGCCCTCCACCACTGATTTGGTCGCCATCCACAGAAAAGGGCAAAGGGACAAAACAGACCTGGAAATCCAGCCAGACAAATGTGGTGATGAGGGCTTCATCACCTTGGGCACACGGTGCTGGCTCTGCTATACTGTCCATTTTCCCATGTGACTGGGGACTTGAAAAAATACTGTGATCAGATGCCTATCACCTACACCGATCTCCCTGCTGTGGGCTGAGTTGTGTCCCAGAAAATTCACACTTTTACCCAACGCCTGGGACCTCAGAATGTTAACGTATTTGGAGATAGGGCCCAGTCACCTTTACAGAGGTGATGGAGCTAAAATGAAGTCATTGGGTGATCCCCAGTCCCGTATGACTGGGTGCCCTTGAAAGTAGAGGAGATGAGGACACAGGGAGAAGATGGCCATCTGCAAGACAAGGAGAGAGGCCTCAGAGGACACCTGGATTTTAGATTTCTAGCCTCCAGCACTGTGAGAAAATAGATTTCTGTTGTTTAAACCACCCAGTCTGTGGCACTTTGTTAGGGCAGCCCTGGCAAACTAATACACTCCCCTTAAGTCAAAGTTGGATATACCTAACATTTGTAAAGAATGGTTAGGTTTTTTTTAAGGCTTTTGTAGCCATTTTCTTTTGGATCCTTCCAACAACTCTGCAAGATATCACAATGGCTATTTTGCAAATGGAGGAACTGAGGCTTAAGAGTAAAGGAATTTACTTCTTGTGCAGCAATAGCGGGCAGAACTGAGGGGCTGGAGCCGCCCTCGCCCTCCGCTCTCCTAGCAATTTTCTTTTATGAGCAAACCTACATGGTGTAAAACTCCTGAGCACCTGTTCTTCTCTGCACCCTTCACTATGTGAACATGGAACATTTATAGAGCTACCCTGTAGATACCCTGTAAGAGCTGAATTCCTGCTGCCTCTAACCCCAGACACTTTTGCCTGAATGTGTACTTCTCAGTACTGATAAACCTGTGACTCAGCTGGAAATCCTCATGGTGAAGGAACTGAACACAGAAAACACACATTCATAAAGACCAGATGTGAAAGACTCCAGCCCTGCTCACACCACGGCAGACGGAGACACCACAGCCACACGGTACTTGGACACTCCAGCTTGAGATGATTGATGGAAGCGTTAAAATGCCCGAGCATTTGAGGATACAAGGGAAATGTGCTATGGGCAGTCCCAGAAGACATGGCTCTGCTCAGATGGCATCCTGTAGGGTGTGGCTTAATTTGCTGCTCACTCATCTGGGATGTGAAACTTTGAAGACAAATATCGGCTCACTTCATTCCCCCCAGATTTTATACATGCCTTTTAAAAAACAACTTTATTCATGTAGCCAGCATAAAACAAACAGCACACATTTAAAGTGCGCAATTTTATGAATTTCGACATTGGTGTACATGTGTGAAACTGTCATCACAATCAAAATAACAAACACCTCCATCATTGCCAAGTTTCCCCATGTCCTTTTAAGCCCACCTTGCTCCCCATTCCCCTGCACAAGCCCAACCTTCCATCCCTTCCCAGCAATCACTGATATGTTTTCTGTCACTATGCCTTAGTTTGCATTTTCTAGAATTTTATATAAATGAAATCATACAGGATGTACTATTTTTGCCTGGCTTCTTTTTTTCACTCAGCATAATTACTTTGAAATCTGCCCATACTGTTGTCTGTATCAATAGTTTATTCCTTTGATCTCTGAGTGTCATCCCACTGTGTGGAAATTGCACAATTTGCTTATTCATTTGCCTGTTGAGGGACATTTGGATTATTTTCCATTTTGGGGCCATTACCATAAAGCTGCTATGAACATTTGTATACATGTGGACATATGCTTTCATTTCTCTTGAATAAATACCTAGAAGTGGAATGGCTGGATTGTATAGTGAGTGTATATTTAGCTTTGGAGAAACTGTCCAACTGTTTTCCAAAGTAGTTGTACCATTTTACATTCTCACCGGCAGCGCAGAAGACTTCCAGTTCCTCTACCCACCTGTCAACACATGGTATGGTCCGTTTCTAAAATGTTACCACTGCTAGGTGTGTAGCGGTATCTCATTGTGATTTTCATTTGCATTTCTCTAATGACTAATGATGTTGAGTATCTTTTCATGTCGCTTATTTTGCCTCTCATTTATCTTCTTTGGTGAAGAGAGTGTGTTCAAATCTTTGGCCCATTTTTTAAAGTTGGACTATTTGTCTTCTTGTAATGGAGTCTGAAGAATCCTTCACACACACAAAAAAATTCCTTACACATCTTAGATCCAAGTTCTTTGTGAGATACGTGTTTTGCAGTTAATTCAGTAAGATATATAAACAAGAAAGGTTTATTGTGAGTAGCTGAACCATGCTATGAAATGAAATATGTACCACTTGTTCAACATTAAGTATAAATTATACATACAAAGGCTACATATAACCCACAGATGAATTACTTTTCATCTCCCCCTAATGGCACTGGTGGCTCTTAGCTAGATGGGCTGAAAGAAAGTTCCATGTCCCCCACTTTCCAAGTATTCTTTATTTCTGGCCTCTTGTCCCTGGGGTCCTTTCCTATTTCCACATCCCGCTCTGATCCATACTAACACATGGACAACTTTGGAAGCCCTAATTATCAGCGTCTTTCAGGTGAAGTCTTCATCAGCCACCATCCTGCATTGACTCATGTCAAGGAGGGGCAGCTGCCTGGAACCTTGTTTTCTCCCCACTGCTAGAAGGTGGGGCTCTTTCTGGAGTCTCCTGACTTTATGCAGAAAAAGACCATTTTTTTTTTTTAATGGGCTTTTCAACACAATCGTATGTCATTGTAATGTCAAGGCAGACAAATAAAATGCATTTTCTTTTTTTTTTCTTTTTCTAAAAAAAAAAGAAAGAAAGAAAAAAAATAAGAATCAAGGAGAGGAAGAAAGAGAAAGAGGAAGAGGGAGAGAGAACGGGGGTGTTGCTTTATTGTCCGGGCTAGAATGCAGTCTAAAAATGGGTATGCCTATAATTGTGCTTAATAGTAGAGACATGAAAAAAAAATGAGGGAAGAAAATAACAAACAAGCAGCCAACCAATATTTCATTGAAACCTGTAAATAGATGTGATGTGGTACTGATAAGAGTGTATATTTTGTGTATTTAAAGTGGAGAGTTCTATAAATGTTAATTAAGTTTACTTGTTCCGGATCTGAGTTCAAATCCTGGATATCGTTGTTAATTTTCTGTCTCATTGATTTGTCTAATATTGATGTTGAAGTCTCCCACTATTATTGTGTGGGAGTCTAAGTCTCTTTATAAATCTTATATATCTGGGTATTCCTGTATTGGGTGCGTATATATTTAGGATCTTTAGCTCTTCTTGTTGCATTGATCCTTTTATCATTATTTAATATCCTTCTTTGCTTCTTTTCATCTTTGTTGCTTTAAAGCAACTCCTGCTTTTTATTTGTTTATTTTTGCTCTCCATTTGGTTGGTAAATCTTTCTCCATCCCTTTGTTTTGAATCTTTGTGTATCCTTGCATATGAGATGGGTCTGGATGCAGCATACCGATGGGTTTTGGCTTTTTTTTGCCTGTCTGTGTCTTTGGATTGGGGGATTTAGTCGATTTAAATTTAAAATTAATAATAATATATGTGAGTTTCATACTACCATTTAATGTTAGCTGGCTGTTTTGCCTATTAGTTGATGTTAATTCTTGATTATGTTGATGCGCTTTACTTTTTGGTTTTTAGAAAGGCTGATACTGGTTGTTCCTTTCTATGTGTAGTGGTTCTTTCAGAAGCTCTTGTAAAGCAGGCCTGGTAGTGATGAAATCTCTGAGTGCTTGCTTGTTCACAAAAGATTTTATTTTTCCTTCTCTTATGAAGCTTAGTTTGGCTGGATGTAAAATTCTGGGTTGAAAGTTCTTTTCTTTAAGGATGTTGAATATTGGCCCCCACTCTCTTCTAGCTTGTAGGGTTTCTGCTGAGAGATCTGCTGTGAGTCTGATAGGCTTTCCTTTATGGGTAACCTGGCCTTTCTCTCTGGCTGCCCTCAGCATTTTCTCCTTCATTTCAACCCTGGTGAATCTGGCGATTATGTGCCTTGAGGTTGGTCTTCTTGAGGAATATCTTTGTGGTGTTCTCTGTATTACCTGGAGTTGAATATTGTCCTGCCTTGCTAGGTTGGGAAAGTTTTCCTGAATAATATCCTGAAGCGTATTTTCCAGCTTGGATTGATTCTCTTCGTCACATTCAGGTACACCTATCAAACGTAGATTAGGTCTTTTCACATAGTCCCATATTTCTTGGAGACTTTGCTTGTTCCTTTTTATCCTTTTTTCTCTAATCTTGTCTTCACATTTTATTTCATTAAGTTGGTCTTCGACTTCTGATATCTTTTCTTCTGCTTGATCGATTCGGCTGTTAAAACTTGTGCATTAGTTCGCGAAGTTCTCATGTTGTGTTTTTCAGCTCCATTAATTCACTTATATTCCTCTCTAAATTGTGTATTCTTGTTAACATTTCATCAAACCTTTTTTCAAAGTTCTTAGTTTCTTTCCATTGGGTTAGAACAAGTTCTTTTAATTCACAGAAGTTTCTTATCATCCACCTTTTGAAGCCTGCTTCTGTTAATGGAACACACTTGTTCTCCATCAGGCCTTGTTCCGTTGCTGATGAGGAACTGTGATCCCCTATAGAGGGAGAGGCATTCTGATTTTGGGTATTCTCAGCCTTTTTAGGCTGGTTTCTTCCCTTCGTTATAGATTTATCCATCTGTGGTCTTTATAATTACTGCCTTTATAATTGGTTTTCTGAGTGGACGTCCAACTTGTTGATTCCCAGTGCTAAAATCTGAGCAACCCACTGCGCCGGCCAAAACACCGGTGTTATGATTGATGGTGCTTTTCTGACTCTGCACCAAGAACCGCCGCACCAAGGCAGCGGCAAAACCGCCTCGCCAGCCACAAGAGTCGTGCTGGCGACCCTGTGGGGCTCCTCTGCTGGGAATCTCCTGGTGCGTGAGCAACAAAAATTCATGTGAAAGTGTGGCGTCCTCTCGTTCTCTGCACTCTCACTGGGAGCTGCAATCCCGAGCTGCTAGTGATCAGCCATCTTGGATCTCTCTCCAAGACCAATGTTTTGATTGTGTTACTTTAGTGATTTTTTTCCCCTGATTAAAAACTAATCCCCTCGTTGCTACCAAACCTCCCTTCCTGGAGGCACCAGCTGGATGGTTGCTGCTTAAAGATGAGCAGTGACTTCTGAGCAGCACAGATTTGCCCCCTAGCTTACTGCTCTCCTGGGGACCCTCGGCTGGGAGCCCACAAGTCTAGTCTGTGTTCAGGCTCCATGGGTTTTCCTCAGAAATGATTCTAGAACCCCAGAGACAGGCCCGATGGAGATGAGCGAGACGAGGAGGGGGGTCTCCGGGCAGCGTGCTACCTGAAAGCACTCGTCAGAGTGACAGAATGGGGGTTTAGAACTCTATGAAACTGGGTGTGTGTCCTCATAAGTGGGGTTCTCCCTGGCACGGTGTGACTGCACAAGACACTTTACCTCTCTCAGCCTCCCTTTCCTCGTGAAAATGATAATAGTTCTTACCACAAAGCTGTATTACACCACAGGACAATAGGAGAAGTGTGGTCATCTCATACACTAGACCACCCCAAGTCACAGTCATCTCTATGCTGGGTTGTTGCAGTCACCCCCTCAAAGGCCCCACTCCCCTATCTGCAGTCCCTCTTCATACCACAGCCAAGAGGCTCTTTAAATCCAGGATTGTGTCACCAGCTTGTCAAAAACTCTCAAATGGTTTTCAGTCTGACTCAGAGTAAAAGATAAGATCAACCCCATGACCTGCAAGGCCTGTGGAATTACAGGCTTGCAGCCTCTTCCCTCTTAAGCCTTTCACCTCGCTCCTTCCCACGCCCATGGCCTCCATGTTGTCTGGCCATTCTGCCTCAGGGCCTTAGCACGGACTGCTCCCGCCACGGCATCCCCCTCACACGTCCACCGAGCTCCCTCACGTCCCCCAACTTTCTGCTCAAGTGTGGGCTGTCTTCTTATCCTCCCTTCTCCTACCTCCTTGCTTTATATTACTCCACAGCACTTACACTGCTTGAGGTAGTATATGTTTGTAAATGCCCCGGCGTCTGCCTCTCCCCAGTAAAGCACAAACACTGTAGGAGCAGGCACTTTGCCTGTTTTATGTACAGGTATGTTTTCAGCCTTTAGAATAGAGTCTGGCCCACACTAGGAGCTCAATACAAATTTGTTGAATGAATAAATAAATCCCTCTAGTACAGTGACCATATAAAACATTCTATTTCTTCCTTCTCTTCAGAAGTGATTTCTGTAGAATGGAAGATAAAACAATATGGGAAATTTCAGAGACAGAATGCAAAGAATGTTCACAAGTATTTTAAAATATCATTGGAAATTCACATGAATGTCTCCGGAAAACATAAGGGCTTTTTACATGTGCAAATGCAAGCCACCGAACATGACAGAAGTTGGGAAGTGCATTGTGAACAGCGTCTGGGAAGGAAGGACAATAAGCATGAGCAACTGGCAGCCAGCAAAAGAGTGGCTGAGAAAATGAGGGCTTATAACCAAAACAAGGGCAAGGGGAAACGATGGGAAAGAGGCAGTGGAGGGAGAGGCTGATCACAAATTCCCAGCAGACCAGGAGGTGGGGTAGGGGTGGGGTGGGGAGTTTGTGGAGTGTCTTTTTGACCATAAGCCAAATAGTGAGTGCTGGGGCCCAAATGGAAAGGATTTTACTTCTCTAGGACCACAGGAAAGGAGTCACTTAGCTTTAGTAGGTGGACGCAGGACTGAGGACAAGACAGTTATCACTAAGGCCATACTAAATATGGGCGGTATCTGCAGAACGCATCTATAGCTGCCAGATGAGGGGATGTTACAATGGAGTGAGGTGGCTGCTCTGCTGAGGACACTGCCATCATGCCTGGGCACCAAGTAAAGGACATCTACCATGTCCACAGGGTCAGGAGATGTCACCTCTGGGGACACTGCCGCCATGCCTGACACAGAGGAAGGAACATCTACCACATCCACAGGGGTCAGGTAAATGTCACCACTGGGGACACTGCTGCCATGCCTGACACCGAGGAAGGACATCCACCACTTCCACAGGGGCAAGGGAGACGTCACAGCAAAGGGGATGCTTAGAGAAGCTGGCATTCACTAAGCGAACCAAATGAGAAGTAAGAAATGTCTACAAATTGGAAGGGCGCTGCAGCTACCTAGATCCAACTGCTATCTTGCTACACTGACAGCTTACCAAGTGGAATTGCCACAGTTCTTTCTCTTGGCCATGTGTTTTCACTGGTGTCATGCAGAGGGGACCACCATCTGGGGAGTTATGAAGTGAAATTTTAAAGGAAAACCAAAGTAAAGGGAAGGTTACCTTTAATGGTATTAGGAAAGATCCTAAACTTGTGAGAACATTAAACCTTAGAGTGAGTTTTTTAATCCTATATCTTCCACTTTTTCTTCTTTTGCATGCTCAAGTTCCCATTTCTCTTGTGTCTGGGACATCTACCCTTGAGTAACTCACTGCTGTCTTCAGTCATCACACATTAAACCTGCCCTGTCTTCCTTCCCACTTGCCAAAACTGCAACAGCTTCCTAACTGGCCTAAATCTCTATCATGTCCACACAGCTCACCTAAGTCATCTGTTTTGTTCTTGTATTCATTTGTGTTTTTGAGATGGAGTCTCCCTATGTTGCCCAGGCTGATCTTGTACCCTCGAGTCCAAGCAATCCTCCTGCCTCAGCCACTCAAACAGCTGGAACTACAAGCACACACCACTTCCCCTGGCTCTAAATAGTGTTTTTATGATGTCTTTTGACCATCCCTTTTCCCTCCTCACAAGCCTGAGGACTGTCCCCTTACCTACAGGGTAGGAAAACACCTGCCTTTTCACACACACAGCTCCTTCTTAGAAACTATGCTTTCACTGTGAATATAGTGATGAACAATGAGCTATGGCTTTGGTCCTGTGGCATAAAGTCTAGGGTGACTGGGTGATATTGAGCAAATACCAAGCATTCAATAAAGAAATAATTGCAAATTATGAAAGCAAAAATTATGTTAGGAGAATCAGCTTTTTATGAGGGGTTATGATTAAGGAAAACTTTTTTGAGGAGGTGACTTTTGGGCTGAACACATGGAGGATGAGCAGAAGTTGGCCAGGGAAGGACTAACAGAAGGGATGTGCAGAGCACCGAGGTGGGGAAATCCTTGGCCTATTGGAGCAACTGATGCAAACCCAAGGAGCTGGAGTGTCACCTATTAAGGAAAGAAGGACACAAGGTGACACTGGGGAAAGAAGCAGGGTTGTGTTAGCAGCGGCGGATCCATACAAGTCAGCAGCAACCTCAGTTCTTGCCTCCTCAGAAGAAAGAATTCAACTGAGGGACATAAGGCAGAGGGAGAGACCAAGGCAGGTTTTAGAGCAGGAGTGGAAGTTTATTAGGAAGTTTTAGAGCAGGAACAAAAGGAAGTAAAGTACACTTGGAAGAGGGTGAAGCGGGTGACTTGAGAGATTCAAGTGTGCTGTTTGACCTTTGACTTGGCGTTTTACGCATTGGCCTGCTTCTGGGTGTTTGCTCCCTTCTCCCTGGATTCTTCCCTTGGGGTGGCTATCCACATGAGTGTGGCCTGCCAGCGCTTGGGAGGGGCCGCATGCCCAGTGTGTTTACTGAAGCTGTGTACGTGCTCACTTGAGGCATTTTCTCCTTACCAGATGAGTGTTCCTAGGGAAGGTCATAGACCAGTTAAACTCCACCATTTTGCCTCTTAGTGCATGTGCTTGAGCCTACCTGCCCAACTCCTGCAGTCTTATCAAAAAGCTGCCAATCACCAGCTTCAGGTGTTTCTATTTTAGAGAGACAGCTTAACAACCGCCTGACCATCACCTGACGGCCACCTGACATTCCTGTGACTGGTGGGGGGTGCTCTCCTGCCCTGCTCATGTCTGAATAACAACCTGCTGAAACATTGGACCACACAGGGCCTTGCAGACTGGATTAAGGGTTATGGATCTGCTTGCTGCTGAAGAGAGGATGACTTGGAAGCCAGGAGATTTAGGAGGCTATTGCATAAGTGAGATGAGAGCAGGTGGTGGATCAGACCCAATGGAGAGCAGGAGATGGATGAAATGTCTTAAAGGTGGAATGAATGGGATAAATGGGACATGGTGGTGGATTGGATGTAGAGGGGATGGAAAAGAATGTCAAGAAGGGCTCCCAAATTTCAGACTGCTGAATGGAGCTTTCATTTTCCAAGACACGGAAGACAAAAGAGGAGCATGTTTGTGGAGAATGACCCAGCTTAGTCCCATGCAGGTAACCCTTAGGGTACTGGGGGTTCCATCTTTCCTCCTGAGACTATTATACTCATGTTGACAGTTTCTATCACTCAGATGGCAGTGAAATTGCTTCACCTTCCAGAATGTGCATGTGTTTTCTTCCAAACAGGATAAAATGCATAAAGGAACAGGGGCTTCATCTGCCAGCCCTTCGTGTGCCTCACGCTGTCCAGCAGCACCATGTACCGTGCGCTGTTACAGGACCTTGTAAGAATGGGTAAGTCATATTGGACTATGGAGGTTTAGCCTTCAAAGCACTGTGAAGTGAGAGGTGATTATCATTATTTTTCAAGAGGAGAAATCTAACCTCAGAATCACTGCATTTTAAATTACGACTTTCTAATTCACCCTGGACTTCAGAGATGTTCACATGAAGCAGCTGGTCTATGTAAAGATCCTTGTGCTAACTACTGCCCTAGGCTGTGACAAAGCAAAAGTCACAGGCAATCTCTTTCTAACCCAGCTCTTACTCAAAATTCCCAAGTTATGTTTTTTGCAAATGGCTTGAGTTTGCCTATAAGAAAATTTCATTTGATTAAAATGAACCATAGGAAACAATAGGGCCTCTAAGAAGTTATGGACGCTGAGTGTGAGCTCAACACTTTGGGAGGCCAAGGTGGAAGGGTTGCTGGAGGCCAGGAGTTTGAGACTAGACCTGAGCAACATAGCAAGATCCCATCTCACAGAACTAAAAAAAAAAAAAAAAAATTAGCCAGTTGTGATGGTGTGTGCCTGTAGTCCCAGCCACTCAGGAGGCTGAAGTGATGGAATCACTTGACCCCAGGAGTTTGAGAAGCTATATTCATACCACTGCACTCCAGTCTGGGTGACAGAGTAAGACTGTCTCAAAAAAAAAAAAGAGAGAGAGAGAGAGAGAGAGAAGTTATAGGACTATGGGACAGTGGTAGCTGAAGCAAATTGTAAGCTCATAGATTTTAACTGTTCACTCTACAGAAGTTAGTCCCAGAATAAAAGACATCATGCCCAGCCTCAGTCCAGCAGCCCCAGGCAAGGTCCAGGGAGACCTGGGGAACTGTGGGGGCAGACCCACAAAAGGTATCATCTCCCCGTGGCCCATGGCAATGGACCTCCAGAAGGAGTGTATCATCCAGCAATTTTGCGAGTCACCCTCATACAGTTTTTCCTGAGCAGAGAACAGGAAATGGGGATGCAGGTGTTGGAAAAAAAAGAACCAAAACCACTGTCACACGTAAAGAAAAGTTAAGATGCCCGCATTTATTAATTTCCTGCCACCATCCATCTACTTTACATATGTTGGCCTCTCTTTGCCTGTTTCCCTGTCTGCAAGATACAGATAATAATAGTATCCATGTAATGGGTTTGTTGTTTAAGAAGCAAATGAGCTACTACATGGAAAACATTTAGAATTACCACTGGCACATCAGAAGGGCTTGCCACATGTTAGCTTTTATTAAGAGGACCATCACCATCATCATCATTACCACCACCTCCCACCACAGACAGATTCTTTTATATTTGTTTTTGTAGATAAGGAGACTGAGGTTAAAGTGCATGTCAGTCAGCATGGGTTCTGTGATGCTGCACTAACAAATAACCCCCAGCTTCAGGTTCTGGACAACCAGAAACAGTTATTCTCAGTCATGCTACATACTGGCGTCATGTCCTCTTCCACTAGAACCCAAGCTGAAAGAGCAGCCCATCTATGAAATATCCTGTCTTTCTCACAGCAGATGGTAGAGATGGAAGAACCGAGTTTCTACTCCAAAGGGACACAGGTCATTTCCACTGTCATCTCTTTAGAAACACAGTCACCTGACAAGCCTCATGTCAACAGCACAAGGAGTATAATCTTTACCCAGGGATGACTCCATGGGAAAGGGCAGCAAACATTTTAACAATCACACACCATGGGAAAGGGCAGCAAACATTTTAACAATCACACAATCTACCACAAAGAGTTTCAATAGCTCACCCAGGGTCACACAGATTTTAAAAGCCAAGATTCAAAGCCACTTCTGACTAATGCAAAAATCTTTCTGGGGTCCTGCCTGGCTTTTCCTCCATTCATTTTAAGCACGTCGTCTTTATGATTAAAATCTTCTGTCCTTACAATATTTAAAATATAGCAACAACAACAACAACAATGGCAAAACAGCAACAACAGCATTAAAAATTTTTAAACTAGCTTTTTTGCAAAGAATCTCAAATTGCAGAGAATCCCAATCCTTCCCCCAGTCAAAAACTGGCTGGCCACGTCCAAGATTCCAGCTGGTTCTTTTTCAGCTGTAATTTAAGCTGCTGCTTCTTTGGTTTTCTGGCTTGTGAGATGGGGATAAGTCCTTGCCCTCCATTTCAAGAATTTACTTAGCATTTACTATACTAAAAGGCTTATATTAATTTACTTCTCAAGACTGTCACTGGGACCCTGCTCTTTGGCAGCTGGGTTTACAGGTCCTGCAGTGAACCCACCTAATAAGCTGTGTAATCACACAAAAAAACCTAGTGATTAAAAATATGGAAATGTACTTTTAAGCTCCCTTTCAGTCTTAGATTCATGAAGCTGTCTTATCTTCTACTGACTATTTTCACCTCGGAGTTGTCAGGAACGAAGCAGAACCTGTCAGTCCCAAGAATCAGTGTTTGAACTAATTATCTTCCAGATACTCCTGCTGACCCGGAAATTCTACCTGAGGCCTTGGTCTTAGCCTTAACCTTGAGAACACTCAGCAGAAATCCAGTCCCTCTTACCCTCAGATATTTGAGGATGTCATCACATGGCACCTCCATGGGAACACTCTTCACTCCCTTTCTGCAGACGACCTGGTCCTGGGGCACCTGCTGCTCTGACTACACCCTGGGTGCTGGGCTGTTTGGGTCAGTCTCTGCTGCATGGCTCCGGAGTTGCTCCTCGGAGTGCAGGTTTGCATCTATCAGGCTCCCGGTGTGCTCACGGTCACCCTGCATTTGGGGATGGGGGCAGTGGGGGTTGTCATTAGGCTATCTCTGTAACTGAGGCCAAGAGCTATGACTTTTTCAGACTGGCTTCTCATGGTTCAACAGCATCCTCACCAGGGCAAAATATGATGGAGATGGAAGCGGGGGAGAGTAGGGAAGGGGGCTGGTAAGGAGGAGGGTAACACAGGGCAGCGGGAATAGAGAAAGACCGCAAACATCACTTTCATCTGTCCCTGGCTGCCTCTGCACTGAAAACGACTTCCAGTCTCCCCAGGGGATGAGCATTGAGAAGTTTCCATCTCATTAACCACCTAGTGGACCCAAAAAAAGGCCTTGTCCACCTCCCAGGGTCAAACAATCCCACAGCATCAGGAGTCCCTCCGCCTCTCCCCGCTCCCGAAGCGAGTGCATGAGGCCGTTCAGCAAGGCGTCCTACCAGAGTTGCGGTCAGATGGCTCACGTCCAATCCCCAACTCACAGGAATGTGACCAACACATCTACTCTAAAAACTTCCAGAGTCCTTGGTGTTCTTTTTTATTCTTTTAAGCTGAACGTTATGCCCTCCAGCTTACCTGGCCTCCACACTTTTGAGAAGATGTGTATCCCACCTCCAAGGGGGTGGTCAGTGAGCGTGAAGAAAGAATTTCAAGATGGATGGGAAAAAATAGTGAATTAACAGAGAGATTTTACAAATACGTAGTACAGATTTTTCTTAATGCAATCACATCTTTCATTTTAACTTATGACTTGCTGGAAGAGCTTCCAAAATCAGCAGTCTGAGCATGGCCTGGGTTAGCAGAAGAGAGGGAGGCTTTCTGAGGGGGTTGCAGTGGGTTCCTTCTCCCTGCCCATCTCTGCGTGGGTCCCTTTGCCAGGGCCTCCCCCTGCCCTTCCCACTGCTTTAAAACGAGGCTGACCCACGAGGCT
This sequence comes from Sapajus apella, assembly GCF_009761245.1. NCBI lineage: Eukaryota > Metazoa > Chordata > Mammalia > Primates > Cebidae > Sapajus > Sapajus apella. The sequence continues at coordinate 17,908,289 of NW_022436989.1, forward strand.
GCTCCAAGTGTGAGTGACCCAAATGAAGTCATCCCCTTCCCAGCAGGAGAGGGAGAAGAGTTGGGTTTTCATCTGATTTTCTCAGCGGATGTGGAAGTGCGTTTGTTATTGTTCTCAAATGGCTGATGGGAGAAGCCGTGGCTTGGAGACTGGGTAAGGGGTGGGGCAGGGAAGGCTGGGCTCCGCTTGGGAGAGGTGCCTGGGCCCAGTGGCCTGTGCCTGCTCATTCGGCCAGCAGCACTGAAGGGAGAGGTTTTAAATGGGGGGTTTAAATACCTCACGTTCTCACTTATAAGTGGGAGCTAAATATTGGGGTATGCATGGACATAAATATGGGAACACTAGACAGTGGGGACTACAAGAGGGGGAGAGAGGAAGGGGGGCGAAGGCTGAAACCCTACCTATTGGGCACTAATTGCTCACTTCCTAGATAACGAGATCATCGGTACTCCAAACCCCAGCCTCGCAAAATATATGCATGTAACAAACCTGCACGTATACTCCTGAATCTAAAAATAAAAGTTGAAATTATTTTTATTTCAAAGTAAAAAGTAATTTTAATGTGTTTTGGTGTACAGCAAATAAATGAACATAAAGTGTTATATAATTTTATTAGAAAAGTTTGACTAATTAGTCATAGAACTAAATGGGCAGCATTTTTAACCAGTAAATAGAAGCTGTGAATTATTTTCAAATACCAGACAGAAGTATTAATATGTTAAATGGAAAGTTTTTAGGACTAAAAACCGTTACTGAATTAGAGACAGAAATTCAATAGGCCATATTTCCGAACACTGTAAATGACAGTAAATTATCAACTAAAGTGTAAACAAGCAGCAATTTCAAGCCACATACAAATTTTAAGAACTTCTAAATTAACTGCTGAATTAAATGGAAAATCTAAACTGCGATTATTTTTAATGAGTCAGGGAAGCTCTAATTCAGCAGTGTAGTGCTAAAGACCTGAGTTCAAGTAAATAATTCTACCAATATTAGCTTAGTGTTATGGAGCAAGAGACATTCTGACCACATTTAATTACTGTTCTCTGCAGCACAGTATTGTCATTTTAGAAATGGATGCAAAATGTACGATTAAATGTCTAAGATTAAAAAAATACAAATTAAAATATAATATAGATTATTATTTAAGTATAATAGGACCAACAGATCATTTTTAATGGACAACTGCCATTAAAAAGACAGCTTGTTGCTCACAGTTCCCAAGAGGAGGGGCCGCATCACATTTAGGGGACCATATAGGTAAGCAGCAGGGTGGGCCAGAAGGCAGAAGGAGGGGGACTATGGGCCAGAGCCTTCACTGTGGTTTTTGTGAGAAATGTGTGAGGCAGGGTAAGAAGGCTTAGGATTGGCTAGTCCTAGTAAATTTCAATAGGCTCTGGGGCCTAGGGCTGTTCTGAACCTGTACCTAGTCCTGGGGTGATGAAGGCAGGGGACAGTGAACTAGAATATAAAAGCCCCAGAGAGGAGCTGCCGAGAGCCTGGGCCCTGCTTCTGTTGGTCTGCATATGAAAAGCACGCTTGCAGCTTGCACGTGACCTTTTTGCTATCTCCAGGGATTGGCTGGCCCTGGGAGGGACAGCTCCTCCAGGGTCAGCAAGACCCCTGATGTCAAAGCGTCAGAATACAAAAACCAAAAGGCATGGGCAATACAGACAGGCAGCCTCTGGATGAATACTCTGTAATCTCTGTTGAGGATATTCTGCATCCAACCAGGCTGACGTCAGCCTCAAGATTTCTGTTCCTAACAGGCACATAGAGTGGGAATATTCAGTGGGAGAGTATCTCCATCAGACACATAGCGATTGCCCCAACCCTGCTTCTCCTAAGGTTCCCTGGGATTCTTCAGTGACAGATTTATCAGGTCAGTGTTCCAGCCTGTATCAGCCACACCACTTCACACCTTTCTGAGTGAGCCGGCCCATCAGCAGGGGCCAGCAGCCAACAGGCATTGACAGCTCCTGGTCGAATGTCACTGGTGGTGTTTGCAGAACAGCCCAATGTGACAGCTTCCAAGATGGCTGCCCTTGTGTTTCCTTCACAGCCTCTGTCCTGTGCTTTTCTCCCAGGAAGAGCTGAGCTAATCCTATGATTTTGTAGCCTAGCTTATTTGCTAAACAAATAGCGGAAGCAAATGACAGACTTGTTCTTTGGTCGGCCTCACATCACAGGCAGAGGCACAACCAAAATTCAGAATTGCAGCTTGAACTATGCACAGCGCTGCACCACCCATCCCACACTTATGGAGGGCCATAAAGAAAAACACACACAAGCACAGAATAGGTCTCACTGGAGAAGCTGGGGTGGTTATCACCTTCCCCACCGAGTTGCTGGAAGACAGCATATAGAGGCCCTTGTCTGCTCCAAAGAAAACAGGCCCTTATTTCATCTCTTCCTGCTCTGTCCAGCCCCATCCAACCCCGGTCCCTCCCAGACGCATGCCAGATGGGTCCTGATGAATGTCATCCCCCGATCAACAATCCCCCCACTGTGAACAAACCCCAACCCATTTATTCTGTGGTTAATCCATGTTTTAATAGGTGTAATGATTAAACTGCCTCCACTAACAATTGGGTTCACTGGAATGTAAGAATTTGAGTGAATCCATTAGAAACATCTGTGGATAGATACTGACACATGACACGCATCCCCTATAAATGGAAATGCAGACATGGCAAAGATGAAGACAAATGATGTCAGAGGTAACAAGCAAAGATGCTCCCCCACTGGGTCAGAGTTCTGGCCTGACGTGGAGCCATCTGAGGCCTCCATACCTGTGTCTGCTGTGCAGTCCTCTAGGACTCCCCTGGGAGAGTTGCCTGACATGCCTGACCTGCCCCAGGTCCAGCTCTCTACCTGCCCTTACCTTACCTTTGATGACACGTGGTCACTTCAAGATGCTGTCCCTGTTTGAGACCCAGTGCAAGGCCAGAGCTCACAGGCCCTGGTCTCCATGGCCATGTCAGCACAGTGCAGATCCAGTGTGCAGATCCACTGTCAGTCACCTCCTCTGCCACAAGTCCCCTTACCGGTCACTTTCTTTTCTGCACACGGAGCATTTCCCTCATGTCCCTATGCTGAAGGCCCCTTCGGTTATTGCTTTCCAAATTTTTGAGAATCAGGGCCTTACTCTGCCACTCAGGAGAGTAAATTCCACCACTGGAGTTCAATGGTGAAATCATGGTTTACTGCAGCCTCAACCTTCTGGGCTCAAGTGATCCTCCCACCTCAGCCTCCTGAGTAGCTGGGACCACAGGCGCACACCACCACTCCCAACTAATTTAAAAAGAATAAAATTTGTAGAGATGGCATTTCACCACATTGCCCAGGTTGATCTCAAACTCCTAGACTCAAGCAATCCTCCCACCTTGGCCTCCAAAAGTTCTGGGATTATAGGTATGCGCCACTGTGCCAGACCCACTGTCCAAATTTTCAACGTCTCCCCTGATACCCACTTACCTTCCTATCCTAAATTCTAACTTAGCCCATTCCCTCTACTGAGAAGAAACATGAACATGACTCAGTCCAGTTTTGACCACTCTGGCTTGGCTTAGCCCATGCTCTCTCTCATGCTAAGCTTTCTGGGAAGGCAGCTAATTAGCAAACCATTCCATGGTCACTCTTTGCTTCAATTCTCTACCTGGCCCTGTCCACCTCCCCAGCCAAAGGAGGCCAGGACAGCTATGAGAAGATCACATTTACAGAGAATGACCACATATTCCTCCTCTTTCTTCTCTGCAGTGTTACTGTTAAAACGACAGTCACTGTCATAAGAATAAACGTGTACTGGGGGTCAGCACAGTGGCTCACACTGTAGTCCCCACTGGAGCCCAGGGATTCAGGACCAGCCTGAGCAACAGAGTGAGGATTTTTTAAAGTGTGTTGAGAGACGGAAATGAAATATATTTTCCTTTAGGCTTCTTAACCTTTGCATTTGCTGTGTCTTGTGCTAGAAATGCCCTTTTTAACCTCTTGACTTGGGTGGGGGAGGCCTTGTTTATTTAAATTCCAGTTCATTTAAATAACCAGTTAAAATCTTATCTTCTGTGTGGAAACTGCCTCCAGCTTCCCTTCAGGAGGCCGCTGCCTCTTCCTCAGCATCCGCGCTCCGCTCCGAGGCCTCCTCAGGCCCTCTCCACTGTGGCTGTGCTTGTGCCCCGCTGTTAGGCCATTCCTGCATTTCTATAAAGAAATACCTGAGGCTGGGTACTTTATAGACAAAAGAGGTTTAGTTGGCTCAGGATTCTGCAGGCTTTACAGGAAGCATGGTGCTGGCATCTGCTTGGCTTCTACGGCAGCTTCAGGAAGCTTACAATCGTGGTGGAAGGTGAATGGAAAGCAGGCACGGCCCATGGCAACAGCAGAAGCAAGCAAGGGAGAGCTGGGGGCCCGGGAAGGGGTCACACGCTTTTAAACGACCAGGCCTTGTGTGAACTCAGAGCAAGAGCCCACTTATCACCAAGAGGATGGCCCCAACCATTCATCAGGAACCCGCCCCCATGATCTAATCACCTCCTGCCAGGCCCTACCTCCAGCACTGGGGATGACACTTCAACATAAGATTTGCGGGGGACAAATATCCAAGCTTTGAGACTGCGAGTACTGCCTCAGTCACCTCTGGATCCCCTTAGGCCTCAATGACTGTTTACTGTGCAGGTGGAAGGGGACAGAGAAAGCAATAGCCATTGGCAGTGGGGTGGGCAGCTGTGTGATGGAGTAAGAAAGAGTAACTTTAACCCTCTGTGCCTCAGTTTTCTCACCTGTGAAATAGGTGTGACGGTGGTAATACCCATGTCCTGGTGGTGGTTGTGAGAATCAGATGAGTAATAAAACACTTATATTGGTGTCTGGAATTGGCACCTAATAAATGCTCAGTGAACAATAATTCCCATTATCTTAGAGATATAGATAAGGTCTTGAATGAGCCAACTTTTATTACTTAAAGTAATGAAACCTACGGTAAGATGGTTATCTTTAAAATCGAAGCCCAGTCATTTCAAACGGTTTTTCAAGCCATCCTGCACCCTCACTTCCTACTTTCCTTTCCTTCAATGGCGAAATGATCAAAAGTGGGATAGAGTGGGCTGGCGGTGAGGGTAAAGGTAAAAATGGGATTCAGAATAGTGTAAAAAGAGCCTGGTCAGCCCCTAAACTGCAGAGAGGGCACAGGACACAGAGCGACGAGCTCGAGGCACAGGTTAGAGGGTGCCCTTCCACCTCAGCCCTACACACGTGCTCACTGAGACTTGGACAAGTCACTTAATTCCTTTTAACTTCAATGCAGTCATCTGTGAAATGGGGATGAGGAGGCCACCATGGCTTCTATCGTCTCATAAATCCTGAAATAAATCTTATGATTCTCATTCTAAATGTAATTCTCCATATACAAGTCATTCGATGCTGGAGAAATAACAAAAGTTTTATTTATTTTTACCCTCAGCCTTAGAGGTGAACAAGCTAGTAACAACAAAAAAAGTCAATATGTATGTGTGTATATGCTTTCTTTTTAAGAAAGAGAGGAACATTAAAAAAAATCCAAAAATCAACTTTGATTTTGGATTGTTGAAATCCAAAAATCAAATGGAATAATAAATATTTTTACATTATTTACAAAGCTATTTATTTTTAATATTTAAAATGTGTATTATGTATCATATATTATATATAAATATATATGAGGGGCTGTTGTCATTAATAGGTATATCTGATGGTTTTCATAATGGTCTCTCACCAACACATCATTTGAAATGGAAATCATAACTTTGAGCAATATGAAAACTCCCGTTTCCCAGGAGGAAGTTTAGAATTTAGAATTGCTGATGCTCTAAGAGTCCACCTTCCCGAAGCTGGGTAGCCTCACCCTGGGAGAAGCATTAGCACAGAGGGTGGCCAGTCCCTTGATGGCGGGTTTTCCATTCTCACGCTTTCCAGGCTAGAGCTGCCCGTCTTTGTGTGGTTATTTATTACAGGCCAGATTCGGCAGGATGGGACGTGACCACAGCAGACACAGGTTGCTGGGTGCTGCAAAAATGCCTCGTGTTGTATCACGCCTCCTGCAAATGAGCTCCCTGCCTTCCCCACCCCGTTTCTCATTAGTTTTCCCCAAGCCCCCACCCACCGGGGTAGCTGGAGGGTGGGGTGCAATTACTCCTGACCCAGATTTATAGCTAGGGTTGGGGAGAAGGAAGTGACCATCCTGGCAGGTTAAATGGCTTGACCTGGGTCACATTGCCATCACTAACTGCAAAAAAAAGGCCTATTTTGCTGGCCTTTCAAATCTCAGAGCACACAGCTGCGACCCGAGAACCACATGGCTTCCCTGCTGGCCTGCTTGGATTATTCATGCAGAAATGGAGCTCCTTACTCAGGATTATGTGTGCCTTGGCGGCTAACTCTAATTCTGGTGTTGTGTTACTTCTTAATTATTTGGAAGAAAAAGTCGTTTGATTTTTTTTTCAATCAGGGTTTACCACATTTTGATGTCCCCAAACCAGATGAAAGTGCATGTCTGAATTTTCCATGTTTGAGGATGTTGTATTTGGAAAGATCTGAGCCTGCAAGGAATCGCTTTTGGAGAAAGTCTCTTTCAGTTTGGAGGCAGTAGGAGTTATAGCTACAAATGTGTCTTGTAATTTTTCTAATTATGATAAACATATGTAACAAAATTCACCATTTAACTATTTTTAAATGTGTAGTTCTGTGGCATTCGGTGCATTCACACAGTTCTAACATCACCACCACTCGTCTCTAGTGCTCTCTTAGCTTCTCAAACAGAAACTGTCCCATTAAACACTAACTCCCCATTTTCCTCCCTCCCCTCCACCCCTGGAACCCATCATTCTACTTTCTGTCTCTATGAATTTGACTATTCTAGGTATCTCCTATAAGCAGAATCATACAGTATTTGTCCTCATGTGACTGACTTAATTCACTTGGCATAATATCTTCAAGGTTCACCCATGTTGTGGAATGTTTCCAAATTTCTTTCCTTAGATAAGGCTAAACAATATTCCACAGTATGGATATACCAATTCTTTTAGCCATTCGTTTGTTGATGGACATGAATGGATCCTCTTGCACGTTTAAATCAGCTATTCCCATTAGCCTTATTTCCTTTCAAATAAAAATTTCAGAAAACTTGCATCAGGTAAACGTGTTTTTGTTTTTTTTTTTAATTTTGACTTTTTAAAAAAGGCAAAATTCAAACTGTGTAAGGATAGAACTTCCTGCTTTTATAAAATAAGTATTCCATGAGCAAAGATGTTACCATGCAGTTAACAGAGCTAAGCCTTCGGGGTCCCTCCCTTATTTGAACCCTTTCCGAGGCCCTGAAAGAGGCCCTGGCAATTCTGTAATTGTAATTTTGTATTATTTTTCTTAACAAGTGTCCCCAAGATTTTATAAGCGTAAAGCTCTTCAAAACCTGGGTTTGCCCTGCTTATGAGTCAGGACTGAGCTGGAAAGCCAGGAAGCTGAGTTGCCTTTTCACAGAGGGATTTCTGGAGGCTTTTTCATCTGAAAAATGGAGGAGCTTTTGCCCTCAAATCAATGGTGTCCTCTCTTCCCCTCCCCACCCTCATTTTCTTTCCCAAATCTTCCTGATGTTGATAAAAATGGGCTTGTTCAGCAAAATGAAACAAAGAAAATTGAGACAATTGCCTCAGTTGAGATGAGACTCTTGTGGGACTGTTAAATGTATAGCCTCGATTTTTCTAAAATCACCCGAAGTTTAGTGATTCTCCCTCCCTTGGCCTGGGACCCCAGGGAAGAGAGCCAGGCTGCTCATCTTTGTCCTTCACACACGTGCATGATCGCTCTGGCAGGGAACACGTGTGCTGCTCACAACCCGTTGGAGACCAGAGGATAAATCAAATTGTTCTGTGCAGAGAGAAACTGGGTCCTGAGCAGCAAATCAATGGATAATCCATGTGCATTTTTAATGCACTTTTCCTTGCATTTAACACCATCCTTCTACCCAGACCCAGCCCCTCAGACAATGGGAAACAAAAGCCATTTCCCCTTGGCCCCATGAGTTACCTCCCAGCAGTTGGGCTCTTGCAGACCCACAGGAGAGCAGCTGGCAGAGGATCAAGTGCTGGAAAGGGGGAGGGGGAGAAAGCCACCCTGAGGGACGGGGGCTGGACTTTGGTGACCGATCACCATAATCACCGCCTTTAGAGAGAGGGAAGGGCAAACAGCAAAAATCTATATTTTTGATGAATAAAACACAACTGGATTCATGTTGAGAAGGTGAAATAATGAGAGAGCACTTGGCAGGTTTGTAAACTGATGTGTTTCTCTCCCACAGCTCTGGAATTGCTGAGTTGCCCCAGTGATAGGAGGCCCTGGTGCTGATTTTCAGAATCAGGTTCAAGTTACCCCAATGTTAACTCCCAGAGAGGGAGATCCCCACAGCCATCTGGAGAAGGACTTTGCACTTTTCTGTATCCAAAACTTGAGTAGAAATGGCCTTTCTTAGGGACAAACAAAAATTCAACAAATTTTTATAGCATCAACATTTTAAATTAAAATGTAAGCTATAAATAGAGAAAAGTGCACACATCATAAATATACAGTTCAAGGCTGGGCATGATGGCTCACACCTGTAATCCCAGCACTTTGGAAGGTTGAAGCAGGCATATCACTTGAGCCCAGGAGTTCGAGACCAGCCTGGGCAACATAGTGAAACACTGTCTCTACAAAAAATAAAAAGTTATCCAGCTGTGGTGGTGTGCATCTGTGGTCCCAACTACTTGGGAGGCTGAAGCAGGAGGATCACTTGAGCCTGGGAAGTTGAGGCTGCAGTGAGCTGCGATCACACCATTGCACTGCAGACTGAGTGACAGAGGCCCTGTCTCTAAAAATAAAAATAAAATCAAGCAAATAAATAAATAAATACACAGCTTAATAGGGACTCACAAAGTCAATACACCGGAGAAACCAAAAACACAATATAGAAATGCAATCAAGAGGGCAGGGCACAGCGACTCACACCTGTAATCTCAGCACTTTGGGAGGCTGAGGTGGGTGGATTACAAGGTCAGGAGTTCAAGACCAGCCTAGATCATGAGGTCTGGAGTTCGAGACCAGCCTGGCCAACATGGTGAAACCCCATCTCTGCTAAAAGTACAAAAAAATTAGCTGGGCATGGTGATGGGCACCTGTAATCCCAGCTGCTTGGGGGGCAGAGACAGGAGAATTGCTTGAACTCAGGAGGCGGAGGTTGTAGTGAACCAAGATTGTGCCACTGCACTCCAGCCTGGGTGACAGAGCCAGACTCTGAAGAAAAGAAAAAGAAAGAAAGAGAGAAGGAAGGAAGGAAGGAAAGAAAGAAAAAAAGAAAAGAAAAGAAAGCAGGAAAGGAAGGAAGGAAGAAAGGGAGGGAGGGAAGGGAAGGAAGGAAAAAGAGAGAAAGAGAGAGAAAAGAAAAGAAAGAGAAGAAGGGAAGAAGGAGAGGAAGGAGGAAGGAAGGAAGAAGGAAAGGAAGGAAGGAAAAGAAAGAAAGGCAACTGAGAAAGAGAACACAGGGCCTTCCCCGTGTTCTCTCCCACCTGCTGCCTCCCTCTTTACTGCCTTAATTAAGATAGCCATGATCTTAATTTCTAATAAATACCACAGAGTACCTTTGCCTCTTTCTGAACTTTACATAAATGTAGTCACACAGTAGGTTCTCTTTAATTTCTGATGTATCACGCTCACATTGTATTTGAGCTTCCTCTCTGTTTCGCTGTAGCAGTCAGTTGTCCATTTACACGGGTGTGTGGTATATTCCCTTGGATGAATGTACTGCAGTTTATTTGTCCATTCTACTGTTGATGGAAATTGGAATTGTTTCCAGTCTTGCTGCAAACATTCTTACCACGTCATTTGAAATATAAATATTTTGAGGGAATATTTCTAGGAATGGGATTCCTGGATCATAGGGTATTTGTAAGTTTAGCTTTAGTAGGTACTGCAAACCTACCAAATCAACTTATTATTCAATGAAGGGTATAGTACTCTTTTTAATATTTTCCCATTTTTATTTTACTTGTTTAATTGACATATTTGTCAGGTACATAGTGGTATTTTAATAGATAAAGTGATCAGATCAGGGTAATTGGCACATCTACCATCTCAAACAATTATTCTTCTTCATACTAGGGACATTTAATATCCTCCTTCTAGCTATTTGAAACTATAGTATGTTATTGTCATCTATAGTCATCCTACAGTGCTATAAAACACTAGAACTTATTCTATCTAGCGGTAATTTTGCATCCTTTAAAGTCTCCCCCTATCCATCAATTCCCCCTGCCCTTCCCAGACTCTAGTATCCTCTGTTCTTTTTGAAATTGAGTGAAATACAAATGGAAAGACAATGTATAGTCCCACTCTCCCAGATATTCCATGTGGTCAAGGGATCTGCTTGTGAAAGAGTAAAGAACAACTTATTTGATTGGGCACCAAATTGATGAACTGATACCAAGTGTCATAGGATCAAAGTCATTGGTAGGGGAGAATGCCCAGGCCTCTTTCCCCAACAACAGTGAGGAAATTGACTTTACAGGGACATGCCAGTCCCCAGGCTCATGGGGGCCTTGCTCTTTCCCTCTGCTCCTTTTCTGCAGCAGCTTTGCCTCTCTGCTTTTGATTCTCACCACACTGTAGAAGGCCTCAGTGTCTATGAACAAGGTACTCTCGAATAGAACAATAATAAAACAACAATAGAGATTGTTTTCTTATAGAAATTTCAGCCAAGTTATTTGAAACCAATTAGCCCTATGAAAACAATCAAAGCTCTAATTTAAATATTCAAAACGTCTCCTTAACAGTGTCAAACAGCTGGCAAAGTTGTAAGAAACTTCCAGGCCAAAGCCTATGGTGAGTAGAAACAGAGAAACAAGGAGAGGAGAGGCTGCTTCTACCCCAGGTCCTTTGCCAAGCCAGGTAGGCCTGGCCTTCAGTTTTAGCAGCATTGAGGGCCGGGGACCAGAAGTTAAGGCCCAATGTTGACCAAAGGAGGGAAGTCTAACAGGATACCTTCTCCACATAAGCTGGGATTTCAGCAGCCTACAGCCTAAGGACAGTGGTTAACCAGAAATAAAACCACCTCACTTTCCACCTCTGGGAGACTGCAGGTAAGGTTCTCTTGGTGATAATTAGAGCAGAGGAAAAATATCAGAAAAACAGTCATAGCCCCTAAGGAATTGTGACCACAGGGTGACTCTCGTAAGGATGTGCATCATAGTTGCACATCACCTGGATAGTACTGGAAACCTTTAATTATGAATTTATTTTAAAGTAGTCCCAGGCTGGTAGTGTCTTCAGGTGCCTAGAAGAATGAACCCCAAATTCTATTATGGATAAGCATCTTCTAAACATAGACCTAGAAATTCTTTTACAAGGACAATGAGTAGTACACTGTGAAAACTAGCCAAGTACGCAAGGAAACAAGGCATCACAGACAAAAAACAACTGAAAGAATAAACGGAACAAATATGCCTTTAATATTTAGGTATTGAAATTAACAGACAAAGTCAAATAATGATGCTCACCGTGTTTAAAGAAATAAAATAGGCTTAAAAATAATTCCAGATAAGGCCGGGCACGGTGGCTCAAGCCTGTAATCCCAGCACTTTGGGAGGCCGAGGCGGGTGGATCACGAGGCCAAGAGATCGAGACCATCCTGGTCAACATGGTGAAACCCCGTCTCTACTAAAAATACAAAAAACATTAGCTGGGCATGGTGGCGCGTGCCTGTAATCCCAGCTACTCAGGAGGTTGAGGCAGGAGAATTGCCTGAACACAGGAGGCAGAGGTTGCGGTGAGCCGAGATCGCGCCATTGCACTCCAGCCTGGGTAACAAGAGCGAAACTCCGTCTCAAAAAAAAAAAAAAAAAAAAAAAAAAAATAATTCCAGATAACAGGAATCTATAAAAAGTGACCTAGCATATTTTTAAAAGGACAAATAGAACTTCTAGAAATAATAATACAATATCTAAAAGTTAAAATTCCTTTGGTGGGTTTAATAGCAAATTAACACAGCTAAAGAGAAAATTGTCATATTTCATTAGATCTGAGACACTATTGATTATAAGATGCACCACTATTTTCTGAACACTAAGAAAGAAAACAATGTTGTCAATTAAACTATGGCACAATGCTTTTCTATTAGAAATTTTAGTTTGCACTTACTGAAAAAGCTCTTTTAGACTTGTATTTTTAAACTCTGTGCCTAAATAGAACCCTTATGCAGACATAAAAGGGAAAATATGATTGAAATGAACTGGTTTAAGATGTTCCTAAAACCTCTTCACAGGCAGAGTCTGATTCTTCCAAGTCATTTTTAACTCAAAGTTTCATTTGTGTTTTTTCACTTGCTGTTGAGATGCCCCCATGACTGTTTCCAGGATCTTCTTTCAGGGCTCTAATTCCCATTCTGCGAGGTCTGATTCCGGTGCTTTTGTGACCCTGCCAGACATGGCCAATTTATAAAAAGTTTTCCACTGCAGTGCAATTCGATGAAAAGGTTTTGGATGTCAAGTAGGGCTCACTTCTATCCTTCCCCAAATTGTCCTGTTTGTTGATTGAAACATCAAAGAACTACAGTGGTCCAGTTCTGCTGTCACAAGTAACAACTATGTTCACTTCTGGGCAGATGATGACTGTGGTTTTAAAACAGCATCAGTTGTAACATCAGCGCTGTTTCAGTATGTACAAGTGTGAAAAATATATACAGTTGGCCCTCAGCATCCACAGGGGATTGGTTCCAGGACCCTCTCTGATACAAACTCTGCAGATGCTTACATCCCTGATATAAAATGGCATAGTATTTGCATGTAACCTATGCACATCCTCCCATATACTTTAAATTATCTTAAATGACTTCTCATACCTAATACAATGTAAATGCTATGTAAATAGCTAGGATATGGTAGTAGTTTATTTGTATTATTTTTTATTGTTGTGTTGTTATTTTATTTATTTATTTACTTAGAATATTTTCAATCTGTGCTTAGTTGAGCCCACAGAGGCTGAATCCACTGATAGGGAGGACTGACTGTAGATATCTCAGAATGGGTAAAGAATGGTAGATGAAGACCTGCTCCCACATATTTGGGGTCTCCTTATTTCTACTGCTGCCAGTGTAAGGGGTTTTCAACACTTTCTGTTTTATGATTCCACCTCCCCAGCCTCACCTCCCCCACTCTTCCAGTTCTGGGCTGCCCCCAGGTGCTCAGAGTTCTTTATAGCCCTCCTCACTCCACCCCGACCTCACCCTTACTGCTCTTGCCACCGGCTCCTAGCCATCTGCTATTGGCACTGCCAGGGCATGGTCCTCTTCGTGCAGTCAGACTCTCCCGGGCCAGGTCTTCCTGGGGTGCTTATTAGATGAGCACCTTGCGGAGCTTCATTAGCTCTTTGGTACTGAAGGCAAGGTTTAATGCACAGATGAACATTTTATCAAGTGGTAGCCACAAACTAAGTGCCTTTTGGCCAATAAATATTTGTTAAATTCCTGCTTTGGGGGCCTGTGAGAAGAGCTCCTAAAAGGATCACACACAGAGAGCTGAGACACTTTGTTCCTGTCCTCTGGGAACATTCATCAGAGACGCACTCAGCCGTGAGAACAGTGCATGGCCGCAAGAAGGGGCTTCATGAAGTGCTTCAGCAGTGTTTGAGACAGTACGTTTAAGTTTTAATATTGTATTCAGTAGGTCTGGTCAAAATGACTCATAATAGCATTTCAACTCTAATTTTTTCCTACTTGCAATTGATACAGCCTTCAATTTTTTACCATAGGATAGTTTTTCTTTTCATCTTATCAGGGAAATAGGATCCCACACACCAGACTATTTGTATAGAATTATGTAATACAGCCATCATCAATTTTGAGAAATTTGCTTTTACATATCATTTACACATTGTTTCTGTCCAATTAAAGCTACTAAAGATTTCTGTTCATACTTAGGGAAGGGAAGCATGATTTTTCCATTGGCCAGTCTTCTTAGAGAATGAAAATTTATTTGCAAACTCTTCTTCTCCAGCAGCCACAACCCCAAAACAGCTTCCTTAGCCATGAACACCCTTGGAGTTTGATGGAGTGACATGAGTGGACCATAAGGTTTGTCTTCTGCTGCTGCAACACATTTCGCAAACCTGGGGGCTTCAATAATACAAATTTATTATCTTATAATACAGTTCTGGAGGTCAGAGGTCTGACACAATTCTTATTGGGTAATAGTCAGAGTTTTGACAAGGCTGCTTTCCTTGTGGAGGCTCTAGGGGAGAGTTCTTCCTTCCCTCTTCCAGTTTCTTTTTTTTGTTCTGTCGCACAGGCTGGAGTGCAGTGGCATGATTTCCGGCTTACTGCAAACCTCTGCCTCCTGGGTTCAAGCAATTCTCCTGCCTCAGCTTCCTGAGTAGCTGGGATTACAAGCACACACCACCACGCCCAGCTAATGTTTGTATTTTTAGTAGAGACGGGTTATCGACACTTTGGCCAGACTGATCTTGAACTCCTGACCTCAGGTGATCCACCCGCCTCAGCCTCCCAAAGTGCTGGGATTACAGGCGTGAGCCACCATGCCCAGCTGCCCTCTTACGGTTTCTAAAGGCTGCCCCCTTCCTTAGCTCATGACCACTTTGCTCCATCTTCAAAGCCAGCAATGCTGCATCTCTCTGATCATTCTTCTGTATCACATCTCCCTCTGATCCTCTTCTGCCTGCCTCTTCTACATTTAAGGACTCTTGTTCTTGAACAAGGACATTGGCCTCACCTGGATAGTCTAAGATAATCTCCCTACCTTAAGGTCAGTTTATTAGCCACCTTAATTCCATCTGCAATCTCCATCCCCTTTGCCATGTAACATAACGTAGTCACAGGTTCTAGAGATTCGGGCACAGGTATCTTTGGGGAGCATTATTCCGCCTACCATAGTCTGGAGAAGATGAGAATTGGCCAGATCATGGAGGGAACAGCAACCTCAGCACTGCTTTCTGATCCAAGTACAACACACTGGGAATGGCTGTGAGACAATTCTTCCAAAAAATACTTGCTGACTATCAAGAATCTGTATAAGTGACAGTGGTTTTCTGTCTCTGTGTATACCATGTCCAGACCCTATTGGTCCCCAAGGATGTTTCATCTCAAAGAGACAACCAGCTCAGTGTTTCAGCATCGTTTACAATGTGGGGAAGAATTCCTCCTGGATCTCAAAGGGGATAAATGATGGAATTAGTGAGAATTTCTGAAATTGAGAAAGTTAAAAGTTGGCAAACTCTCCTTTATCATTCATATTAGGCTTAAACTTAGCAACTTACCAAGATTGCCTTGAGCCTCCATGCCATCATTTTCATTGTTAAGTGAGCACAGCCAATCTGGTTCTGCTTTATTTATTTATTTAGAGACAGGCAGGGTCTCTTTCTGTCATGAGGTTGGAGTGCAGTGGCCCAATCATAGCTTGCTGCAGCCTTAACCTCCTGGGCTCAAGTGATCCTCCCACCTCAGCCTTCCTAGTAGTGGGGACTACAGTCATTCACCGCCACACCTGGGTAATTTTTAAATGTTTTGTAGAGACAGGGGTTTCACTGTGCTGCCCAGGCTGCTCTCAAACTCCTGGGCTCAAGCAATCCTCCTACCTTGGCCTCTCAAAGTGCTGAAATTACAGGTGTGAGTCAGAAAGCCCGGCTCCAATCCATTTTATACTCTGATCCATCAGCACTGAGTTACACAGAACACAACACACTCTCACTAGTGTAAGCGGCGAATAACTTATTCAGGGTTTGAAATGGTTTACAGAATCATTGGGAGAGCTGAAGAAACAGATTTGAGGCTGAGCTTCTAGGAATCACATCTGAAGCCACACTGCAGGACTGGTTGCCAAAGTCACCCCAGTCCCCACAGTCCCCACAGTCCCCACAGCTCCTGCTGCCCTGAGAAGGCTGCCTGCTGAATCAGAAACCCACAGTTAGCGCTGCAGTCTGCAGAGCTGCACAGGGAAAGCTGCCTCCAAGAAATCGAGGCGCTGCTCCTGCAGCTGCTGACTGCAGAACCATGATCTTTCTGCTACAGTCCCGCACCTGCAAAACTCAAAGTCTTGTGTCCCGTCTCTTGTTCCCCTTAACTCTGCTCTGAAATCAACCCTTCCAGGAGGGAATTTGCTTGGCAGATACTAGTCACATCTGGAGCCTTGGGCCTAGGAAATGTAGGGTTTAGCTCTCCAGGCTCTGGGTGAAAGAAAGGAGAGTGTTAGGATACATCATGAGGAATCAGCCCAGGGCACGCACCAACCTCGGTGAGACTGTGGGGAGAGTTAGCCCCCGAAGCCCCCAGGACCTCTGTGGAAAGTGATTTCACCTGCATGAGGATCACCAAAACAGCGTCTGAAACAGGGTTCCCCAGCGCACGTTGCATCTTTCTCCTCCTTCATTACATCTTTCTTTTTTTTTCAACAAAATTTCCTGGGCTTATGTGGTTTCGTGTTTGGGTTGGCTTTTATTTTAGCTGAACTGGTTCACTTATTCTGGCTTTGCGGCTGCCCCAGTGAAATATGTACATATTTTGCCTGTGTACGGCTATCTTTTCCTGTTTTCCTTCAGGGAGAATGCATCAGCGCAGAGTCCATGGCACTGCTCCAGATAAAACAGCTCCGCAGAATCATCACCACTGGCAGAGCTCTCTGGTTGACTCATGAGGATTGGGAATAAATGACCAAATATAAACAGTGGAGTGGTGCCAACTGAGGCTCCCTTGTAGCAACCAGTCCCCTGTGGCATGTGAAAAAGAGGACGGGAAAAGCCCAGCTGTGGGCACCTTGCCACTGACTGCTGCTAATTTGCTGCCATGACTACTCCAGGGCACGCTGATTTCTGCTTTTCAGAAAACTCTTGTGCATTGTTTCTTCTACTGTCCGCATTTGGCCGACTAACCTGTGAGGCTCTGGGTCCCCCAGCCAGTCAGGGCTTAGGCCTGTTTCATCACATTGCAAATCCCTCAGCGGCTGGTTGGTACCAGTGAGAGAGGACACATTGGTATTCCTGACCAAGTCTTGCTAGCCTTTAGCTTCCACATGCTTACCTGCAAAATCCTCACCTTATCTGGTGTAACCAAGATCAAAAATATATGATAGATAGATAGACAGATAGAGAGATGATAGATAGATGATACATAGATAGATGCATAGATGAGATAGGTAGATAGATGATAAATAAATGAAAAACAGAAGGATGATAGGATAGAGAGATAGATAGGTAATCAATAGGTAGTTGACAGACACCCAGAGAGAGGCATGTAGATGTCATAGCACCAGTCACTGATGAATCCTGAACCACTTCATACATGCCCGGTACCAGGCCCCTCTCCTCCTTCTCTGGCTCCTTACTGAATCTTCTGCCCAGAAGCTGCTGGAGGCGTCAGTGACTCCCCTCCAAGTTTAGCACCCTGCTGGGGGTGGGGGACATCTCCTGAAACTGATGAACCCCCATGGCACCAAACGACACAAGCTGCCCTTCTAGTTTCGCAGTCTAGGGTGACACTGTCCTGTGCAAAAGTGAGGAGGATGCCCCTTTTCCCAGCTCTGTCACTCTTTCTCATCTGACCCTTGAAGAACAGAGTCTAATACAGGCCTTTCTGAAAACGACCCACTTCACACTACCTGTAGCCCCTTTCTCCAAGACCCTGGCCATAATCCCAGGGCCCCATGTAAGCTCTCAGCCTGGGTGTTGGCCCCCAAATCTTTCTCTGCCAGTACTCCTTCCCATCAGCACTGGCCACTCAGTCTGTGGGTATGTGTGCATGTGTGTGCTGGGTATTGAGTGTGTGTGTGTATGTGCTGTGTTGAGTGTGTGCATGCGTGTATGTGCTGGGTGTTGAGTGTGTGTGTATGTGCTGGGTATTGTGTGTGTGTGTGTGTATGTGCTGTGTTGAGTGTGTGTGTGTGTATATGCTGTGTTGAGTGTGCGTATGTGTGTATGTGCTGCGTTGAGTGTGTGCATGTGTGTGCTGGGTATTGAGTATGTGTGTATGTGCTGCATTGAGTGTGTGTGTGTATGTGCTGTGTTTAGTGTGCGCATGTGTGTATGTGCTGTGTTGAGTGTGTGCTTGTGTGTGCTGGGTATTGAGTGTGTATGTATGTTCTGGGTATTGTGTGTGTATGTGCTGTGTTGAGTGTGTATGTGCTGTGTTGAGTGTTCGCATGTGTGTATGTGCTGTGTTGAGTGTGTGCATGTGTGTATGTGCTGGGTATTGAGTGTGTGTGTGCTATGTGCTGTGTTGAGTGCGTGCATACATGTACATACAGGGAAGCACAGTGTAGGTTAAGCCGAGCCCTCTCATTTACTTCGATGGGAGGACACTGAGAGATCTAAATACACACATCAATAGCAGGGGCTCTGCAGACACTCAGCAAGCTGGGAGGGGCCCCCTGGCGGCTGTGTGGAAGGTGCTTGAGGAAGAGCCCCCTTAGAAGATAATGCTTAGTCTCTGGTCCCTGCCAAATGACACTGTTACACTCCCAAGTTCTTTGCTCTCCAGGACATATTCTGAATCCCAGATAAGACCCATGATGTATGGTAGCTCAAAACGCAGGTCCCAATGTGTCAAGTGTGTTTCCGGGACCAGCTGGTCCTGCTCCGGTGAGGGGCGACCAAAGGCCTCTCAGCATACAGGACCACCCACATCACTGCAGACCACCAATATGCCAGAGCACGGATCACCTGATCTGAACAGAACAGAGGGGCGGCCCAGGAGGGGTTGATGCTGAGTCAAACTCACACACCACTGAGAACATTCTTCCCAAGTATTCCCTGGAGTGACAGGTAAGAAAGGTAAGATGCAGATAGAAATACTTGGTCTGGCAGTTTGGGTTTTTGCATTTTGTATGACATGAGTGCAGGGACCAAGGAAAAGTTTCGGATTCAGTGGACTGTGCTGAATAATGTTATTAGGGGTAC
Organism: Sapajus apella; assembly: GCF_009761245.1. NCBI lineage: Eukaryota > Metazoa > Chordata > Mammalia > Primates > Cebidae > Sapajus > Sapajus apella. The sequence goes on from NW_022436989.1 coordinate 17,927,243, forward strand.
TCATGGGTGACATTAGAGTTCCTGCCATTCGCAGAGGCCCCAGCTGGACCAAGCCCTCCTAATGAGCAGCTCTCCACACCCAACGTGTGGGCCTGGTTACAGTTGTGTGCTGGGGCCCACCCTCCCCATCCACACTCTGGTGGCCACAGCAGTGGAGAGAGGGGGCTACAGCTTCTACGAGTGGGTGGCAAGACCTCACACGAGTCCCATGAGGAGGCTAAGATGGTTTATAAATGCCGCAAACTGTCAGCCCACAAATAAGTGCTTAATGCCAGAAAACACACAGGTAGTCAAAGCAAACGTCGCTCAACCCTCTTTTTGGGTTGAGTTTTGTTGTTTGTTTTGTGTGGCTGGGTGGAGACTGAGATGGAAAAAAAAAATCCGTGATTCTTTTTGAACCTGCCTTGTGCCCTTTTAAGAAGTAGTTCCACCAGCAGCTGGTTTTGGTTTTTTGGGTTTTTTCCAGAGAGAAATGTGAGGGAGGACTGTGAGCAAAATGTGCGTCCACTGTAGCAGCCTCCTGCTGCATTTCGGGAAATGGTATGTGCTGCCTGGATGCCTGGGGTTCTTTAGAGTGAGCGCATATTTATGTTAGGGAGGAAAAAAAACCTCATATTTTCAACCTCAAAGATGATTTTTTAAAGTCAAAACAACTCATATCCTAGGCTGCCAGAATGCTTGCTTTCTGCGCTCACTTCTAGTCCCAAATATATGTGTGTAGCTCATTATATGCTGACTGGAACTGTAGTTTGCAGTGAGAGCCAAGCAGCACTCTCATTCCAAGCCGTTCCTCATCAGGAGAGTGGTCTTTTATCACTTGAGGAACCTGGAAAAGGCTCTCTCCTGTGACCATGCTGTTGGATAATGATCTCACCAACCCTAAGTAAAAGCAGAGGGTTTTTCACTCTGCAAGAGCCCTAGGCCTCGGCAAATCCCCACCCCACAACCAGCCTCAGCCCCAGCCCCAGCCCCATCAGACACAGGAGAGCTGGCCAGCACGTGGCCCCCCAGAGGCCTCAGGTCTTTGTGTAAATGAGTCCACCCCACCCACCTACGCTGCCCTGGAGTATTTTCAACGACACCGTGGAGCAATGACTGCATCTCTTTTAAATCATGCGGATTGTACTTACCCACAGCTCGGGAGGTCGGGGAGAAGCCACATGATGCAGCTGCTTTGAAAGCAGAAAGAAGACAGGCTCGTGGCCAATGGCGCTGGATAATGACTCCGCCGTCTGTCCTGCTGGCTGAAGCTGAGGAGAGCGAGCCTGTGCACCTGAAGATCCCCAGTTCCTTGTTTTCTCTCTTCCATGTTTTCTAAATCTTCTACAAAAAGCACATTCTTTTCCTCTCACCACTGAATCTGTGTTCTCGGTGATGGAGGATCCCAGACCGGTTCACCCTATGGGGACAGATGGAACACAAAATGACTTCTGAGCTCACTAAGTTGATGGGCTTGTGGGGGCTGTGCCTTCTCACCCCCATTCATCAGCTTCATCAATGAACATCTGGAAGCTTCTGCTTGACTTCTGAAAGCCAGTTGCACAGGGTCTTTCACGCCCAGCAGGCCCCAAACTCCTGTCCCAGGGCCTTGGCACTTGCCCTTCCTCTCCTCCTCTGCCCAGCCAGCCTCTCCCAGAGATCCTCAAGGTCTGTGCCTGCAGATGCTGCCTGGTGGTGAGGCCACCCTACCCCTCCCTAGCGCTCACCACCACCCAACAGCCCCCACGGGTCACTCATCTTTGCGGCTGTTGTCTGTTTTTGTGTTATGGATACCCAGCCTCCCCATCCAAGACAGCAGTCTCCACAAGGAAAAAGATTCACATCTGTTCTCTTCTTCCGCTGTATCCTCAGCAGCCAGGAAGCATAGTAGACACACGGTGAATACCCACTTTTGCAGAGTAGAAATAACAATTGTGTATTCTGCTTTTGCATGTCACCTTCTATTACATCGTTTCTTCTCTCATCACATAAGCACAGACTGCTTTACAAATCAGAAAACAACCAAACCCGTAAACAGGCATTTTAAAATCTCAGGAGGCAGGCCTGGCGCAGTGGCTCACGCCTGTAATCCCAGAACTTTGGGAGGTCAAGGTGGGCAGATTTCAGAGCCCCCTTGCATTCTCTGGGGGAGTAGAGACACGTGTAGGTCAAGAGCCCTTCGAGAGTGTGATAAAATATTACAGATATTCTTCCCAGAAAAAGTGTGCTCATGCCCATACACAGAATATTTTTACACAAGTCGAAGGAGGCCCCAGGTCCCCTCACGCCCCACAAATTAAGAACCGTGAATTGAGATGAGGGACCCCTCTCACCTCACCTCATCCTTCCTGCACAAAGGCACTTCAGGGTTGTCAGGGATTCCAATAAAATAGTGCTTCTTTCCACACATCGGACCCAGCAACCACGGTGCATGCCATGGCCTCCATTCCTCACTAAGGCAAACTTCCCACCTGCTCCTGCCAAATGGGGTGGCCCGGGTCCACTGTGTGGGGCCCCAGCCCTGGGAAGTAGAGGCAAGGAGGTGGTTGGAGGCAGCACAGACAGCAGGGCCTGCAGCAGCAGCTCAAAGAACCGTCCAGGCCAGCCTGCCAGGCCCACCTGTTACCACAGCCCCGGTGTTTATAAAAGGCCTGATTGTTCCTCTTTTTTTGAGTTCTTTGAGTCATATGTGTTCTTAAAATACCAGTCTCAACCCATGGGTTGAGGTGACCTGAGTGAGATTTGGTTCCTCTCACCAAAAAGAGTCCAGATGGCACAGTGTCAGGAGCCCATCCCTGGGACTGTGAGGCTGCTGACCAGGAGGGTTGCCTTGGAAAAGAGAGGGTCCGGTTGGCAAAGCTGCATCAGGCACTGGCCCACCCTGCTCACTGCCCGTTCCCCTCCCAGCTGAGCTAGCTGAGCTCCGAGCTCCTCGAAACTTTCAAATGCCGTGTTGACAAGAAGTTCATTCCAGGTGAGTTCTTGAGATTCCCAGATGAAAGGAATAAAGCAAAAATAAGTACAGAAAAATAAAAAGCAAAAGAAGTTACTCGTTTGCCTGTTTGCCTTTCTCCAGCCCGACACCACTGAGAGTAGCTTCCCCATTTCCAGAGTCCTACAGCACAATGCTTCATCCTGATGGCACCTCTCATCTCAGGCATTCCTGCTCCCCCAGCCCGCCCCATCACCGTGTGTTTTGCTGGCCTGGTGGAGCCACATCCAGAGGGATGACACTGAGTCTCCTGCCCTGGACTGCCCAGCACAGCCAGCGACACTGGTAGATGGGAATCTGGTTCTTCTTAATCGCGGCCCTCAATAGAATCCACAGACTTTCCTGGAAACCACAGGGCAGTCTTCAGTCCTAGCTCCCATCTCTTCCCTCTATATCTGGGCACCTTCTGTATACAGAGAAGAAGCCATGAGGCTTTCATCCAGAAAAGGTGCTTTGTACTTGGAGCTGGAGGAACAGCATCGCCATCACACCACACCCCTTATTGATAGAATAGCCCAGAGCCAGAAACCTCCTTCTGTCCCTTGCCACGTGGTGAGTGGCTCTGGGAACTGGGCTGAAGAGAGGGCTGGGCTGGGGGTTACAGGGCAGGAATCCTGGCTCTGCCTTTTAGTGGTCTGTGATCGGGAGAGGTAGCCTGACACCTGTGGTCCTTGGTTACTGTCATCAGTAAAGTGAGGTTATGAATGCAGCCTGCCTCCCAGAGTGAGCTGTGACACTCAGGCGTGATGGGGCATGGCACAGCACCTGTGAACAGGTGAGGCCAAGACAATGCTGTCTGCCCACAAACTGTTTCAGACCTTGCAAACCAAGGGATACTTCCAGCGCTCCTCCTTCCAGGTGGGGCCGTGGGCCTGGCTTTAGATGGTAGCATGAGGGCCAAAATGACAGATGCCACTTCCAAGCTTGGCACATCAACCAGCTCCCTCGCATTCTCTTTCTCACATCCTTCTGCTACAGGCTTGAAGGCCATGTGTTGGGACTGGTGGTTCCCCAAGATGGAAGGAGCCAGATCTTTGAACAACTGTGTATAGCAGAGCCCACCCCAATCTCCAACCACATTACAATGTGACATAAGTGAGCAATATGCTTTTATTGTGATGAGCCACTGAGACTTCAGGATTTATTTTTGCAGCCTAGCCTTGCCTACCCAGATAGAGGTGGCAGATGGATGACCTACAAGCCAGATGTGTTTGCTTTTGGCTTTAATGATTAAAAAATTGGAATGTACAAAGCAGGCCTTCAGAGCAGGCTGGCTCCATTTGCCACAACCCTCACCACTCCTTATTGCATTTTACCCAGCCACTTCTTACATTTACCTGCCTGAGTCTGTGAAACATTTGAGTTTGCACACCTGAAAAGCTCTGGATTAAAATCGCTCTTGATAAACGCTTCGAATCTGTGTTGTCTCGTCCTGTGACATGCTCAGGAAGACAGCGGAAACTCATGCAAGTAAAACGAGTAGTGTTGTCTGTTGAGGTTGGGGTGCAGATAGCTTAGATTTAAAGCATGTGTCGTGGCATGATGAGGAATGGCTTGCAAATCTGGTTCTGGTTTTGGCTTTGTCACTCAGATGCTATGTTGACTTCCACCAAATCACATCTCAGGGCCCTAACATCCTCATTTTCAAAATAGTGGATTTTAAATAAACACTCATAAAGAAATACCATAGGCTGTGAGGCTTAAACCATAGACATTCATTTTCTCGCAGTTCTAGAGGCTGGAAGTCCAAGGTCAAAGTGCCTCCAGACCTTATTTAAACTTCCTCTTCTCCTCACAGGCCCCACCTCCAAATACAGTCACATTGAGTGTGTGGACTTCAGCATCAGCATTTTGAGGAAACACCATTCAGCCCATAACAGATTCTATTATTTCCAGTCCAGGCTGTTCAAAGAAAGAAATAGATCGTATTTCTATATATTTTCCACAGCGTGGGGCAGGCAGTGAGAGTGGTCCAGCTGACCTGCTGAGGGACTTCACTTAAAAGTGGCTGTTATTTTATTTTATTTTGATAAGACATATTTATTTTTATTTAAAAAATTATTATTTTTAAATGTTTCATTTCCAAAGGCTTTTGGGGAACAGGTGGTGTTTGGTTACATGAGTAAGTTCTTTAGTGGTGATTTGTGAGATTTTGGTGCACTCATCACCTGCACAGCATACACTGAACCCAATTTGTAGTCTTTTACCCCCCACCCCCAACCCTTTCCCCCAAGTCCCCAAAGTCCACTGTGTCGTTCTCATGCCTTTGCATCCTCATAGCTTAGCTCCCACTTATGAGTGAGAACATATGATGTCTGGGTTTCCATTCCTGTGTTAGTTCACCTAGAATCATAGTCTCCAATCCTATCCAGCTTGCTGCAAATGCCATTAATTCATTCCTTTTTATGGCTGAGTGGTATTCCATCATATATATATACACAGATATATATACACACACATATATATCACACACACACACACACACACATATATATATATATACACACACCACAGTTTGTTTATCCACTCGTGAGCTGGTTCCACAGTTTTACAATTGCAAATTGTGTTGCTATAAACATGCATGTGCAGTTATCTTTTTTGTATAATGACTTCTTTTCTTCTGGGTAGACACCCAGTAGTGATATTGCTGGATCAAATGGTACTTCTAAAAAGTGGCTGTTTTTTTAAAATACATGAGAATATAAAAATAATTTTTCAGTCATATGTGTTGTAAATATCTTCCCCTGGGTTCTGGTTAGTTCTTTAATTTTGTATTTCTTTTCTTCTGCTGAAATTTTACCTTTTAGTATTTATCAGTTTTAAGGTGATAACAGTCTCCTATACTTTCCCCTAAGTATATAAGTATATACTTTCCCTAAGTATATAACAAAACCCTAAGGTTTTTGTTCAACATTTAGAATTTCAATCCCCTGAGATTTTTTGTATAGTATGAAGTCTGCAATACATAATACTATTTGAATTTATTAAGTTTTATATAAATGGGATCACACTGTAAAAACAAAAGTGGCTGTCTTCTTCTAGACAATTTTTTGCCCAAAACATCATTCTGAGATTAGCCATGAAAGAATTCCCTGAGATGGAGAAAAGCTGGCCCTGCTGTGTCAGTTGAATGGCCCAGGGTCTGCAGCTGGACCCCTCATGACAAGCTGTGCTCCTGGTTTTCTCTTCCGTCCAGAACAGACACTCCCCTGGTGTGAACTGCTGCTGTTCCCAGTGTGTGGGATGAGGGGCACCAATCCTAACCCACTAACAAAAAGCTTTGGGAAATAATTAGCTGGTGCGGACTGAGAAGTCCGAAATATACAAAACCTGCCAGGAATGTTTCTGAAATATAGACATATTCATTCTGCGACACTCAAGTACAGCCCTGGGATACTGCCCTGGTGTAATCTCTGCAAACTGAAATGTCCAGTGGCACCAGGAGCAAGGTCAGAATTCCCAGCCCTATGGTGTCCCTGGAGTTGAAAATCAACCATTTGAGCTCCTCAAATGTGCAGAATCCTTCTACATGCCTCATAAGGCTGTAGGGATTCATTTGGGATATACTGGATATTTGGAGTACTGGGTGATGTACAAGAAACCTGCTGTCTCCCTGCAAGTAACAGACCCTTTACAAGACCTTAGAATTCAGGAGGAAGCTGGAGGCCTTGATGCCAGTCCTTCCTCCATCTTGACTCAGCCATGTGACTTTGGATCGTCTGACCTCTCGGGGCTTCTTTGGACACACCTGAAAACTGGGAACAGTCTAGTCAAATTCCCTGGGAGGGGAATTTGACTAGACAAAAGTGAATAAGCTCTTAACAACTGCTTGCATTTTTTAGAGAAAATATTTGAAAAGCTGAGTGAACACTGTCTCAGCGGGCCCAGGAAGGAAGGGCACCTTGCATGGCGATCTGGAAGTCTTTCGGTCAAAGAACACCACGGGGTGGAGTTCACTGCATTGCGGCTCTTTTATCCCTCTTATGGGGTAAAATCCATCACCTCAAGCAGTGGGGTTCTTTTACCCCAGAAACTTCCAGATCCCCACGCAAAGTGCCCTTCCCTCCTGGGCCTGCTGAGATAGTGTTAGCTCAGTTTAGAAACTTTCACTCCGTGGGGCTCTTCTACCCTCATGAGGCCTGGAGTTGCACAGAGGTGAAATAGCTGGCTCTTCACACAGCCCTGTGCCCCGCTGGCCCATGGTCACTGTCAGGACAGCAATGAGTTAAATAGAGCCCACAGGAGAGCAAGGCCACACTGCTTTGAAGCCCAGAAACAAAGTGAAACCCAGCTATGAGAAGGGGCACCTCAGTGTGACGGCGACTCCTGTCTTAGCCACCACAGCAGGAGGAGCAGTGGGCAGTCAGGACGCAGCACCTACCCTCAGGGACCGAAGGGTGGACCTGATGTGAAGCTGGTGGGCCAACATTCTGCAGGAGCAGCGGAGTCTGAGGGTTCTGTTCATAATTCCCTTTGCTCTGGGCTTCGACAGCCTGCATCATATTTAGGTGCTGGCAATTCACGGAACTGACCTGCGCCATCCTCCACAGTGTGGATGACACATGGGTGGGCACAAGAGGGAGGCTGAGTCGAATGAGTTCATGACAGACTGGAAGCCGAGCCTACTGAAATCCATTTTGGAACCAGGCGAGCAGTCAATAAATACAGACATGAATAGATGGAAATGGAATTTCTATGACCCAAACACCCACACCAACAGCAAGTTAGATTTACAGCTCAGGGAAGATGCCTCTCTCTAACAGCCATGCTTTAGTCTGCCCTAAACCAAGCCCACCTACTCACTACCCTCCAGCTGCCCTGAGATCTGTCTTCTTCCTTTCACCTGCTCTTCCCCTGCCTCCACTTCCTCAACACTCACTCCCCATTAACCATTGCAGTCAAGGTCACGCCCCCATGTTTTACTGGCAGTCTTTGGTGGTCACCAATGACCTTTTCATCGCCAGATGGAATTAAAAATTTTTTTTCTACTGCTATATAATATATATACATATTTTGGGGGTACATGTGATATTTCGATACATGCATAGAATGTGTAATAATTAAGTCAGATTATTTAGGAAACCCATCACCTCATACATCTATCATTTCTTTGTGTTGGGAACATTTCAGATCTTCTCTTCTAGTTATTTTGAAATAACTCCTCTGATTATATTCTGTTCTCTGCCTTCTTTGCTGGCTCTTACTCATAATACAACCTAAGTCATTTACAAGAAACTGTCCTTAGCTCTCTTTTTTCTTTTCCCCTCTCGCTCCTGTCTCCTGGCATATTTCATCCACTACAACAGCTTCTCCTCCCACAGCTGTGGACTCCATCAAGTGGACCTCTTCTGACCACCATATGCCCATCAAGTCAGAGCCCTGCCTCTTCAACCTTTTGAGCATTTCCTGTGTGTCCCCCAGCCACTGCCCACCATTCTCTATCAGGCGTCCAACTCAAATGCTTGACACTCTCTTTGATCTCTCTCTTCCTTTATGTATTCTCAAAGAACCAATTACCAAGTACTCCTTTCTCAACTGTTATTGTGATTCTACCTTCAAAATTCCTTGCCAAGAATCTCACTTCTGAAATCCATGTTGGAGTAAATAGAAATCTGAGCAAAATATATGAAACACTATTTTCAGACATTGGACAACAGGCAAGAGGACTGTGGGTCCCTGAGAGAGGCAGGACCCAGAGTCCCCCCAGCTTTCTGCCTGAGGGCATTTTCTATCCACAGCTTATGGGAGGGGTCCAAGCAGAGATGGTGGCTTTGCTGAATTAAGAGATCAGAATAGGAAGACATTTGGGCCAGCTCTTAGTTGAGGAGGCAGAGTAAGAAGATAAGGAGAACTATGGCAGAAAGAGCCCGCCAATCTGTATGTGGATCTCTTGAGCTTGTCAATGAATACTCATCAGAGCAAGTATGAAAGAACTCCATGAGCAGAGCAGAGAGCTACAAGCACTCACATCAGGCTCACACAGTTGAGCTCCTACCAGAGAAGGAGGAGAGACTTGTTAGGCATTCAGAAGAAATTTCCAAAAGTGTGAGTCTTTTCAGATGCAGTTTCTCTATCTATTTAAGTGGTCTTTTGCATAATGTGGTACTAATATGTTGGTAAGGATTTTTACATTTCCTCGTGAGATGAAATGGCTTATCGTATTCTATTCTTGTAATGTCCTTGTCAAGTTTTGATATCAAGATGATGCTGAGGTGGCAATGTTCTTTCCTTCTTTGTTTCTAGAAAATAATTTTGTGTAGGCTTGGTATTACTTCTTTCTTAAATGTCTGATAAAATTCAACACTAAACCATCTGGGTCTGGAGTTTTCTTATGGGAATTTAATTCTCAATTAAATCTCTTTAATTTAGATATGGTTGTTAAGAATCTCAGTTTCTTCTTTTGTCAATTTTGGTAATATGTGTCTTTCAAGGAATTTATTTTAAGGTTTTGAATTTATTGGCATGAAATTGTTCATAATATTCTTACTACCCTTTTTGCATCTATCTGTTGGATCAGTTGTGATGTGGCTTTTTTCATTCTTGATACTTTTAACGTCTTCTCTTTTTTTCTTATCAGTCTAACTATATGTTTATCAATTTTTTATTTTTATTTTTTGAGATAGGGTCTCACTCTGCACAGGCTGACGTGTGTGGTATGAGCTCAGCTCACTGTAGTCTTAACCTCCTGGTCTCAAGCAATCCTCCCACTTTAGCCTCCTGAGTAGCTGGAACTACAGGTGTGGGCCACCATGCCCAGGTATACCACTATATTTATATATATATATTAATTTATATATATATTTTTTTTTTTTTTTTTTTTTTCAGAGATGGGGTCTCACTGTGTTGCCCATTCTGATCTCGAACTCTTGTGTCAAGTAATCTTCCTGCCTCAGTTTCCCAAAATGCTAGGATTACAGGTTTGAGCCACCACACCTGGCCAAGTTTATCAGTTTTAAATCATTTCTAAGAGCCAATAATTGGTTTCATTGATTATTTTGTCTTTTTCTATTTTATTGATTTCTTATTACTTTCTTCTACTTACTTTGGATATGATTGGAGCCCCTTTTTTGCTTCTTAAACTTATTGATTTAGAATCTTGCCTTTTTATTTTTTAATTTTAGTTTTCATTGTTTTTTTTTTTTTGTAGAGACAGGGTATCACTTTGTTGTCTGAGGTGGTCTCAAACTCCCAAGCTCAAGTGATTTATCCAGACCTCCTAAAATCCTGGGATTACAGGTATGAGGCACCACACTCAGCTTAGAACTTCTTATTTTCAAATAGAAGCATCTAAAGCTATAAGCTCTAACTGCTTCCCACAAATTTTGATATGTTGTGTTTTAATTGTCATTCTGTTAAAAATAATTTTACAGTGGAGAAACTTAACAGAGATCATTAATCAAATGACTAACATAAATTCCATCAGTAATGAGACAAATAGAAATCCTGTGCTACCTGATATGATACAACGAGAAGAACACAGCATTGCTTCTGTGATATTCTGATATTCTGCCAGAGTTGCATAATCTGATTCCAAACATGAGGAAACACTGAGCTCATCTCCCAGTCCTCCCCACATCCTGCACTCCACTCGGCCTTTTCACCACCCAGACTCCAGCCTTCCCACCCTTGTGCCTTTGCGCACAGCCTTGCTGGGACACCAAGCTCTGTCTGCTGACACCTTACCTTTCCTCTCGTGCCCAGCTCCGAAGCACCTTTCCACAGAACTTGCATGCCTACCCACCCATAAGCATTTTCCTTCATGGTTTCACAGTATTTATAATTTCTTTTCTTTTTTTTTTTTAAACAGAGTTTCGCTCTTGTCACCCAGGCTAGAGTGCAATGACATGATGTCGGCTCACTGCAATCTCCGCCTCCTGGGTTCAAGTGATTCTCCTGCTTCACCCTTCCGAGGAACTGGGATTATAGGTGCCCAGCACCATGCCCAGCTAATTTTTGTATTTTTAGTAGAGATGTGATTTCACCATCTCTACTAAAGGTGAGTTTGAGGCCAGGCTGGTCTCAAACTCCTGACCTCAGGTGATCCACCTGCCTCGGCTTCCCAAACTGCTGGGATTACAGGTGTGAGCCACTATTGCCAACCAGTATTTTATTTATAATTTCTAATGTTAACATTGATACATGTGGTCTGCTTCCCCCAATCAAATTTAATATTTTAAAGGGAGAAATTACTATTCAGTTTTATATCATTCACAGAACTAGTTCTATTTTCTGAATAAAGTAGTTCCATAAAATACTAAATAAATAAATGAGCAAATGATGTTTTCTAACTAAGACAATTTCCCCAAAGACTGTGCTTGAGGCCAGGCGTTCAAGACCAGACTGGGCAGTGTAGTGAAGACGCCGTTTCTACAAAAACAAAGAAATGAGCCAAATACAGACTGTATCCAGGGTCTAAAAAATTTTCTTAAGAACAGCAAATTGTTCTTTTTTCAAAATGGGAATAAAATATACCCTCCATACTCATACATTCTTATGAAACAACAGTTAATTAAAGGAGTGTGGATGGCATTCCGTGATTTTTAGGGAAGAGTAGGTCAAATTGGGTTCAGAGTACTCATTTCCCTCTCCCTCTTTGAAATTGCATTCTGAATGCCTGACAGATGAGGTAGGCTTATTCTGTTTTGCAGTCACTTTGTCTATCCTTTGTAAATACAATACCACACACTGCTTTTCTTCAACTTTGCAAATCCCTTCAGCTTTAGAGATAATACTTTGTCAGAAAAAGGGGAAAGCGCCAGAACAATGATTTTTCCTGGGGCATAGGTTGAGGTAGGTCCTGTGGGGATGCACCAGCAATAGGAACGGGATCCAGTAGAGTCATAGCCCTTAACTCCAGGAAAGCAAAATTCCAGGAGTTTTCCTTAGAGCCCAGAACAAAGTAAATAGCCAGAACCTGCCTCTCATAGTTGCTGTGAAGGGTCCAGATACCAACGTGAAGGGTCCCAGAGAACTCTGCAGAATGTCCTAGCCACAGGGCTGGAGCTGCATTGAGATGACTCTCCCCTCCCCAGCCTCTCCCATCTGATGGGCACTCCAGGTCAGGACCAGGCATTGTGATAGAGAACATTCTTTTAGGAAGTAGGACAATCTCTTAAGGTAGGTACTATGTGACCTTCAAGATTACTCTCAGAGCCTGATCACGAGCAACAGCAAGCATATACTGAGGGACAAAGTATTGCATGTCCTTTGCATGGTTGATGGTTTAATTGAAGGACAGAGAGAATACTCGCATGAATTGCTGATGCAAGATTTTCTTCTCAGTCACTCTGCAAGCTGGGAATCTCTGGCCAGGGACACTCTGCCCAGGCCTCACTCAGCCATGCTACCTGCTGCAGGAGACAGCCCTCCCACTCAACCCACCCAGGCCAAGTCTGGCTTGCGCACCCGTTCCCAAGTTCTTGTTCCATGCCCAAGAAGAATGAGGATACACCAATACCCAGAGTGAGTAAGGTGGGGAGTTTTATTAAGTAATGAAACAGCTTTCAGTGGAGAGGGGACATGGGGGTGGCCCCCTACCTGAAGGCAGGAAAGTCTCCCCTAATGTGACTGAGCCTGGGGCTTAGAATAGGGGAGGGGCAGGCCATAGGTAGTATTGGAGAAGGTAACATTTGATTGGTTAAAAGGTATTATTCAGAAAGAATTGATCAGGAAAGGGTGGGCAAACAGGAATAGAAGTTCTCACTCTGGGTTACCAGTTTCATCTGGGACCAGCAGTCTAGTCTTTCAGCCTTCAGGTTGTTTTTCTGGCTTGAAGGTAGAGGTTCACTGGGGACTTTCTCCTATCTGCCTAGGCATTTGGCTGCCTCCTGTAGCTAACTGCCATAAAAATAGAGCTGAAGACCAGCCTTAACTCCTTCCTGCTGACAGAGGACACTGTTTTGGGAAAACAGCAGTTAGATGTCCCTCAGAGGCCTTTCTGAGGGTCCCAGGTAAAAAAAGGGAGCCATCATGCAAGGCAGTGCTGGCCAAAGATCAGGGATGAGTTACAGGCTACACACGCTGGAGAAGTTCTGAGGGGAAAGGAGTTCAGGGACACAGGCAGGCAAAGCAGATTCAGGGAGAAGGCAACTTCTTGGTCAGCCATCAGGGCTAGCGCTAGTGCTGGGAGCATTTTCTAAAAGAAACAGGGATCTCCTTCTGCCTGGCCACCCACGTCACCTTGAGTCACCCATCACCTCTTAGTTTCAGTTTTTAATGGGGCAATATTAAACCACATTTCTTAAAAAGGCTTAAAATATGCAACATTCCTATCATTGGTTAGCATTTCCATAGCCTCTTTTCCTGTGACTTTGGCAGGTGCCACAGTGGGGCATGATGGAGAAAAACACCTTACAATGGAGGAAGACTGCAGCTAAGGTGATGTGCAGCTCAGGACTCCGAGGCCTGGACATGATGCCCAAATCAGAACCTGGTTTTTCTGTGTCACCAGCCCTGGATCCTCCTTGGCAGCCCTGATGCAAGTGGTGGGTTCACCCGAATCCCTGAGAATGTGAACGGAGTAGAGATTTCTTTGTTGGCGTCACCAATTCCAGATTTTCCTGGGTGGTGTTCCAAAGAGAAGAAGCAGCCCTCCTTGAAGAGCTCAAATCCTGTCTCCCTAATATCTACCCAGCCCAGCTCCTCCCTCACTAAGGAGAAGAAAGGTTCCTCTGCAAACCCCTAGCAACCCTGGGAAGGAGGAGCCAAGATGAGGCAACTCCACGGCCATCAATCCTCATTATCATTCTCAACATCGTTATCATCATCTAGGGAGAAACAGGCTGTGTGTTTTGTGCCATCCAACTGACAGATCCATTTATACTGCTGTCTAAACAAGACTACAAGGAAAATGCTCATTCGCTTTTAACAGAACTAGAAAAAGCACAGACTTCTCAAGTTTTAAATAAGTTGAGCTGCTGATTTTAATATTAAAATTTGAGGTTAAGACTACAGAGAGCTGGTAGGGCTGGCATATGGTATGTTACTGAGGGTCCCCAGTGGGACTGCTGTGGGCTTATGGTGGCAGAGACTTTTCTCCTCTATTGTTTTCTAAGTTTATTCTTGTAGACACAGATGTCTTTGACACCTCCAGCCCATCATTTGCACATGAATGGTGGGTCTGGGCAGCAGTGACCTACGCCTCTAGAAAATTAGATACACCCAGGCCAACACAACAAAGGACAGGAATTCAAAGCAATTAGGAAGACTGCTTTGAGAGGGAGATTACAAGGAGCATAAAGATCGAGTCCTGTTGTCTTCACTACTCGACATTCAAAACTTTAAATTTTCCTAGCAACTTCTAGTCCAGAGCACTGGGTAGGGCTCTTTAAAACTAGTGTAGGTCCCTCCTTGAGGGCAGTGAAGGGGAAAAATCAAGGCATGGAGAGAGCAGGAGCTGTGTTCAAAGTCATGATGAAAGAGGCATGTGGATGGGTCTCACATAGTTTGGAATCTGCTTAATAATCCCAGTAGCCAGCTCATTGGATGGGTAGCAGGCTGGGTTCTTTGTTGTAGACAGCAGAACCCACTAGAGCTAATCAAGTTACAGGGACTTATCAAAGATTAGAGGGTAACTCACAGAAGCTCCAGGAGGGCCAGAGAATTCTGCAGAAAGGAACAGAGCTTAGAGCACAGAATTCCTCCATCGAAGTCCCTTCGGAACCTTTAAAGGAGATAACAGTAGGTCCAGCCTTGGAGGTAGCCAATTCAGCCTTGGAAAAGATTGCCAAAACAAACAGAGCAAACTCTTCCAAGGAATTACTCCAGGTACCCAACTCCTTACTCCAGTGGTCCTATCTGGACTGCCTATTGGCCCCAGCTATACACCCGGGTCACAGCAGTTTGTGTGCACCTCCTGTGACCCCTGCTGCCCTTCAGCCCTAACTTCTCTGACCATTTGGCTGCTCGCCTTGCCCCCAGCTCTTGACAAAGTCTAGGTGGGTCACCAGAGCTCTGCTTTTGGGACTATAGGTTCTTACTGATATTTCTCTCACATAACATTTCTCCAAACATAATTGAACAAATGAAAATAAAAATAAAAAATCTTCATTGGCCTTTTTGAACCCAATGAGTAGCTGTTAGGGCGTAACTTATCATTATGTTACTTTCGTGTCTTGCTTTTCTACAGCTCCATGTGCAGCCCAGACTAGAGTTCTCTTTCCCCATCACCCACTCCCTGACCTGCCTTCATTAAGACAGGAAAGTTGTTTCTGCCTTAGTGCTCCAGGAAGCCCCTGACAGTTCCACAAGTAATTCTCTCCAACTGAGCCAGAGGTGTGGAGACTGGTGCTTTCCATTTGGGAAAGTTGCTCAAGTTCCTGGGAGCTCAACTGAGCCCTCCTCTGAACTCAGAACTGACTAATGGGCCAACGAGGAGAAGAGATCGGTAAGACACTACAGCAGTTCTCAAGCCAGAGTGGACACAGAACTCACACAGGGAACTTCCCAATATACCAATTGCCGGAACCTACCATCTCCAGAGATGCTGAGATGTCACGTCTAGGGCAGGGCCCAGGGATCTGCATGTTTAATAAGCTCATCAACTGAGTCTGATATAAATGCTCTGTAGGCCCCATTCTGAGAAACACTGACTCCACAATATTTAAGTAGACTGCTAAGACCAGACACTAGAGATCAAACATAAACTGTGCTTCCTAGTCACCTGCCGTATTAACCATGTCTTGTTTTCTGTATTCTGATGCTGTGATATCTGGGGTCTTGCTGACCATGGAGGGACTGCCCCTGTCAAGTTACTCAATTCCTAGGGATAATAAACAACTTATCTGTGAGCACACCTTTCATAACAAACCAACCAATCCAGAGCCCACACCCACACTGCCTTCTTTATTGGAGTCTCACACACTGGACCATACCACCTGTCTTAATCACCTCGGAGCCAGGTATCAGACAATTAGGGACAGATCTTCTGCCCCAGAGTCCACTAAAATTATTCAAACTAGCCATTCTTAAGCCTGCTTGCACTGTGTCACCCATGACTTCCCATGGAAACCACACTAAGGATTCTTGCCCTTGTTTTTCCCTCACTCCTGCTGCCTCTTTACCAATCTTCCTCGGTGCCCCCAGCCCATTCATGGCATGCTCTTTCCTCTTGGAACTGTGAGTAGTAAACTATCTGTCCAATGGTCATCATCTCATAACCTATTGAACTTACTCTACCTCAAATTCCCTACCAATACAGTACATTTTAAAATGCTTTGTGATATTGTGATTTATAATGAGAAATATATTTGGTCTTCATCCCAGTTCCTGGTGTAGAGCTTCTAAAACTTTTGGAATTTCCTAAGAGATAAGAGCAATAAAGTTGAAAGAAACACCTTTTGTTATTCATAACAAGTCCCTTCCAATCATATCTGTTTCTGTTCATGAGGTGATTTTTGAAAAGCCCTAAGGATGGGGGACCAGTTGCCAGAAGACCCAATCATGTACTTAGAGGGTTGGAGCTTTCACCCCTACCCCTACCTTTTGGGGAGGGGAGAGGGGCCAGAGATTGAGCTAATCACCATGGCCAATGATGTAATCAGTTGTGCCTACATAGTAAAATTTCCATAAAGACCCAAAAGAATGAGGTTCACAGAGTTTCCAGGAGATAAACACATTCACAAGCTGGGAGAGTAGCATGCCCAGAGGAGGCATGAAAGCATTGCACCCCTCCCCCATACCTTGCCCTATGCAGCTAATCTATCTGGCTGTTCCTGAGTTGTAGTCTTTATAATAAACTTGTGATTTAGTAAGTAAATTGTTTTCTATGAGCTGTGCTAGCAAATTATTGAACCTGGGGAAGAGGTCATGGGAACCTCCAAATTAGAGCTGGTTGGTCAGAAGCCCGGCTGTCAACTGGACTTGTGGCTAGTGTCAGGAGTGGTGGGGTTGGGCAGCTTTGTGGAACTGAGCCCGTGACCTGTAGGGTCTGCATTAATTCCAGGTATAGACAGCATTTGGCATTGAATCGAATGGTAGGATATCCAGTTGAAGTCCACAGAGAACTGGAGAACTGCTTGGTGTGGGAAACCCCCCCCCCCACATATTTGGTGACCAGAAGTAAGTGTTAAATATTGTGGGTAGTAAAGAGGTTTCATTAAAAAAATTTTTTTTAACTTGTATTTTAGGTTCATGAATACATGTGCAGGTTTGTTATATAGGTCATGAGTACATGTGCAGGTTTGTTATACAGGTTTGTTACAGGGGTTTGTTGTACAGAGTATTTCATCACCCAGGTACTAAGCCTAGTACCCAATAGTCATTTTTTCTGATCCTCTCCCTCCTCCCACTCTCCACCCTCAAGTAGACCCAGTGTCTGTTATTCTTGTGTCCATGAGTTCTCATCATTTAGCTCCCACTTATCAGGGAGAACATGAGGTATTTGGTTTTCTGTTCTTGTATTTGTTTGCTAAGGATAACGGCCGCCGGCTCCATCCATGTTCCCACAAAAGCCGTGGTTGTCGGCTTTTGTGGGAACATGGATGACTTTCCCACAAAAGTCATTCTTTTCTATGACTGCATAGTTTTCCATACTATGTATATACCACATTTTTCTTTATCCAATCTGGATGGACATTTAGGTTGATTCCATGTCTTTACTATTGTGAACAGTGCTGCAATGAACATTCACATGTATGTGTCTTTATGGTAGAATTTGTTCTATTCCTTTGGGTGTATACCAGGATGGGATCGCTGGGTTCAATGGTAGTTCTGTTCTGAGCTTTTTGAGGAATTCCCACACTGCTTTTCACCATGGTTGAACTAATTTATACTCCCACCAACAGTGTATAAATGTTCCTTTTTCTTCACAACCTTGCCAGCATCTTTTATTTTTTGACTTTTTATAGTAGCCATTCTGACTGGTGTGAGATGGTATCTCATTGTGGTTTTGATTTGCATTTTTCTAGTGATCAGTGGTATTGAGTTTTTTTTTCCATATGTATGTCTTCTTTTGAAAAGTTCTGTTCATGTCCCTTGCCTACTTTTTCATGAGATTATTTGTCTTTTTTTAAATAAATTTGTATGAGTTCCTTATAGGTTCTGGAAATTAGACCTTTGCCAGATGAATAGTTTGCAAATCTTTTCTCTCATTCTATAAGTTGTCTGTTTTCTCTGCTGATAATTTCTTTTGCTATTTTTTAATCCCTCTCAAACCTGCAGTTTGAATTCTAGATGGAGAGATTCTAGTCATGAGTATAAGATGATGATGAAGATTAAAAGATAATAGCCTTAGATGCAAAACTAAATAAATTAATAAAAGTGTAGAAAATCAGAGCTAAAGGAACTGGGTGGATGTGATGTCACCATGCCTGGGAATAAGGATCAGCTTCAGGAAGCAGGCAAACTGAACAGGGCCTTGAGAGAAGCTTAAAACTGACCAGCCACAACTCCCAGGCCTCCTAACAGCCTAAGAATGAGGGCAAACGGTATTCTGTGGTAGGTCTTCAGTTTTCCTCCAGTGGCAAAGGGACTAGAGACTGTATTATCACCTCTCAGGTGTGGTGCTATGTGATGGGTGCTTGGAAGGGGATGGGAAGGCAGGAGGCTTCTGAGACAACATAGACAATTTTCAGTGAGTGATGAGAACCCAGAGAAGCCAAAGAAGGGAGAGTCCCAGGCAGGATTCCTTCCTTTCCTAAATACTACATTCATAAGAAATAAGGCCAGGTGTGGTGGCTTATGCTTGTAATCCCAGCACTTTGGGAGGCCAAAGCAGGTGGATCACTTGAGGTCAAGAGTTTGAGACCAGCCTGGCCAACATGGCGAAAACTCATCTCTACTAAAAATACAAAAATTAGGCAGGTGCCTGTAATCCCAGCTGCTTGGGAGATTGAGGCAGGAGAACTGCTTGAACCCAGAAGGTGGAGGTTGCAGTGAGCTGAGATCATGTCACTGCACTCCAGCCTGGGCAACAGAGCAAAACTCTGTCTCACAAAATAAAAAGGGAAATAAATTCATAAGAAATAGAATTTCTCTTTTCTTCCATTTTCCTCATAATTTAAACTTACTGGTGGATTCATTTTCAGATGAAGCACAATGCTAGGATATTGGTTTTAACAAAAATACATCCCTGCTATGTTGTGATTCTAAACTGAAGGCCAACCAAATGACAGTTTTCCTCATTCTTAGACCCTTATAACTAACACAAACTCATGAAGTCATCAGAATTTATGCAGGACATTTTTGGCATAGGTAGCTGAAGCTGCATTTATCTATGGTCTATATGATAATATTTTGGAACTAAAAGTAAACTTAGAGAGCACAACTAATTCAACACTTCTTCCAATCAAGGCCAAAACCAAGGAAGGGTCTCACTACTTGTTTGCTTAGCAAATAAAAAAGAAAAGAGACCCCCAACTGCTTATCAAACATTTTAGCAATTTCTGTCTTTTTAGCAGAAAAACAAGGATTAAGAGAAGGTATAAGATTCAAGCCTTCCTTCTTTCTTTCCTTTCCTCCTTCCCTCGTTCCTTCCCTCCTTAAAAAGAAAAAAAAAAGATTAAAGAGACAGACATTTGGTTGGAATAAACAAAAAGTCACTGCAGGATGATTATGACAATGGTGATGATGATGATTCGTTTATTCCCTTAAAACCATTTATTGGACATCTACAGAGTGCAGTCACTGTTCCAGGTACTATGGTAATAGTAATGAGCAAAGCACCCAAACTCTTGGTCCTCATGAAGCTTACTTTCTAGTGAGGGGAACAGATTTCAGAGTCACATACACACCTCTGCGGGCATACAAAGGAAACAAAAGTGTCAAGTGGTAGGTGCTAAGAAGTGTAGAGATACTGTCAAGATGATGGTTTTGTTGATAATGATGGCAACAAGTTGAAAGAGTTGAGTAAAGTCCTAAGGCAGCACCACTTAGATGGACTACTGGCTCACGTGCAAAGACTGGCTGTTCTGGCTCTCATGGCCCACAGGTGCTGGCGGCTACACTTCTAACAGCTTCTTTTCTGCATCTGACCATCCTGAAGGACACTGAAAACATGGAGGCTGCTCCCAGTAGTCCTGCCAGGGACCTAGCCAGGGGCTCAAGGGCCTAAAGGAAGGGCCTTTCTCACGTTCTTACTATGCGCCTGATGCCTCCAGGTCCTTGCTATAGGATGGCTCTGTAATGATCACATGATCTCCCAATCCAGGGCAGACCACCATTAACTTTCACCAGCATGCTGCAGACCGAGGTTCCTGCAAAGTGTGGATGTTCATTGTAAGTGATCTCAATGACTTCTAAGAGGTAAATGCTGTGATTCTACAACTGGAAGGGAAACCACTGCAACCACTATAAAACAAGGCCCGATATCTCTCACAGCCCTTTCACTGAAAGTGGGTGTCTGCATGTGACCCTCCTGCATCCTGGCTCTCTGAGGCTCCCTGGCCACTTGATACAGCAGAAGGGGATGTTTCCTGAAGAAGCTGGTGGCTGCTTTTTCCTGTCTCCTGGAATCCAGCCATCACAAGGTGGCTCAGCAACCATGGGGAGTGGTTCCTTTAATGGTTCTGGTTGATGGCCCAAGTGGGATCCACCAGCAACAACCCAGTCATGTTGCACGGGCGAGCCCACAGATGATTGCAGCCCCAGGACCAGTCACTCTCAGCCTCTGTCCACGGAGCAGGGGCAAAGAAACTGTCCTACTGAATTCTGCCCAAACTGCAGATTTGCAAGTAACCTAAACGCCGTGTTCTTAAGCCACTGAGTTTTAGCTGATTTGTTACTGAGCAATAAAGAATCAGAAGGCCCATCAGGCACCGTGGAACCTGCCCATTTCTAGGGTGGCCTCCACAGGTTCTCGTCTCCTGTTGAAAATGCCAAACTCCTGCTTTCCCCTTCTCCAGTTCCAAAATGAGAAAGAATCCACTCATCCTTTCTTATTTGCAAATTAAGCAGCTGGGCAGCCCTCTTGCAAAACAGGCAATGTTTGTGGTCATTTCTAGGAGTAATAAGGAGGAGAAGGGAGGCTAAG
The DNA here is from genome assembly GCF_009761245.1 of Sapajus apella. NCBI lineage: Eukaryota > Metazoa > Chordata > Mammalia > Primates > Cebidae > Sapajus > Sapajus apella. The sequence goes on from NW_022436989.1 coordinate 17,948,182, forward strand.
AGAGGCAGCTGTTGAGAAAGATCTTTCTCCTGATCCAGGGAGATCAGGAGATCTCCTACCAGCCCCTGTGCAGACCTGGCCCCAGAGAGTCGGAGCGAGCTGAGTCGCTCACATGCACCCCACAGTTAGTGGAAGTGGGTTCTCAGTTCAAGTGTGGTTTTGTGACCTTGAGGGTCTCTGACAACCTGCTACAATGGCCCAGCTTGAATTAAAAGGACTTCCCAGCAATAAAGGACTTCCCAGCAATTTTTTTTTTTTTTTATGTTGGACTGTTTCATTCCTCCCTCTATTATATGAACTCCCAGTCCTGGGGAGCTTTAGTACATTAGCGACATAAACGACAGCTCCTTTCATTCCAGGCTCACCTGGGCCATTTGACCTTTGAGTGACATTCTTTTCTTTGGTGTTTGGAGTTTGCCTTTCTCTTTAGGCCCCAGTACACCAGAGTATTGGGGATGGTTATACAGCCAATGATGGCTAATGGTTTCTGTAACATACTCACCTCCCACTCACAATACTCTCTCTGCTCATAGTTATCAAACCACCAGGGAAACAGAAATAAATAGATCCTAATTTATCTTTGCCCTAATAGGAAAAGAAATAAATCTGCAAAGAACAGTATTTTCATGTCTCTCATAGACACAACAGCCAAAAATCAATTAAGGGAAAGTTTAGACTTCTCACTTTCCCTCTCCATTAAAATAGACTCAACAGAAGTAAAATGCTTTGGGATTTTGGGGGAAAAGGAGTTTAGAAAATAAAACCACAAATCTGGTGGCTTCAGAGTTTTCTGACCAGCCAGGTTTCCTTCAGTTCTTTTTCTCTAAATGAACACCTACAACCGTCAATGCTCAGTGCTGGAAATACTTTCTTGTCTCTTGGTCCAGATGCCTTGACCCAGGAAAAAGGCTCATTATTTCAGCAATCCAACTGCATGGTGTCTGGCAGTGTCGCAGTCTTGGGGACTGAGCCTCAACCTGTGGGACTTTATGCTATCTCCAGGTAGTGTTAGAATTGAATTGGGGGACACCCAGCTGGTGTCCCCTGCTTGTTGGTGGAGAAGAAGCCCCCAGCATTTGGGCACGGAAGTCTTCCGTGTTGTTGGTTGTGGTGTGAGAGCAGAGGAAAAGCAGTTTAAGAGTTTTTCCCTGAAACACTGGGCCACGGAATCTTGCACTCAGAAGGAAAACAGGCTAATTCTGGTCTAAAGGGGAAAGAGAAGTAATTTAAAACACACACTAGTGCTCCCAGGAAAATCAGCAGTGGGGTAAACAAAACATTAAACTGGAAAGATCCACAAACACTGGCCGGGATGGCAGGCTCTGCTTCACTGAAAGGGAAAGAGAAAATGTTCAAAGGTTCCCCATGTGCGGTCAGCTCTGACGAAAGCCTCCCTCCTTTATCCCAGGACCCAAGAACTGGCAGCGTTTCTCCTGCAGTGTCGCCTCACACAGCATTTTCCTCCAGTTGCTCCTAAAGCACCCAGGCTTCGAGACTCACCCATCTGCTGCCTTATGGCTATTGCATGGTATCTTTTATGAAGTGGAATTATCTTCAAGGTGGCCTTACTTGACCAATAAGGCCAATAATCACAAGGCTAATATTCTGGCCAATAGTGGCATTATTATTATTATTATTATTATGGAGACAGAGTCTTGCTCTGTCACTCAAACTGTAATGCAGTGACAGGATCATAGCTCACTGCAGCCTCAAACTCCTGGGTTCAAGAAATCCTCCCAGCTCAGCCTCCCATGTGGTTGGGACTATAGGTGCATGCCATGATAACCAGCTAATCTTTTTTTTTCTTTTGTAGAGATGGGGTTTCAGTTACCCAGACTGATCTCAAACTTCTGGCTGAAGAAAACCTCTTTCCTAGGCCTCCCAAAGTACTTGAATTACAGGCATAAATCAGCACACCCAGCTTTGACATTATTAATTTTAATAAACTTATTTACTCGATTATTCTCATTAAAGACTTCACCTATTACCTTAAGGAAGATAATAAGTATTTTTAAATGTACTGTGCCTATACAATACTCAACAGAGCTGATGTGGTTGTGCCAATGGCCCATGTCAGCTGTCTATTGCTGCATAACAAACCATCCCAAAGCATAGTGGCTTCAAACACCACTGTGTTGTTCCTATTGATTCTGAGGCTCAGGAATTTGGGCAAAGCTATGCAGAACGATCCATCTCTTCTCCACAGGGGTCACCGGGTGACTGAGCTGGCCACACGCAGTCATCTAGGCATGATGCTGGCTGCCGCCCAGTGCCTTAAGCTTCCTGCACTCTGACCTTTGTCTGTACAACCTCACCAACAAGCAGCTTAGTCTGAACTTCTAAACAAGACAGCTGGCTCCCAAGACAGAGAAAGAATAGAAGCTACAACTTAAGGGAGAATTTCTGCTGTATCTTATTGGCCAAAGCAAGTCACAGACCAGCTGGCAAAGTGATGCTGCAAAAAGGGCAGTTGGGATAGAAGGGTCACTGAGACCTCCTTTGGCAACACAGACTCTTAAGAACACTGAGGCTGTGAACAAGGGTTGACTTCTTGATGTTGATGGCTGCAGGCTAGTGACACCAATTGTCCAGGGCAGACCCACTGTCCGCCCACCCGGTAGCTCTAGGACCACTGTCCATCACACACAACTTTTGCTCCCTGTGAACTTACTTCTCTTCCATAATATCTGCAGCCAATATTTACATAAAGGCTCAATATTAAGATAGTAAGATAGTCACTGCTAGCAGCTTCATTGCTTTGCTTATTCTTCATCACTAACTTTCAAACTTCTCCACAGAGATGACCCTGCAGGCTCAGAGGAGCAATGGTGTTACCCCAAGGAGACTGGTCCCATTTAAAAGCACATTTCCTTCACATCTAAATTTCTATCTTAAAAAGTTATGCAAATTTTACTTATAATCTATAAAATTCATCAGTTTTGATGAAAAATTTAAAAACATGCTTTTGTCCTCCAAATTCACCCACAGAGTTGATGCTGTCAAAAGTGTCTTTCCCGGCACAGAAACCCAGGACTGGCACTGGTGCCCTGCTCCAGACCCACGGGGTGAGGCTACACCCCACAGAGCAGCAAAGCCTGTGATGCCCTCACTCAGGAATGGCTGCTGGTGCTGACCAATCCCTGCTCCCACTGGGAGAAATGGGGCCCAGAACTCAGCAAGAAGGCAGGCCTGGGGGTAGTCCTAGCTGAATGATCATGTGAATTTTATTGAATATAGATGGAGTTCTAAAACCCCAGAAAGAGAATTGTAACCTAAATAGAGGAGCTCTGTGTCAAGAATGGAGACATCCTGGCCCCACAACACGGGCAGCATCCATGCCAGATGGCAGCCGGGGCTCATGACTGAGGGGTCTAAGGCCCCTCGGGTGTCAGGCAAGCCAGCGAGATGCTGACTATTCACTGAGCAGTCACTGTGTGCCTGGCACTGGTTAACAAGGAGAAGCTTAGGTCATAGCTCCTGGTCAGGCACAATGGCTCACGCGTGTAGTCCCATCACTTTGGGAGACCGAGGTGGGAGGATCACTTGATCCCAGGAGTTCTAGACCAGCCTCAGCAACAAAGTGAGTCCTCAACTGTACAAAAAATTTAAAAAGTAGCTGGGTATGGTGGCTTGTGCCTATAGTCCCAGCTACGTGAGAGGATGCGATGGGGGGATAGCTTGAGCTCTGGAAGTTGAGGCTGCAGGGAGACGTGATTGTGCCACTGCACTCTAACCTGGAAGACGGAGTGAGACCCTGTCTCCAAAACAAACAAATAAACGAAAAGACATAGCTCCTGTGGCTGGGCAACATGCACTCTGAAAAAAGGCCTCTTCCCACCCCATGCACCCCGAGACGTGAACAGGCAGAATGGGAATGCTAAGATAACCAGCAGGCTCAGGGGAGCTCACTCAGTTCCCAGGGGAATCAGAACCAGACCTCAGTGTCCCCTGCCCCGGCCAGTCTCCCAGCCTCAAGCAGTGGTCTCTAAAGTGGATACCCACTACCAGCACCACCAGCAGCAGCAGCACCTGAACACTAGTTAGAAATGCAGATTCTCAGGCCCACTGGACCCTATGGAGTCGGCAAGGGGGCAGGCAATCTGGGTTTCAGCCAGCCCTGCGGGGGATTCCAGTGCAGCTGAATTCTGAGATCTCTGGCCTCATGTGCCCACAGTCCTCAGGAGACAGCCAGCGGAGTGAGTAGGAACTCAGGCTTCAGAGGAATCCGGTGGCTGGGAATCTGGCTCTGACTTACCAGATCTTGTGAGCTGGGACATGTTTTCAGCTTGTCTGAGCTCTGTCTCCTCACCGGTGGAAGAGGGTGGTAAAAGGTTTGATGAAAGACGGGAGGTGAAGTGACTTCGGCTTCCTGGCATTGAGCCTGGCCCATTGCGCCTGCTCAGCATCTGCTGCTCTGAGTCTCTCTGCTGACACTGTCCACCCAGCCCTCTGGTGTGTTCTCCACCACATCCACCTGGTGGGCATAACTCTGGACGAGGAATCATCCAAGCAGCACTCTGCCTGCAGAAATCACATCCTTGGAGGGACTCTGGCTGTTGCAAATCCCTGGCCCTATTCCCCAAGGAAACTTGGCCTGAAGGTAGCCAGGCATGGCTGCAGCATAACCTCGCCCATCCACGCCGCAGCTCTTGAGGGCCCGACCCCACGCTCACCACTGTCTACACCACAGAAATCACAGTGAGCCCATCACATAATCACAGCGTGGCCTCTGCATCCTGATTCCCAGTGGAGGCCCCTGACGCCCGCCCAGTCCTCAGGCTGGACTGGGGCTGCAGATACCAGCACTGGGGGCAGGAGAGAACTGACCAAAACCTGATAATGAATCTGCCTAGCTCTTAATAACTGCATGACCTCTCCTGAGACACGTAGCCTTCTCAGGCTTCTGTGAAGATCATACATGTTTGTGAAGGTACTTTGTACCTTGTAAAACCATATACAAATCTCAATTGTCATTACAGATGATACAGTCTTTAATTCCTTTGCAGGCAACGCTGTTTTCCCTGGATCGTAAATTCCTAAAGAGGGCTATATGCTTTGTGCAGTAACTAATTCAACTCCCTGTAAGTGCTCAATAGACATAATTTATAATGATGGCCACATATGTAAACCATAACGTGGACCATATAATTGGTCGGCTTTTCTTTTGCAAAATGTGGATGATACACATATTCAAAATCACTTACATTTAATCATATAAGCATCTTTAGATATGCAAAGTGTATATATTCATGCCATCTGTTAAATCCTGATTTGCTAAGCGTGTGCATATAAAGACATCTGGGCTATACCGATTTCATAGACGTTTCTCCCAAATGCCCTGACCGTGGAAGCAATCCACTTCAACATTTTCAGATGTATTTTCCCCACTTAACTGGGGGCCTCCTCCCAGGGGGCAGTCACCACAGCAGGCCAGAGCTGCTCACACAGAGCATGCGCTGCACGGCTGCCTGGGGCTGTGGCCTGCTCTTATTAGGAGCAACTGGTACCTCTCTCCCCACATAAACAATTACGGAGAGGGAAGGAGAAAAGCCTTAAATATTTGCTTTCCTTTACAAGACCACCTACAAAATGTTGTTAAGACCCTGCAGGCAAAATAATCTGTCATGAGTCCAGTACTGGGCAAATATAAACACCTCAAGGACTCTACTGAGCAGTAGCCTGGGGTCCCAGATGTTTTCACAGGTTTCCTTTTGTGGAAGAGGAAGAGTCCTGCTCTCCTCTACTCTTCATCCTCTCCTGTTCTTCCCCCCAACCCCTTGGTAAAGTACTTCTTCAAGAATAGTTTGGGTGAGAGAGGGTGCACGTTGACAAGGGAGTGTGTGGTTTTTACTGCAAAGTCAGAGTCCCATCTCCTTTTCATTAAAGGACACCAATGCTAAAGCGGGTGGCCGGCATGGGCCACAGGGAGCTGTTGAAAGTGAAGAGTCCCAGAGCTGCAGCATCCCAAACTCTGAACCCAGGGCAGGTGATAAGCAGAGGCAGGAAGCAGGGTCAGAGGGTAAAACTGGAGCCTGCTTCAGCCTGTGCTTCGGGTGCAGTTCACACCGGAGGCCCCAGGACAGCTGGCTGGAAAACATTTGAAACAGGAGTGTGTTTTACTAGCATGCAGTGATTTCCCCTGGTTCCTGGCACAGCCTGGTGCAGCGGCTGGGTGGGATCCGTGCAGCCACTGCTTGTCCCACCCCTTCCCCATGAAATCACAGGGAGCTTTTACCAAGGAAATGCTGGAAAAGTTAGCACTCTTGTAATCTTGGTGCTTTTTCTAATTGCCCATTGGAATTTGCAAGTGATTATCAGGATAGATGAAAGGAGGTTGCCTCCAACTGCCCCTTTCTAGGCCTGCCCTGCAAACTCCCCTATGGCAGAAGTGAGCAACGTGGCTTTAGTCGGTGTCTCAGGAGGATAAGTATGGAAAGGGGAAGCCTCTAGCCAGCCATCTCTGAAAATAAATGCATCTGGTGCAGAAGAGAAGCAAAACCCTTTCTGGCCTTTTCCCGGCAATGCCACTCTGTGCCCTCCTTCCTTAACCCCCGAGCCACTTTTTCCTCCAGCACCCTCCTTAGCAGTGCCCCAGAAGTGGCATTTGATGGGGCTGCTGGTACATCAGCCTGCTCCAATCAGGGATGTCACCCCTACAGGCCACCTCAGGGACCCCCATCCCTGCAATACTTGACCTGTGCTTGCATCTGCAGCATCAACATAGAGCCTGCCTGGGTTCGCTCAGGACAATGTGGCCATTATCCCATCTCTAGGAACTATCTGAGGAGGCCCAGGCACTATGCACTACTATCGTCACCTCCCCGCACACCACAGTAAAACAGGCAGGAAATAAGTATCATTACTCTCTTAGCTCAGTCTTTCAATCTGAGAAAAACCTAAACTCAGGCAGGAGTGCAGTGGTGCAATCACGGTTCACTTCAGCCTCCACCTCCCAAGCTTAAGCAATCCTCTCCCCTCAGCCTCCGAAGTAGCTAGGACTACAGGTATGTGCCACCACACCTGGCTAATTTTTTTCATTTTTTTGTAGTGATAGGGTCTTGCTATGTAGCCCAAACTAGTCTTGAACACCTGGGCTCAAGCGATCCTCCCACCTCAGCCTCCCAAAGTGAGGTCACATTCTTAACACAGTGCCTGGCACATACTAAGTACTCACTTAAGTTTTATCAAGAAAAAAATATTCAATCAGACACATAAACCAAAAAGCAGCTGTAGATTTCAGAACTATCCTCTTACCACTTTACCACCTCCTTGGAACATTTAGGAGTTTGGTTTGGTTTTATCCCAAAATCTAAACCCCTGGTTTTCATAAGGATTTAAACATCTGGACTGTGGTTAGAATATAGTCAGCTGCAGTTTTATCTCCCCTCCCTTCCAACTTCTCCCACAGAAGGTGACTCCCCGGCAATTCTGCTTCCCCACCCCACCCCCTTGCGGTGCCCCAGCTGTGTTGCTAAGGAGAAATGTGAAGCCTCAGCAGCCAAGACAGCTGTGGGACATTGCCGACCAGCCATCTACACCCGGCAGAGTTGGAATCCAGTCTGGCATGATGCTTTTCTAAATGTTGCTTCCTATGGGACAGCCTCACTCTGTTAGGCTGACCTGAGTTTGCGTTCCTGAGCTCAGCCTGGAGAGCATGCATATGATCTCCTGTTGCAAGGAGACCTCCCTCTACTAGAAATGCAGCCATTGTTGGGCCCACCTAGGGGAGCAGCCACATCAGGTGGCAGCAAGCTGCCTATGGGAGGAGGGTGCTGGAGCAGGAAATGAGAGTTGAGTCTTTTTAGGGGTGTCATCAGGCCAAAAACAGGAAGATCAGCAACTCAATCCTAGGCCTCCAGGGTTAAAAGCAAAATGAGAGAGAGAGAGAAAGAGACAGAGAGAGAGAGAGAGAGAAGCAGAGAAAGTTTACTAAACAAATGTCCCATAGAAAGATTATATTGAGCCTGGGCAATACAGCAAGATCCTGTCTCTACAAAAAAATTTAAAAATTAGCTGGATGTGGTGGCCTATGCCTAACCCTCACTGCTCAAGTGCAGCCTGGCTGAGACAGTCCTAGCTACGTGGGAGACTGGAAGCGGCAGGACTGCTTAAGCCCAGGGGGTTGAGGCTGAAGTGAGCTCCGATGGTACCACTACACTCCAGCCTGGGTGACAGAGAGATCCTGTCTTGGTTAAAAAAAAAAAAAAAAAAGTCATATTGAATGATACTGCAGCACATGGTACTCTCAAAAATGAGCTACTTTCTTCATGGGTTTGTGCCCCTCACAATGACCTTGAGTGTCTCCTGCGCCATCATCCTTGCTGCTGGTGATACAACAGCCGCAGTGTAAGAATCCCAGTCACCTTAGACACACCCCGCCCCCAACACACACACCGGATACAGTCAGTCACCCAGCGTGGGGAGCAGGCTCCTGGAGAACTCTCTGTCCAGCCCTCCTCAGATCCTTGCACAGCTCGGCTCATGTGGGTTCCTGCCAGTTTCCTGCCTGTCTCTCTCAGCCAGACCCTCCCCTTCCTCACAGGGCTGCCTTCCACGTGGAAGAATCAGAATGATCTGATTGAGTTACTCTCATGCTTTCTGCCTCTCAGTGTCTCCCGAATCAAATTAAAATCCTCAGCAAAGCATGCCAGGCCCATCACAATCGCGGCTTCCCTCCAAGCCTGTCCCTCCATGTTCGCAGCCCCAAAAGCCGCTGCTGTGCCTGCCGGTTGCATTCCTTGACTTGGGTGTGCTGTCCCCTCTTGATACTCCAAGATTCAGCTCCAGCTGCCCCCACAAGGCCTTTCTCAGAAGCCTTCCTGACATGCTCCCCAGGCAGAGTCGACCCCCCTCGAGCCTCCACTGTCTCTCCTGCACACTTGAGCCTCCCAAACTGGGTTGGATGCTCTCGCGTTTCCTGTAGCTCCTGCGCTCCCAGGATCGTGGCACTGTGAGGTAATTGCTCCAGTGCTGTCTGCTTCCCTCTTAGATACAAGCTCCTGAAAGGAGAAAGCAGGTCTTACTGAAAATTAAAGTTCCCGCTTCCGTATGATGCTGGGTGCACAGCTGGAGTCCTGAAGAATTTGCCAGGTAGAGGAATGAATAAACATAGCTCTTAAGCAGTGAGTTCCTGTCTTTCCTTCCTTAGTAAATGAGGTCACTGGGAGCAGGAAGGGTCTTATTCATCTTTGTGTCTCTGGTGCGGGGTAGAAGCTGGCCCTTCCCAGGCAGAGAAAGGTACCTTTCACTTACTTGTTCGGGCTATTCCAGAATTTGGACAACTTATAGCCCCCTGTCTCTCTGAGATTCTAACAGGACCCAGGGACAACCTATGGGAAGACAGGGGTAGCGTGGGACTGGGGTTTCTTCGAAACCCACCTCGATCAGATGAGTGACAGTTTCTCCCAACTTTGAAGTTCAGGGCCCAGCTAGAGGTGGCCTCCACCTTACCATGCGCTGGAGGGTGTGTGCCCAGTGGAGGGGACACATGCCAAGGACGGGCGGTGAACACTGGGTGCTTGGGAGATGGAAGCGTCAGCTCAGTGCAGACACAACAAACTGAATGGAAGGGCCCAGGAGAGAGCATGCGGTGGCACAGCAGGGGACACTCATGAGGATCGGAGTCTCAGCCCACTTGGCTCAGGCCCTCCCACCAGGCCCTCTGCTGACCCTGGCTCTGAGCCCTGTGACCTGGCAGTGACTCTCTTCTTCTTAGAAAAAGGGGGAGGGTGGCTAATTGAAAACAAACCAAGTGCTTCTCCTCCTTCCTCAGCCCTCAGGAAAAGCATGTAATCATCTCCAGGATTTAGAGACCTTTTTCTTCTAAAGTCAAGGGAAACTTGTTCACTCCAGCCATCTTGTTGCTCCTGAATTGTGCCATCTGAATCCTTGTCTGCTGGAAGCCCTGGACAGCGGACAAATCAGAGCACTAAGTTTGGAGTCCAAGCCCTGGTTCACCGTGCCTCAGTTCTCCCACCCAAAAAGCAGTTGACCCCTTGGTTCAAGTGGCAATGCTGCCCAGCAGAACCTTCTGTGGTGCTGTCCAGTATGAAAACACTTGCCACATGTGACTTTGCCAGATGGCTAGTGGAACAGAGGACCTAATATTTAATTAAATTGATTTATTAATATTTGACTAACTGGACTGCACAGCTCAAAGATCTAACCTGCTCTGACTTTACATCCCATTCCCACAAGCACACCCTTTGTCTCTCTAATTCTCACAGTCACTTTCTCCACGGAGTGATAACTGGGATTATTTATTCTATGTGAAGGCTTTAAATACAGGACCTGGGCCAGAAAGCAGTGTCATAAAGATATTTTTCTTTGAAAGTAAAAGACAAAACTTAAAATGATGTGCTGGAGAGGAGAGCCTTCCACCCACCTCTTCTCTCTTTTGTAATCATGCAGAGACAACACGAGGTTGCATGATCTGGCCAAATGCAGACAGGAGCAAAACTTCCATTTCTTTTCTTGCTTCTAACAGTGCTCCCTCTCGAACCTAACACCCTCCCAGCCTGCCCCTTGGATCTGTTCTAATAGCGGTGATTGGAGCTGATGCGCTAGGACAGATGGCTTCATGAGACAGGAGCTAACACGGGGCAGTGAGGACACCTGGGAGTGCTCAGGGCAACGGGACACATAGGCCTGAGAGCTGTGCTCTGGTGCCCAGTGTCCCTGCAGGCACTGCTGCCTCAGTCCCACCCAGCCCACCCCAGCGCTGCGCAGGGTCCCTGTCCTGGAACACCGGTTTTCTACCCTCGGGCGTATTTGCTAATTCTCCAAGACCCTGGCCAATATTCCTCTCCAGAAAGCCTTCCTGGCAGACCCAGCTGGCACTGCCCTCTCCTTTCTTGGACCCTGCTGTGCAGCAGCGTTTCAGAGTCATCCTTTACCTTTCATTCTGCACTACTATCATTCTCCAAATATTTCTGTGCTGTCTCAGCAAGACCAGAGCCTCCCTATAAGCAGAGGCTGAGTCATCTATTTCTTTTTTATCTGCCTGTGGCACACAGCACAGACTTTGCTCTACACTACCTACTCACCTAGTGCTTCCTGGCTGATTTATTGACCCAGAACCACAGCAAGAATGCAGTCAAGCTACTGCGCTGACCTTCACAATGCAGGCAGGCGATTAAGGTGACAGGGGTCGGACCCAAATTACTCGCTGGGGCTTTTGTTTTTGCTCTGACTCTATTACCAACTCAGGTATCAGAACGCGCTACCCTATTCCCAGGGACTCCTGTTTGGTTCAGACTGCACGGTCCCTGTGCTGCAGGGCTCAGTGACCACACGGAGGAAGGCTGATGTGAACACCATAAATGGTGTGCTGAATGGCAAGTCTTGTTAGTGTAAACAGAACTAATCAGAATAGACGGGTTACTCAGAGCCAGCAGCTGGGACACACCTGTTCTTTTTCCCTGCATCAAAAATCCCTCTTTTCTCTGCACACATTTTTTTCTCTCCCAATTTCCACGAGGTGGCTAAGGGCCTTCCTGACATTCCTTAGACTTCATAGGAACTCATCTAGAAACTCCCTGATCAGTTTCTAAAACCATAGATTTACTGCCTAGAATAAAAATACCTGGTACCTGGGCACCTAAAACTTGCCTTTTAAAAGCCAACTTTTCTGCCACCACTTCCATCCCTTTAGGCTGCTATCTCTTGCCATAGATTCTCCCTCTAGACCCTTCAGGATGTCTGGCTCCCCATGGAGCAGGCCTAGGACCCTCAGGCTGGTTGAATGACTCACACCTGGGTCAGATCTCTTAGAGGCACTGCTCCCTGCCACTGCATAAACAGAAGAAAGGGCCAGGTGTGGTGGCTCACACCTGTAATCCCAGCACTTCGGGAGGTCGAGGGGCAGATCATGAGGTCAGGAGTTCAAGAACAGACTGGCCAACATGGTGAAACCCTGTTTCTACTAAAAATACAAAAATTAGCCGGGTGTAGTGGTGCACACCTGTAATACCAGCTACTCAAGAGGCTGAAGTAGGAGAACTTGGGAGGCAGAGGTTGCAGTGACTGAGCTGAGATTACGCCATTGCACTCCAGCCTGGGCAACATAATAAGACGCTATACACCACCCCCCACCAAAACAAAAACAAACGGAAAGAAAACATCACAGTGGAAAGACTTGTGAAAGGAAAATAAAATCTCAGGACCCCAAACTCAATTTACCAAAGGGAAAAGTTAAGCTTTGAAACTAAGTCATTAAAACTGCCTTCATTTTGCTACCAACCAGACAACTGTAATTTCACAGGCTGACTTTCTCTTATGTAAAATGTCGATTTGCCAGACTAATACTTCATTGACTCCCCCACTTCTTTCTTTTCAGGTGTAAAATGTAGATTTACTGACTACTAATCAGAGCCTCACAAGAATTTAACCACTTGTCTCATTGTCTACCTTCCCTCCTTATTTTTCCTTTTTCTTCCCCTCTTGATTACTCTTTCCCCTTTAAACACTAAGGTTCCCAAAACTCTCTTTGGAAAAAGTGCAGGAACCAGATCCCGCTGTGATTTATGTTCCTTTTTTGCTTATGCCGTCTCAACCTTGGCAAAATAAGCCTCTATATCAATTGAGACCTGCCTCAGTCACTGTGGTTTACAGACCCAACTCCTACACTATGCAGTCAGGAAAGCCAACAGCACAGATCAGGGGCCTCCTTAGCTGATTTAGGTCACCACACCCGAACACAGCCTGGTTCACAAGACTTCATTATCCTGTTGCAGACTTCTCAGCCACAACTGATACAGGCCAATGGGGCCTAAAGTTCTCCTTGGTTCTTCTGAAAGTGTTAAGAAAGTTTGCTTAAAAAGGTGATGCACACAATTTCTGTATTTCTGCCCTGCAGTAAGGCTCAGAGCCTATGATGTTTAATTTTATGTGTCAACTCGACTGGGATAAGGGATGTCCAAAGAGCTGGTGAAACATTATTTCTGGGTGTGTCTGTGAAGGGTTTCCAGAAGAAACTGGCATCTGAATCAGCTGGAGCAAAGAAGATTCTCCCACCTCCATGTGGGCAGGCATCGTCCAATCCAATGAGCGTCCAAATAGAACTAGAATGTAGAGGAAGGGTGAATTCTCTCTCTTCTGAAGATGGAATGTCTGTCTTCTATGGTATTCAGACATTGGAGCTCCTGGTTCTCTCCCAAACTCTCCTCAGGCCTTCAGCCTCCAGTGAGAGTTACACTGTTGGCTCCTCTTATTCTTAGGCATTTGAACTTGGACTGAATTACACTACTAGCTTTCCCAGTTCTCCAGCTTGTGTACCGTGGGACTTCTCAGCCTCTATAACTGTGTGAGTCAATTTCCAATAATAAATCTGTTCTTTCATATATACACATATCTTCTACTGGGTCTGTTTCTCTGGAGAACTCTGATAAATACAGACCTACCTGTTCAGAACCACTTTTAATATCCCTTTATAAAAATCCTTCAGTTGTCACTTTTAATGATTAGCTGCTTTTGATGGAGACCATGATAATTCTCTTAAGTCATTTTTTCTCTTTACTTTTTCATATTAACTCCAAGTGCTGCACTACTACATGCTTTTCAAACTGGAGTACCCACAGCCCCATTTCTGGGCAGGAAGGAAGCAAAACAGCAGAATAATGGTGTGTCTTCCTGGAGCATCAATTTCATTACAAGATTTGGAAGAAATGAAGTCAAATAATTTATAAAAACCATCTCTATTTCCCCACAATCACAGAAGAAAAAAAGAGAGAGAACAGGAGTAGGAGAACTGCCTCGAGAAATAGTCCAGTCTCAAGTTCCCCAGGTCAGGGCAGAGGACCAGCCAGCAGCCAAGACCAGATGGGCCTCAAATCCTGTCTCCCAGGTTGCTTCAGCTTCCTTTAGATTGAGCTCAGCATTTACTTTGGACACATGATTTTTGAAGGACATGGAGGTGCCAGATACCCTCATAAATTGGGTCCCATCAAGACAACTCTGCCACAACAATTTGCACACCTGTATCCTTCTCTACCAACTCCCTCTCAGCAGGGCATGCCCTGTACACTCAGCAAACTGTGCTTGTTACACTGCTCCCATGTGCAGCTGCTTGAGTCAGCTCCTGGCTCATCTCCTGCACCATCTCACAGGGCTCCACGGAGCTCCAGATCTTCATACTCTATGTAAAGTGAAGGGAGAGAGGCGCCTGCAGCCCCACAAAGCCCTCTCCCACAAAAGGCAAGGACCAGTGGTCATCATATAGAGAATGACTCTCAGGTGCCACACACCCATGGTGAGGCTACCATATGAGAAAAAGGAAGAAAGAATAAAGAAAAGGGTAAGAAAATACAACTAAAAAATGAAGAAAAAATTCTAAAAGAGTAAGAAAAAAATACAGACAGAAAAAAAAAGGAAACTAACAAAATAGAAAAAAAAAATCAAGGAGCAAACAAGCTAACTGTGGTCAAAGTCCCTCAGGTCATTAAGCAGCTGCTGAGCAAAAAGGATCAAAAACCTAGACCCAGTCAGGAGCTTATATAGGTGCTTGGAGTTCCCTAACAATGGCTCCTTATGAGGCCACAGCAAGACATAGACCTATGTTTGCTGGGCATAATTCATAGTAGTTTTCTCAATTTTTAATTTGAAGAACTCTTTACTGATAAGAATACTCAAAGTTTTTTATGTGGGTTATAGTGATTGATATTTACCTTAGAAATTAAAACCAGGATGATGCTTTTAATTTCAATTACATCTTGTCAATCTGTAATACTTTCTGAATTTTAAAGAGCTCATAATGTCTACTCTTAAAATATTCCATTCCTTTTTCTTTAAACTCTACATAATTGGTCTCAAAATTATGCTCAACTTATATCATAATATTGTAGAAAATGTTCTGTTATGTACCAAACAATAAGACAGATTATTAGTATCCATAAAGCAGAGAGAAAGACAGCTTTCATCATATTTTCTCCAATAATATTACAAATATATTTCTCATCAGAAAACTTTGAGGCCAGAAGGCAGTGAGTGGGCTGATAAATTCTAAGTATATATTCAAGTATCCTATAGCTGCCAAAACTGTCTTTCAAACATGAGGGAGAAATTAAGATATTCCTAGAAAAATGAAAGCTGAGGGAGTTCGTTACCGCTAGACCTACTCCGCAATTGAGAGAATCCTTCAGGTTGAAATGATAAGATGATAGACAATAACCGGAAGTCATATGAGCAAGTAAAGATCTCTGGTAAAGGTAAATACATGGACAATTGTAAAAGCTAGTATGACTGTAACTTTTGGGTTGTAACTCCACTTTTTGTCTTCTACATGATTTAAGAGACTAATGCATTTAAAAAAATTATTAGCTTGTTTTGGGGCATACAGTGCATAAAGACATAATTTTATGACATCAATAACTGAACAGGAGTGGGTCTAGAACTGTATAGGAACTGAGTTTTCACATGTTGAAGTTAAGCTGGTATAAATTCACATTAGAATGTTATAACTTTAGGATGTTAAATGTAATCTCCATGGTAACCACAAAGAAAATAGCCATAGAAGATACATAAATAGAAATGAAAAGGGAATTAAAATCTTTCACTACGAAAAATCAACTAAACACAAAAGACAGTAATGCAGGAAATGCAGAACAACAATCTATGAGGCAAATAGCAAAATGATACAAGCATGTCCTTCCTCTTCAGTAATTACTTCAAATGTAAAGGGTTAAACTCTCTGTTCAAAAGATAGAAATTGGCAGAATAAATAGAAAACACAGGATCCAACTATATGCTGTCTATAAGAGATCCACTTCAGATCCAAAGACACAAATAGGTCGAAAGATAAATGATAGAAAAAGATATTCCATGCAAATAGTAACCAAAAGAGAATAGGGTAGCTAAAATAGAATTTAAGTCAAATGAAGTCTTAAGTCAAACTTTATGTCAAAAAAGGGTACAAAAGACAATATGGACATTATATATTAATAAAAGTTGCAATACAGCAAGAATATATAACAATTAGAAACATGTATGTGCCTAATAACTATCAAAACACATAAAGCAAAAATTGACAGATTGAAGGGAGAGAGAGACAATTCTACAATAATAGTTGGGTACTTTAATATCCCACTCTCAATAATGGATAGAACAATCAGAAGGTAAGGAAACAGAGGTCTTGAACAATACAATAATCCAATTAGGTCTAACAGCCATCTACAACAGTGGTCCCCAGCCTTTTTGGCACCAGGGACGAATTTCATGGAAGACAATTTTTCGACAGACCAGGGGTGGGGTGAGGGATGGCGGATGGTTTGGGGATGAAACTATTCCCCACCTCATATCATCAGGCATTAGTTAGAGTCTCATAAGGAGTACTTAATCTAGATCCTTCACATGCACAGTTCACAATAGGATTCGAGCTTCTATGAGAATCTAATGCTTCACTGATCTGAGAGGAGGTGGAGCTCTGGCGGTAATGCTTGCTCATCCCCTGCTCACCTCCTGCTGTGCATGCAGCGTTCTTCCTAACAGGCAATGGTTCAGCTCTGTGGCCCAGGCACTGGGGACCCCTGATCTACAGGACACTCTACCCAACAACAGTATATACCTTTTCTTCAAGTGCATAGGGGAAATTGTCCACAATACACCATATGATAGGTCACAAATTAAGTCTCAGTAGATTTAACAATATGTCATACAAAGAACCTTCTCTGATCATAACAATATGAAGCTGGAAATCAATAACAAAAGTAAAACTAGAAAATCACAATTTGGGAAAATTAACATTTGAACAACAAAGAAGAAATACAACAACACAGGAAAAGGTGTTTAACATCACTAATCATTAGGGAAATGCAAATCAAAAACCACAGCAACATACCACCACACATCTATTAGCGAGTCTATTATTTTTTAAAAATTTAAAAATAAATAACAACTGTTGACTAGGATGTAGAGAAATTGGGATCCTTATGTACTGCTGGTGGGAATGTAAAATAATGCAGTCATTATGGGAAACGCTACGACAATTCCTCAGAAAATTAAAAATAGAATTACCACGTAATCCAGCAATTTCACATCTAGATATACATCCAAAAGAATTCAAAGCAGGGACATGAAAAGATATTTGTAGATTCATGTTCATAGCAGCATTATTTCACAATGGTCAAAAGGTATAAGCAACCCAAGTGTGCACTGACACATGAATGGATAAGCAAAATGTGGTATATCCATACAATGGACTTTTTTTTTTTTTTTTTTTTTTTTTTGAGACAGAGTCTCGCTCTGTCTCCTAGGGTGGAGTACAGAGGCACCATCTTGGCTCACTGCAACCTCCACCTCCTGGGTTCAAGTGATTCTCCTGCCTCAGCCTCCTGAGCAGATGGGACTATCGACGTGTGCCACCATACCTGGCTAATTTTTTATTTTTAGTAGAGACAGTGTTTCACCATGTTCACCAGGCTGGTCTCCAACTCCTGACCTTAGGTGATCCACCCGCCTCAGCCTCCCAAAGTGCTGGGATTACAGCCACAATGGACTATTATTTAGCCTTAAAGAGGAAGGAAATGCTGACATGTGCTACAATATGAATGAACCTTGAAGACATTATACTAAGTGAAATAAGCTAATCACAAAAGAACAAATGATATATAATTCCATTTATATGAGGTAGTCAAATTTATAGATACAGAAAAGGGCCAGGGTGATGTTAGGAATAGGGATTTTAGTTAAATTAATTAATTATATTAATTTAATGGGTAGACTCTTAATTGTGTAAATGAAAAAGTTCTGTATATAAATGGTTGTGATAGCACAATAATGTGAATGTGCTTAATGCCACTGAACTGCAGACTTAAAAATGGTGAATGTGGTAAATTTTATATTATACATATTTTACCATAATTGTTAAAAACTAAATAATTTTTAAGTCTCTTTTAATATTTTCCTAACAGTAACTTGCGTTTATTGAGTGCTCTCTATGTGTTAGCCACATGCTTTCTTAAACACTTTATCTGTGCTATTTTATATAATTTCTGTGATAATTCCATGAGGTGGATGCTATCATTATGCCTATTTTCAACATAAGAAAACTGAAAAACAGAAAAGTTAAATAACTCATCCAAGGTCACAGAGCTTGTTAGTGGTGGATTTGAGATTTGAACATAAGCAGCAATTCCAGGTTCCTCATTCTTAGCCATTATGTTATACTGCTTCCAAAACAGAGTAAGCAATTAGTACTTTGTGATTACTAATTATTAAGTTATTCTTGACTTGGTTGTCAGCAGATGACAGTTAAATCAGTTGCTTTGCAACTTTATCTTTCCTCAGATATAAGACTGAAATTCAGAACTCCCTGATGTGTGTGACCTTCCTCTGCGTAGCTGCACTAGCAGATGGTGCAGTCAAATCAGGGCAAAATCATCTCCCAATGGTGGGTCTCAGACTCATCCACTCAGAGGGTCTTCTAAGGTTGCCTTCTATAATATTTAAAGTCCAATTTGTTTAAATGTATATTCTACTACTTACTTGCTGTGTGATCTTGGGCAAGTGATCTGACTTCTCTGTGCTCCTGTTTTCTATCTATAAAATGGAAGTAACACCTTCTTACACATCTGTTGTAAGTAGGAACCAATTGTCCTCAGGCCTCCTTGGCCTGTGGATATAAATGAGGTCACATCAATTTTTTGTTTTGTTTTGAGACAGAGTTTCACTCTTGTTGCCCAGGGTGGAGTGCAATGGTGCAATCTCGGCTCACCACAACCTCTGCCTCCTGGGTTCAAGCAATTCTCCTGCCTCAGCCTCCTGAGAAGCTGGGATTACAGGCATGAGCCACCATGCCTGGCTAATTTTTGTATTTTTTTAGTAGAGACGGGGTTTCTCCATATTGGTCAGGCTGGTCTTGAACTCCCGACCTCAGGTGATCTGCCCACCTCAGCCTCCCGAAGTGCTGGGATTACAGGCGTGAGCCACCGCACCTGGCTACACATCAGTTTTAATCTGCATATTTCACTGGCTCAGGATCCCCATCAGTTCATCACAAACTCAGATTCTGAATTCAGTTTCAACTCAGCATGAGACTATGTCAATATGAGATTTTCACATACACAGACAGACACAGATAGTATCTCAAAAGCCATGTACAATATGTGCTAAACCAATAATAACTATTATTTGTATGGGTTTAAGTGGCACATCAGGCCAAGGTGGAACAATGTCTACATTAACAACTTTGTAGTTTGTATCTTATTTTCTGACTAATCCTTACCTATCTCAAATGAAAAACCTCCTAGAGCAATCTTTAAACAGTAGTGTGCAGACTCCTAGGGAAATGGAAGACTTCTCAAGGCCTACAGGGGCATTTTAAAGTGTTACATGTAAATTTTCGGTGCTGAAAAAGAGGTAGCACTTGAATATAAATTTCCTCAGCAGGCAGTTTACTTCTATAGAAGGGTGCATCTCACAGTTGGAGCAATGGCGAGCACACACCTGGACAAGGGAGAGGAAGGTGTTCTTGTTCCTGACACAGGTCACCCCTACGGCTGGGTCATTCCCCTATTGGCTAGGATTAGACTGCATGGTCTAAGCTAAATCCGATTGGCTATTTTAAAGAGAGCAGGGGTAGGAGCCAGAGCGGCAGGGTGAGTAGTTTGGTGGGAAGGACGGTTATGGGACAGGTCAGAGCAGGTGACCAGAGTGGATTCAGGTCAAAGCAGGTGACCAGGGCAGGTGACCAGAGCAGGTGACTGGAATGAGTCATGACAGAGCAGGGGACGGGGGGAACAGATGTGAACTACTGATTGGAACTGGTGGAAAGTGTAGTTTACTGAAACTACAAGGAAGTTAAACTTTAAAACGGAGAATTAAAGAACAAGAGAGCTGAACATACTGACATATGATTCTTTGAAGAGAAACTTGGAGCTCACTAACAAAAGGAACCTACTTCCAAATCCCCAGTTTCCAGAAGTACCTTTCCTAAAATGGATTTGCCTGAAATGTGCCTGTAGAAGGTGGGATTCTTTTTTACTACCACCCCACACAAAGCTGCCCTTCCACCATCTCATTTGATACATTGTTTCTCAGGAAAATAAACCTCCCAGGTGCCTCAAAGACCATTTAAGTGAATGACTGGGAAACACGTAGGGTGGGATTCTTTTTTTTCATTAAACAGTTGGATCTTATCCTGTATGCTAATAGAGCATTACAAATAATTTTTGATATTAAATTGTTATGTAATCATATCATTGTTTTTCCATGTAACTCATGAAGAGTTCAAAGAATTGAAGGGAATTTGCAACTGCTTTCGCTCATTTGTATGGCCCGTGTTTGGTGCTCTTTACCTAACGCTGAAATGTGTCTCATTCTAACATAGGATCATTCATAAATACCTCTACTAATAATTTTTAGAAGATCTAACCTTTCATTAAGAAAAATATTTTGAATTAAATTTTAATTTTGTCTTTATTTAAATCTGTCAAAGTTTGAACTAGATTATTATTTTGATACATTGTAATGAGAATACAATTGAGAAAAGAAAAAAAAATTAGTAATTAAGCTTCAAGTCACAAGAATATTAAAACTACAAAAAAAAAATGTTAAAGACAGGGTCTCACTATGTTGACTCCGCTGGTCTCAAACTCCCGGCCTCAAGCTATCCTCCCACCTCAGCCTCCGGAAATGCTGTGATTATACACATGCATCACGAAACCCACCTTGAGTCATTCTTGACTCTGCAATGACCTAGCCGTTTTGGCTTGCACTCTCAGGACTGGGACTTGCACTTAGTCCAACTCTACTCATAGAATCAGCCACGGGAATGCTCCAGGTAGCCTGGGTAGGCCTTCTGGCAGTGCTTGGAGACGGTGTATGAGTGTGTGATGGGAGGCATGTGTTGGGTGTGTGCGTTTGCTTTGGGGTGAGTGTGAGTATGTGTGGCGGGGAGGACTGTGTGTGAGTGTTGGTCTGTGTGCTGGGTGTGTTTGTGTTGGTGTTTGTGTCAGTGTTGTAGGACTTTTTCCTTAGTTCAGCTAAGAGCCGGGTTCTTGTCACACAGCCATGAGAGATTAGGCTTGCAGACACTTTGAAGGGTTGGAAAAAATCGAATGTATTGGGCAAAAGGGGAAAGAAAAGGAAAACAGGGGCCCTTCACAAAGCCAGAGTCCCTGCTAGTGTGCTTCCTGCACGCGGATTGAATCCCAGGTTCCACCCAGGAAGGGGAGGGGCCAGGATCCTCCCCATCAAGCTGCCGGAACTTCCCTATGCTCCAGCCCAGCACGCACTCAGTGAACAGGCCAGTCAGAGGTCTTGCCAGGGAGCTCTTCCCATCTGGCTGCCTCATCAGTGTGTGTGTTGGGGGTGTGTACAAGTGAGTGTGCGGGTCTGTGTGTGGCGTGGTGGGTGCGTGTGTGTCGCTGTGTGTGTTGGGGGGTGTGAGTGTGGTGGGGTGTATGTGTCCATGTGTGTTGGAATGTATGCACCTGTTGTGTGTCTCGGTCTGTGTGGGCTGTAGCGGGGCGGGATGTGGGGCTTGGGGAGCAGCAAGGCCTGCTCTTGCTTCCCCCTCCTGGAGGAGCCTCATCTCTCACTCACACGTGACTGAGCCCTGGCTAATACCCGAGTCCAGGGCAACATCTCCAGATGTCAGGTTTGAACCTGGGGAGGGGAATGACATACAAAATGCAGCTTGAGAATTTGTTCACAATGGCTTAACAACTGTTGAGGAGATTTGTGGCTTCCTCTGGTGAAGGCAGGGAAGTATAAAAATACTCAAGTGAGGAAATGATTATAAAAAATTGAGCTGTCTTTAATCCACTTCAGTTTAATAGTCCCTCTTGAAAACATATTCTTACCATGTAAGCCGTGTTGAATGTTTGAACATCACACACTTGAACCTAATGTTGACTTCACACAGCTAAAGCCGTGGCGTGGAAATTGTGTCTTCAAATCCTCTTTCGGATTAATTGCATCAAGAGTAGCATTCCTTGTATAAGAGGATAGAAGGATCCTCCCAAAGGACTTACAAACCTAACAAGAAACCTTTTAAACGAGTAGGAGGCTGTCAGAATCGTGTATTTCATGTCACAGCACATTTTATTCTTCATATCCCAATCCTGCTACCCAGGTTGAGGCATCTTTTGCTACAGATGGCAGGATGCAGGCGGAGCCCGCCAGCCTGGAGTCACTCCATTACTCTGTCATTCTTCCCTGGGGTGCCACAATGCAAGGCCACCCTGAGAAAATCTGATAGGCCCATGTTACTGAACAGATCAATTCATATTTTCAGTGCAAAGTGGTTCTTTGCCTCACACAGGGATTCCCAGGAGAATTCATTTAAATAGAAATTTCCTCTAGTGCCTTTAAATGGATTCTATTTACAAAATATCCATAAGCAGCAAAATCTCAGGAACCCATTTTTGTATGCGCAATGAGGCCACTGGCTACTCAGTGTGCATTTGGGAGTCCTTACCAGAGGTAGTATCTTTAAAAGACCCAAAGGTAACTGGAGAGGATGAAGTAGCTGGAGGCCTTTTAAAATAATTACGAAGAAGGACAATAGATCTGCCAGGAAAGGCATTGTGGCTGTGAAGCCCGAGGAACAGGCTGCCTGTAGGGTTCACTAAGGAGCTTAGGCTTTGGAAGATCTGAGTCCCACCTCTCCCACCTCAACACCTGTCCCCAGTTCCTCATTCGTGCAGCCCAGGTAGACAATGCCTCCTTGGGTCTGGTTGCAATAACCAACGGTCCAAGCTTTCCTGAGTGTAACTTGAGCCCAAGCCAGTTAAGATAAAAACCAGAAAAAAATACGCTTTTCCCATAAAAGTGCAGTTTTATTGAAGTAAGAATGTAGGTATGGCTATAGCTTATTATCTTAGCAGTGACTAAGAGCTGTCGTGCATTTGAAAGTAAATGCACACCTCAAGAATCTAAACATAACAGAGGAAAAAGGAGCTACTCTATGGCCATTCTCAGACACATACTCAGGAGGAATGGTTTTTGTCTAAAAAGTGTAACTGAGACATAGGGAGAGATTTGTTAAAAGATACAAAATTACAACTAGATGAGAGGAATAAGTTCTAGAGTTCTACACTGTAGGATGACTGTAGTTAACAATAATATATTCCATAATCTTGAATAGGTAGAATATTGAATGTTCCCAAAACAAAGAAATAACTGTTTAAGATGATGGATATGCTAATTACCCTGATCAGATCACTATATATTACGCATATGGAAACCTCACTGTGTACCCCATGAATATATACAATCGCTATGCATCAATTAAAGTTCTTGCAAACTTGGTCATTTCCAAGCTTTGGCTGGCTGGTCTTTGCATTGCTGAGGAAAAAGTCTTCAAGAATTATTACATAACTCCATAAAAAGCTGGTTTCTCATTCCTGGGAGACCCCAGGAGGTACAATTTTTAAAAGCAGTTGAGAAGGAGGGGCTGTTTTGTATAAGAGTGGAGAGTCCCAGCTCTGTATGCTGGGAGCAACCTTGCAAACTGGAAAAAAGATTCTCTTCTCCACATAGGCTTTGTCACCATATGGACTGAAGCTGCCTTCTCAGCTTTTGCAGAAAGGCAGTCTGAAATCATGGGACACACACTGGCACTGGAATGGCTGAGGCCCAAGCTCTACTGTGAGAGCAGGGTGAGTGATTTCACACCCACAGCAATTCCCCTGGCTGATGAACAGAAGACTTCATGACCCACCTGCTTGGCCTGTGGTGATGATTAAATGAGAAAATGCTTTTTGCATGTTTAGCACAGAACCTGGGCGACAATATACTCAGTTGGGGGCTGCTGCTATTAATAGATGGTGTTATTAGTAGGAACTTGCTCCTGCTAATGTTCACCTGTTGTCTGTTATTCTTTAATAGGAGCTCAGCTTCAGTCCGTTTGCCTTTTACTTACTTCAAGTGGCCCATTAATGGCCTTCCTGCCCATCTAATTGTTCAAACAAAAGAGCCCTTCATACCTGCACCTTTGTAGCAGGAAGGAGAAGAGCTTTTGCTCCAGGCAAGCTTTTCTGTTCCGGACGCCTGTGCTGAGACCAGCCTTGGGCAAGATCAGTGTGACCTGCCCCAGGCCTCCACTCCTTTGGAGCTAACAGTGCTCATTAGCTGAAGTGCCTACCCAAAACGGAAGATGTTTATCACCTTTGCATTTTCCCACTATGTTTATAAACTTCCTTCAATGGCCTTTCTCTCCCTTTTTTTTTTTTTTTTTATCACTTTTAAACAAATTTGAGCAAAATAGTCTCACAAGTAGAAAACAAACCAAAAAATAGTTGTGCAGCCAGAACCCGGAGAGGTTCCTTTGCCATTCTAAGATGTTTGAGTGGTGTTTATGGGCACTGGAAACCTCTAGAATGTTGCTGCTCAGGGATGTGGTATGGTGGATTGGCCATGAAAGCAGCTGTAGGTTTCCGGTAAGGAGGTATGGCATTGCTGGGGTCCTTAGTGAGAAGCTGGCTGCAGCCATGTGGTGGAGGTTGCTGAGGGCCTCAGCTGAAGGCAGAGACATAGGCTTAGAGAGATGCTTAACTGTCACAGAAGCTGTGATTGGAGATTCAACAGGACACAGTGCCCAGTTGACTGGGAGGGGTGGGATGCATCTACTCTGAGTGACCAGCAGGCTGCTTGTACCAGGCTGGCAGGTAACAGTGGAAGAGGCAAGTGTCTATATGGGAAGTGTGAGCTTTTAATGAAGTGAACTTGGACTGCAAGAGGGTCTGGTAGGGGTGCCCAGCAGGTAGCCTGGAAGCCAAGTCTGAGACACTTCAAATTCTATTGGAAGAGAGAAGAACATAAATAATTGAGGAAAAACTCCATAAACTAAAATAATATTTTTTAAAAAATAGAATTGATTGGGTGACTGAAGTGAGAGGATCACTTGAAGCCAGGAGTTCAAGACCAGTCTGGGCAACATAGTGAGACCCTTGTCTCTACAAATAAAACAACAATTAACTGAGCATGGTGGTACATGCCTGTAGTCCCAGCTACTTGGGAGGCTGAGGCCAGAGGATTGCTTGAGCCCAGGAGGTTGAGGTTACAGTGAGCCATGATTGCACCACTGAACACCAGCCTGGGTGACAGAGCTAGACGCTGTCTTGCGGGGAAAAAAGCTAGGAACAAACTTATGTGAGAAGTCAGGGTTGGGGGTGTCAGAGGCATTGGAACCAGAGCAACTCCATCTTGAATAGGGGCTGAGTAAAATGAGGCTGAGACCTACTGGGCTGCATTCCCAGTTGGTTAGGCATTCTAAGTCACAAGATGACATAGGAAGTTGGCACAAGATACAGGTCAGAAAGACCTTGCAGATAAAACAGGTTGCAGTAAAGAAGTTGGGCAAAACCAAAATGGTGGTGAAAGTGACCTCACTG
Organism: Sapajus apella; assembly: GCF_009761245.1. NCBI lineage: Eukaryota > Metazoa > Chordata > Mammalia > Primates > Cebidae > Sapajus > Sapajus apella. Next base: position 17,973,513 of record NW_022436989.1, read on the forward strand.
CTCATTACATGCTAATTATAATATATTAGCATGCTAAAAGACACTCCCACCAGTGCCATCACAGTTTACAAATGCCAGGCAACGTCTAGAAGTTACCCTGTATGGTCTAAAAATGGGAGGAACCCTCAGTTCTAGGAATTGCCCAGCCCTTTCCCAGAAAGCTCATGAATAATCCCCTTCTTGTTTGGCATCTAATCAAGAAATATCCATAAAAATAGCCAACCAGCAGTCCTTTGGGCTGCTCTGCCTATGGAGTAGCCGTTCTTTTCTTTGCTTTCTTAATAAACTTGTTTTCACTTTACTCTATGGACTTGCCCTGAATTTTTTCTTGTGTGATGTCCCAGAACCCTCTCTTGGGGTTTGGATCAGGACCTTTTTCCGGTAACAGAGATGATCATGGTGTCATCAGCTTAGAGATAATCACTGAAGATGCAGAAGAGGCCCAAAGAGGGGAGGGAAAGGCTGAGAAGGAGCCTACACAAAAATAGGTAGGCCCCTCCTGGGGCCTGTTTAAGAGGATAGACAGTTAGAAGTCTGTTAACTTTGGATACCTGGGGAGAGAGGATAGAGACTGGTGGTAACAGATTTGTGACAACGTGTGTACAGGCTTAGGTTGCATTGCTGGGCTACTTGTGTAATTTTAAAATTTATTTTAAGAATATAAATAATTTAACCAGGGGTGGTGGCTCACGCCTGTAATCCTAGCACTTGGGAGGCTGAGGAGGGCGGATCACCTCAGGTCAGGGGCTCAAGACCAGCCTGGCCAAGATGGTAAAAACCCATCTCTACTCAAAATACAAAATATAAAAATTAGTGGGGCATGGTGGCCCATGCCAGTAATCCCAGCTGCTCGAAAGGAGGAGAATTGCTGGCACCCAGGAGGCAGAGGTTGCAGTGAGCCAAGATCACACCACTACACTCCAGCCTGGGTGATGGAAATGGGTTGATAACATCGGGAAGAAAGCTAGTTTATTTCCTGCAGGAAGGGTGCAGCTCACCGGCAGTCTTGCTATGAGAGCACACCTGAACAAAGGAGACAGGGACATTTATAACTTTCATAACCTGACGCAGTCACCCTACTGCTGTGTCCAGTTTCCATTGGCCAGAACGTGACCTCACATTCTGTACTTGATTCAATTGGCTAAAAACTTGAAAATTTCCTGAACAGATAAGAGGAAAGAAGTCAAGGAAGGAGAGGAAGCTAGTCAGGAGAAGGTCAGAAGGGTTTCAAAATAAGGAATGGCGTGCCCAGGGTTTGGAGCTTGCCCAGTTCTGTTCAGACATACTAGAGTAAGTCAAGGTAGCTGATTTAAGACATAGCTATTTAGAGAATATATATGTGTGTGTGTGTGTGTGTGTGTGTGTGTGCGTGTATATATATACACGCACACACACACACACACATACATATGTATGTATATATATATACACATACACACACATACATGGGTATATGTTTATGCTAATAGCTAATAGCTAATGAGAGCAAGAGATTATAACCCCTTATAATGTAGTCTAAGATATAAGCTTTGACGAACTGTCCTGTCTCTCACACTGGGCAACAGAGTGAGACTCTCTCAAAAAAAAAAGAAAAAAAGAAAAGAAAAAATATATATATATAAAAAATTTATTTAAAGGATATATTATACATTTATATATTAAGAATATATATAGGTAACTGCATATTTAAGAATATATATCTCTCTATATAGATACCAATTATATACATATTTTAGACAGGGTCTCGCTGTGTCACCCTAGCTGGGGTGCAGTGGTGTGAACATGGCTCACTGCTTTTTCCCACCTGGGGAAAGCAGCTACTGGCAATGGGGCAGGCCAAGCCCAGGGTGCGTACTGGTGTTCACCAGAGGAGGAAAAGGATACCCGTGGCATCCTACAGCCACCCTAAGAGAGAGCTAGAGCTTTTGTCTTATATTTTTCCAGATAAAGAAACTGCATCTCTCAGTGCAAAAAGTAACCCGCCTTTTCCCAAAGCACACCTTCCGTTAGTGAGATTCACCAGAGCAGCCTGCAAAGGTGCAGATTCTTTCCCTGTTCAATAATAAAATCAGTGTAAAGTTACTATCATGTAGGAAAGTTTGCTAATGGCACAAGGATAGTCCAATGGATGGGCAAAAGATATTGGAAACTAGAAATAGATTTAAGAGATACCAACAACCAAGTTGATATCTCAATTGAGAGAGAAAAGAATTTCTTTAATAATAAATGGTCCTGGCATAATTAGCTCTTCATCAGGAAGAAAAAAGTAGCTAAACTTCCTCCTCACATCATACACAGAAATAAATTCCAAAGGATTCAAGACTTAAGTACTGGAAATAAAATACAAATAATAAATTTTTTAACTAAGGGGAACTTCTTTAAAATCTTATGGTATGGAAACTCTTTCTAAGCCAGTTGGAAACCTAGAGGCCATGAAGAAAAAGACCAGTCATATTTGTCTAAATAAAAATAAGTTTTTGTATGGATTTTTAAAAAATATGTAAACTAAGATAATAGAAAAAGATCTGGGCCCATTGCAGTGGCTCACACCTATAATCCCAGCATTTTGGGAAGCTGAGGTGGGTGGATCACCTGAGGTAGGGAATTTGAGACCACACTGGCCAACATGTCGAAACCCTATCTCTACTTAAAAAAATATATATATACAAAAATTAGTTGGGCGTGGTGGTGCATGCCTGTAATCCCAGCTACTCAGGAGGCTGAGGCATGAGAAGTGCTTGAACATGAGAATTGCTTGAACCTGGGAGGCGGAGGTTGCAGTGAGCCTAGATTGCACCACCGCACTCCAGCCTGGATGACAGAGTGAGACTCTGCCTCAAAAAATAAAAAATAAAAGAATAAAAAGAAAGAAAAAATCTGGGAAATATTTTCAGCATTCATAATAGGAAAAGGATTCATATGCACAATACTCAGAGAACTTCTACAAATTCACAAGAAAAAGATAAGCTCAGTAAGAAAATAGTGAAAAGATAGGATAGGCTTTTCACAGAAGAAATCCAAAAGGTTAGTAAACAGGAATACATGCCTTCACTGAGAATGAGGAAAATGTAAAATAAAGCAATGTGAAAATACCTTCTTTGCATGTGATTAACAAACCTTGAAAAAAGAGAGGAAAGAATAAAATACTGAATGTTTTCACAAAGGCAAGAAATAGGCAGCGGTGTGCATTGCTAGGGGAAGTAGGAATTGTCCCAGTTTGGGAAACTAATGCATCGATATCTGTTTTAAAATGAAATATATCCTTTTACAGAACTATCCTGTTTTTATGACTCTATTCTACAGAAAAAAAAGCCCATAAAATATATACGCAAACAGCATTGTTTATGATAAACAAGCCGATGCAAATTAGAAACAGCCTCAATACTCATAACTGGAGGGATGGTTTGATCAGCTGTATCCATCTATACTATGAAATATTAAATGACTATTAAAGAAAATGAAGTAGCTCCATGTCTATTGTCCTGAAGGGATGTCCATAACTGGTAGAAAAGGAAGGCAACTGACAGAGTAATTAGTATCCCATTTCTGTAAAAAGCCACAATGTGATTTTCACTCTCTGTGTGAATGTAGGCTTATCTGAGGATTCACAAGGATGTGGACAGATGGACAGATGGATATGTCTGTTGACTTTGGATACCTGGGAGAAGTGGCTAGAGACCAGTGATGAGAGATTTGTGACAGTGTGTACATGTTTTCATTGCAGTGCTGTGCCACTTGTGTAATTTAAAATTTTATTTTAAGAATATATATATACACACACATATATATACATATATATATGTATATATATATATATATATATATATATATATGCATATTTTAGACAGAGTGTCACTCTGTCACCCTAGTTGGAGTGCCGTTGTGTGAACATGGCTCACTGCTGCCTTGACTTCCTGGACTTGAGCGATTCTCCCACCTCAACCTTCTGAGCAGCTGGGACTACAGGCACACATCACCATGTCCTCCTCCAGAAGTGCTGGGATTACAAGCATGAACCACCACACTTTTTTTAAAAAGAGAGAATTTTTCAGATGTAACCCAGATTCCCAGAACCCCATTCTATTTGAGCAAATGAGAAAGAAGCCTGGGAATCTGCCTGCTAACAAGAAACCCAGATGGTCCTTGATACAGTGGCTGTGGCCTACACCTTAGGAAGCACTGCAGTCAGTACAGGTCTTCTAGGGGAAAATGAGAGGACCCGGAAGGGCAGCAAGGTTCATGTGAGATTTCACAGAGGAGTTGCTGGAAGAAGCAGGAGGTAGTCAGAACAACTGATGGGCAGAAAATGAGAGAAGGCAGCAAGGAGGCCTAGAGTTTTTGAATGTGAGCCATCTCTTCCTCTAAGTCAAGAAGGAAGAAGTCAGGTGCCCAAGAAGAATATGCACAGAGCTGGAAAAATTTCTAAGGGCAGGAAAGGAAATTCATGGACTTGAGATAAGAGTGAGGAACATGGGGAAAGAGTAGGAGTGGAAATGGTGAGAAGTGGCACAGACAGCAAGGAAGACGGGAAACTGCCAGGCTGCGGAAGGGCTGGCTGTGGTCACATGTGGGGCTTGTGGTGGAGCTAACCTAACAGCTGTGGGCTAAATAGGACATGCTGTGCCTTCCTCTCCCCAAAGAGGAAGGGTATACAGGTTTGGAGTGGGTTATTCCCCTGTCCCCCAGCCATGATGTACAGGAAGAGAGAGGAGTCAGGTTGTGGTTTATGATTTGCAGTTATCACAAGCATGAAATTGCGTAGGATCTCAGTTCAGATGCCTGGGAAATAACACCAATCACGTATCAAGTGTCAGATGCAATACAAATAACCTTTCAAGAACATCTTGGAGTAAATCTATTATACCCATTTCCAAATTTAAAAACCAAGGCTGGACTTGCTCACGATTCCATATTTGTTCAAACAGCGGCAGTTCCCATACTGGACACACATTTCTCCCTTGTTAAAGTTCAGTTTCCTTTTCCATCACCCCTATAGGGAGGGAGCTGCCCAGTGTACCAGGAGCAGGGAAGAGGGGCCCAGCAGGGAACATAGCCTTTTGTCTTTCAGGGTCACTGCACAGGCTGGCATTAGTCCCTCAGGCTGAGCTCATGAGATTCTGGATAGCAGCTTTGTTGATGACTCACCCACCTCACAGTGATAACGTCACAGTCTTGCTGAATAATGCAGCTCAGAGCAGGGGTCAGGGCTGCAGCCGGGGTCCCTGCCAGAGTCCCAGGACACAGTCAGGAGCTTCATGGTTAGCCAAGAAAAATGGGTCAGCCCTCTCTGCTAGTCCTTCCTCCCTCCTCCTGCTGGAATGGGGCATCATTTCTTTTCTCTGTCGCTGTCCTCAGCCAGTGCTTAGAGTGGCAGACAGAGTGGTCCTGACCGCAGGCCACAGGCTCAGAGCTGTGCACAGAGACTACAGTGTTTGGCCAAAGGGGACTTGTCCAGGAGGGCTGTGTGAAAACCCAGACCTCTTATTAAGAAAAGATGTGGGGTGGTAAGAATAGGCTGGAAGTGTGTTCATCTCTTATCCAATAAGTATTCATTGAGTGCCTACTATAGGCTGGAATTCCCAGGGGTCAGGGACACAGTGCAATTGAGACCATTTACCGTGGAATATCATGTTTCATTCACTCTTGCAGCCCTACACGTGGAATGGTATCTGACACATATAGGCTCTCGGTAGATGTCTATTGAATAAATTAATGACAGGCTTAGTTCTAGCCTTTAGGAAGCTTAGTCGATGGAAGGCAAACATATAATCACACAGTTAATTCACTCTGATGGTGATAGAATTATGAAGTGCAGGATGAGTTGCGATTATTTTGAAAAGCTTTTAAAGTTTTTTGCTTGAGTGGCATTTTATTTTGAGAGCCTTCTCGCTTTTGATATAAGAAAAAAATCTTAAAAGTTAGCATAAGTCTTGGCTAGAATTGTAGCTATAGACAGACAATTCAGTGTGCTATACTCTAATGCCAGTATAAAAGCCTTTCAGTTTCTGTGAGAGAAAGGAAAAATAAACTCAGCTTCTCCTACTATCCTCTTATAACACAGGGTACTTCTGTGACCTCTGTCACCAACGTTTGGGTATTTCTCCCCACCATGCAACCAAGCAATTCTACAGATTTTCCAGTGGGCACTAGCTGGACATCCTTGAATTCAATTCAGTTCCGACACAATCTGCCTGAAGATAGCAACTGATCCCACAAGTTGAGGGCTCAGTCCCACAAGACCTCCCCCACTTCTGATGCCAGTCACAAGTCCCAGATTATTTTACTTGTGGTTTCTGACTGACTGGTTATAAATCTCGGTTCCTATGATCCTGTCCTTGGGTTTGATTAATTTGCTAGAGCAGCTCACAGAACTCAGAAAGTCACGTAGCTGTGTTTACTGGTGTATCGTTATAAAGGATATTATGTAAAATACAGATGAAGAGAGGCACAGGGCAAGGCATATGGAAGGCTCTCCTCTCCTGGTGTGTGAGCCTTTAGAAACCTCTATGTGTTCAGCTGCCTGGAAAGTCCCTAAACCCTGTACTTTGAGGTTTTATGAAGGTTTCATTATGTAGGCATGATTGATTAAATCATTGGCCATTGATAATCAGCTCAATCTTCAGCCCCTCTTCCCTCCCCTGAGGTTAGGGGTGGGGCTGAAAGTTCCAACCTTATAATTACATGGTTGGTTCCCTTGGCCACCAACCCCCATCCTGAGGCTATCTAGGGACCCACCAAGAGCTGCCTGATTAGAACAAAAAATGCTACTAGCATTCCTATCTCTCAAGAAACTCCAAGGATCTTAGGAGCTCTGTGCCAGGAACTGAAGGCAGACCAATATATGTATAGTCATATGCCAAATAATGACATTTCAGCCAAGGATGGGCCATACATATGATGGTGATCTCAAAAGATTATAATGGAGCTGAAAAATTCTTATCCCTTAGCGATGCATGCCATGGTTGTCATAATGTCATAGTACAATTACTTTATTTTTTAAATACATTTAGCATAGCTTAAGTGTACAGTAATGTATAGTAATGTCCCAGGCCTTCATATTTACTCACCACTCACTCACTGGCTCACTCAGAGCAACTTCCAGTCCCCAAGCTCCATTCATGGTAAGTACCCTATACAGTGCCCCATTTTTCATCTTTTTTTAAATTTTTTATGGAGGGGGGAGACAGAGTCTCACTCTGTTCACCAGGCTGGAGTGCAGCTCACTGCAACCTCCACCTTCCATTTTCAAGCAATTCGCCTGCCTCAGCCTCTCGAGTAGCTGGAATTACAGGCGCCTGCCACCATGCCAATTTTTGTATTTTTAGTAGAGACGGAGTTTCACTATGTTGGCCAGGCTAGTCTCAAACTCCTGACCTCAAGTGATCCGCCCACCTTGGCCTTCCAAAGTGCTGGGATCACAGGCGTAAGCCACTGCACCCAGCTCCATTTTTCATCTTTTATGACCACATCTTTACTGTACCTATTCTGTGCTTATATATGTTTAGATACACAAATACCACTGTGTTACAATTGCCTACAGTATTTGGTACAGGAGCAGTAGGCTACCCCATATAGCCTAGGTGTGTAGTAGGCTATACTATCTAGGTTTGTGTAAGTACTCTGATGTTCAAACAGCAATGAAATCACCAGATGACGCATTTCTCAGACTGTGTCCCCATCATTAAGCAATGTGTGACTGTACTTCTTATTCCACAGTGGCAAAAATAAAACAGAGCAAAACAAAACAGTACGCGTGTGCATCCAAACCTCTATGTCTGCACAGAGTAAGGGTCCACAGCCCTCATCGATAGCATCTCACGGGCTTTGATCAGGCATTTGTCATTTGTAATATGTCCCTTCCCGTTCTAGTTATTGCTTGGTAAACCTGTTCAGAAATGCTCATTTCTTCCTCATTCTTCATCCTCTAGTCCCACGCCTCTCTAGGATGGTCAGAGGCCACCTTAGCTGGCCCTGGCCTGCCCTGCACTTGGCTTCCCTTCTCTCACCCCAGGAGCCCTCTGTGAAGAACAGGCTCTCTCCCTCCCCTCCACTGCCCCAGCGTCTTAGCTGAGTTCCTGATCATTTACAAAAATAAACAGCAAACATAGTGGGCTGCTGGGGGAGGTAACACACTTTGGAGCAAGAGGATCGTAAGTCATGGTTTGGCTAGTTCTCTGAATTCTGGTCTTGATCAAGCTACTGAAGCTCCGTGTGCCTCACTTTTTTCATCTGTAAACTGGGACTGATAGTATTATCTACCTGACCGGGTTGTTGAGGAGATAAGCGCAAATGGGAAGCCCAGGTGTGAGGACAGATTGAGGTGGAGGGCTGGGACACAGCAACACCCCCACAGGCTCCTGACCACGGCAGGGATGTGGACCCATGACCAGCTCCACCCCCTGAAAGAAAGGCAGATAAAAACTGAGATCACTTATTTTCTAAGATCCTTCTTTCCCTGGGGAGCGTCTATTTTTGTGGCCAGTGTCAGAGTGAATGAATTCAAACAAATAAGGTAATGGGAACGACTGCGGAAGCTTGGCCCAAACAACTTGAGTTGACCTCCATGAGTGTAGCCTCCTGTGGTGATAGTGAGGGGAATTGTTGCCTCTGTTCAGTTAGAGCGGAGTTACCGCTCAGAGAACCCTTTAGATCCTTGGATGAAAGCAGCTGGATTTCTTTCTGCCCAGAATTCTCGAACCCTGAGCCTACAGGACACAGCTTTTTAAAATCGCCAAACGAAACCATGTGGAGTGTTTATAACCAGGAAGAATGACCCAGACCTCCCTCCCCTCAGATAATAGGAGCCTGGTCTTTCGTGTAAGGGGCACTCAATGGTGTTCACGGAGTCAACAGCATGAGTCACTGACCCCTGAGGTCTTTCTGGCTCTTCTCCAAGCAAACAGAGTCCTGTTTTATATATGCAGGTAAGAAGTGAAAGAAAAAAGAAAAAGACAAAAGTTAAGAATCTGAAGTCGCCCAGTGAGCAGTGGGGACAAGCAGATTCTCTGTTCATTTCTGGATTCCCAGTGTCCCCTGCAGAGGCAACGCATTAATGGTTCAAGGCCTTTGCACCGGTGTGTGATGTAATCGCCACAGCTCAGCAGTTTGCAGAAGGAACCACCCAGCTGCTTCTTACAAGTAGACACATATCCGTGGTGAGAATGGATATGTGTCTCTGCGCTTACTTCCTGAGCACAGTTCACAGCAGAATGTAGAACTGCACCCAACCTGCCTCCCTGCGCTAAATATCTGTCATTGCTAACACGTGGCTCTGTCACAGAAGCCTCTGAGCTATTCTCTCAGGGGGTCAGAAGGGCTCCCTTTGTCCAGAGCTCTAGTTAAAGATTAACAGCCTGGAGTCTTTGGGCCCAGCTGGGCCTAATGTAGGCTGCTGTCTCCTCTCACGGGTGAGGGAGCTGTGCCGGCAGGCCCAGCGCCCACCCGATGACAGAACAAAAGCCACCACACCCAGAGGCAGGAGCCAGTGTCCCGACCCCAGCTCTCCCAGAGCTTCTCCGGGCCTCTGCTTCCTCAGCTGTGACACAGTGGGGTTGGATCTGACTCCCACCATGCATGAGAGAGGACGTTTGCAAGGGAGCTGGGCTGAGGTCTGGCCTGGGCTGGGGCCCTGAGCCCTGACTGCCCACAGAAACGCAGCAGTGTTCCCCACTTCTCCATCTGTGTGGCCCCCAGCCTTCCTCCTCAGGGCCACTGAGGAAGGCTGGGCGAGTTCCATCCACAGGAAGGCCTGCTTAGGAGGGATCACAAATGGCAGATCCAAACACTAAGTCAAGGCAAGGCCCCCATGGGACCACTAAGTGAAAACTGAGCTTGGCCTTGCTCAGGAGAGCAGCCTGATGTGTTTTTTGTTGTTGTTGTTCTGTGAAAAGTTTTGTTGTTTGCTTCTTTTTAACGAGTGGCTTTATGAGAATTCCTGCATTTTAGCATCTATACTGACGCCCTGATGGAAGGCATTCTGAAACTACGCGGAATCCAGAAATGTGAACCTCCACCTCATACCCAGAGGCCTCACCCAACATCAGGTGCTCTCAGGCTCCAGATCCATTTCCAGACAGCAAAACAAGTGAAAATACAAAACCAAGCAACTGAGTGAGCCATCTCTTAAGGACTGAATTATCAGGCATCTACACTGCTCTTTACCCTTTTCTTCTTTCTCAGTCAGCGACACTGCTTCCACTACACATACGATAAATACAGCCTGGAAATGAAGGATTTTCATTTTTGTTCCAAGCCTGACATGGGCATTCATTCATGCGGACAAGTCTGGTTAATTCTGACAGGCCGTCAGCAACCAAGCAATGATACAGTCAGATAGCCCAGGAAGAAGAGTTTTGAGACGACAGGAAGAGAGGCTTAGAGGGTAATAGAGGCTAGAAATGAAAACACAGAAAATAAGACTTAGGTGGGTTTCATTTAGAAAAAATTAATGACACAAAACTTGTAGAATTTTGGTCTCATTGTTTTGTGGTCTTTTTAATCAGCCTAGCATGTTAGAAATAGACATATAACTTGCTACAAGAACATAGAGAGGACTCGGCTTGGTGGCAGGAGCCTGCAGTCCCAGCTACTTGGGAGGCTGAGGTGGGTGGATCGCTTGAGCCCAGGAGTTCAAGGCTATAGCATGCAGTGATCATGCCTCTGAACAGCCACTACACTCTAGCCTGGGCAATATAGTAAGACCCCATTCTTAAAAGAAAAAAACAGAGAGTGAGGCAGGTATTCACTAATATTAGTTTATGAAAGGCATAATTTTTTTCCAGCAAATTCATTAAAACCTGGATACCAAAACCTGGGATATTACCCAAAATGGTCATAGATCCCACAAACTGTCCAACCACCTGCCAACTCCACCCTACAGTCTTTATAACAAGTGATGTGCTTTAGATGTTTTGTCCAAATCTCATGCTGAAATGTGATGTCTAGTGGGAGGTGTTTGACTCATGGTGGCAGACCCCCTCATGACTGTCTTGGTGCTGTCCTCACGGACTTAATGAGTCCTCGCTGTATGAGCTCACAAAGATCTAGTTGTTTACAAGAGCCTGACAGCTCCTCCCCCTCTCTCTTGCTCCCTATCTCACTGTGTGACATGCCCTTTCCTTCCACCATGATGGGAAGCTTCCTGAGGCCTCATGAGAAGCTAAGCAGATGCTGATGCCATGTGTGTATAGCCTGCAGAACCATAAACCAAAGAAACCTCTTTTCTGTATAAATTACCCAGCCTCAGGTATTCCTTTATAGCAATGCAGAATAGACTAAGATAACAAACTAAAAGTGAAATGAAACAGAGACAATAGCTACTGGCTGAAGGAAGAATCAGCTGTCATGTTTGGAGCCCGGATCAAGCCTTCAGAATAACCACGTGACCCATATTTCATGGCACTGTGTTAAAGTACATGACCATACTCCCAGAAGCTCCCGACAGCTGGCTTCTCACAGCCTTCCTTTGCTGTAGCTATGCTTACCTTTTGGGCTGCCCAGCTCCAGTCCGTCAAAGACCCTCCATGCATAGACAGCACAGTCAGGGCTGAGTGGCTGCCACACCCTGACCAAGCCTGCAGCACCAACTCCTGCCCCAAGGGGTGTCCCCTGAGCCTGTCCCCATCATGTGGCAAGCTTTTGTCTACCTAAAGGTGTTTCTTCAAACACTTTCTGGCAAAGATTCTCTTGGGCAAGGCAGCTGCCTCTCACTCCGTCAGCTGCTATATTCTGAAACACATTGGCCAAGAAGCACTATACTGTATGTGAAAATGCCTCGCAGGACTCCATGAGCTTACAAACTGCAGGAAAATAAAACAATATTTTAACAGGCTTTCCAGCCAGCAGGGATCCTGGGACTCTTATATTAGGATCCATGACTAATCCTGTCAAAACTAACACTAGCTAGAACAATATTTAGCCAGGAAAACTGCTGAAAGCAGCCAGTGTGTGGTCCTCCATTTAAGACTCCTCAGGCTATTATGCTGGGCTGGGGTTTGGAGAGAAGAGGGCATTTCAGGGAATGTTTTACCTTACATGGAACAATTCCTGATGTAGCCCAAGAAAAATCCCATTACTGGATAGACACCAGCCCGGAGCCAAGCTGAACATTTGTAGAGGTCTTTCGGGCACTCTCTTTGAAGAGGGCAAACTGAGGTTTCCCCAAATGACACATTAATTTTATTCTTATGGCCTTGGGGTTAGCAACTTCTTTGTCGTGTGCCAAGATTCTGAGCCTTCTCCCTGAGCTTGAGAAGGGAGGAAGGGAGGGGAGTGGCCGTGGCTCCTCCCAGTGAAGGAGAAGGAGGGAGTAAAATCCTCCCTGAGCTCCGAAACTGGTGCTGTCTCTCCAAACGCGGTGCAGAGTGAGACAGCACCATCCAGGAGCTAAAGGCAGTCAGATGCAAACTGTCAGGCCGCAGCGGCCTCAGCCCTCCTTTGGACGGTTTGTGTCCTCTGCATCATGTCTTCTTATACTCAAACACATACATGTATGTTTACATGCTCACACAAACACACGTGCTACACACAGACTCATGCAGGAACACCCCTGTGCACACACACTCATGCAAAGATGCATGTACATATACACTCATGCAAGCAAACACACACTGATGCCACAGGCATCTGTATTCTCATATTTACATCTTCTCATACTCTGAATACATGTACATGCAAACACACATGTACACACACAATCACCAAGCACACACACCTCTGTGTACATATGTTTACATAAGCACACGCATACCCTTGGTAGGGGAAACGGCAGAGACAGGCATGAGTGCACAGAGCTGAGCAGAGAGAAGCAGAGCATTTAGTCATGTCTACCTACAAAGGCCATCTGCACAGGTGGCCCACGTGGAGGCTCTAGGTCAGGTGATGTTCATGGAATCCCAGCTCCACCGTGGGACAGCTCAGTATTGTTGGGTTAGTAACTTAATCTGAGGTCCGGTTTCTCTTTCTCTAAAGTGAAGATGACACTATCTGCTGATAGGATTTTTTTTCCTGGGGGATTAAATGATAATATACGTTGAAGCTCTTTGTAGATTGCATTGCCATGAAGAATCATAGAGGAGCCAAGGAAAAAGAAAGACGCGCATTCTTATTTACCACCATGGGAACATCCTCGCAGATTCTGAACCAAGAATAAAAAGTTAATGAGAGCTCTACAATCAAAGGACATAACTCTGTCTAAAGCTCAGAGCCGCCTCATCTGTTTGCATGCTATTGTCAACCTTTGTACATCACCTGGGCACACAAGTGTGAGACCTTGGACTCATTGGAAATGACTGTCCATCATATAATAACACAGTTATAAAACATACAAAAACATACTGTCTTTATTCGAAATTTTGATACTCTGTTCATCATAATTTTTTTTTTGAAACAGGATTTTTCTGCTCTCTCACTCAGGCTGGAGTGCAGAGGTGCCGTCAGGGACACTGCAGCCTTGACCTCCTGGGCTCAAGCGATCCTCCCACCTCAGCACCCCCAACTAGCTGGGACTATAGGCGTACACCATCACACTCGGCTGATTTTTGTATTTTTTGTAGAGACAGGGTTTCTCCATGCTGCCCAGGCTAGTCTGGAACTCCTGGGCTCAAGTGATCCACCACCTTGGTCTCCCAAAGTTCTGGAAATACAGGTGTGAGCCACCATGCCCAGCTCATCATGAATTTGTTAAATTATTTGCATAAAAAATAATTTTACTTTCAAAACATATTGCATTCAGATATTATTTATCTTGATTACTGAGTTCTTTGGTGCCCCCTTAAATGTTGCACAGGAGCCCAAGTATCTCCTCGCTTCCCCCAGCTTCAGGCCTGGTGAACACAGGTGTGCGTCACTCATCATTGCCATGTTTGACTTCAGTACATCTTCTGGGAAGCCGAGTCACTCTAGCTTTCCTCCCCATCTGCCCAATCTATAAAATAATACAACTATTGAAAGAGTAGAAAAGAAGTTAGAAAGCAGGTCCTTGGTGTCCAGGACCTACAATCAGATTGGAAAGCCAACCTGAGCTATACGAGACAGTGTAGTACAAGCCACGGAGCTATACGAGACAGTGTAGAACCAACTATTCTTGTTCAGTTTTGTAGGAATCAAGACTAGAAGGAAAAACTCTGGGACCCACAGTACCTCTCTGATCAAAGTGAACCTTAAATGAAATACGACTTTGGATTAGCATAAGAAAATGAAGAGGCGTTTTCAACAGAGGAACATTGCATAGCTCAGGTGGTTTGTGTCTCCTTTCCTCAGACTCTGGGGCAGATTTCAGTTCAAAATAACCCTGGGTACGCAAAAGCGATGGTGGTCAGAGCTCTTGCCCTAGAAAGAAGGGTTCAAATACCCTCAGTTGCTCATAAAACCTCACGGCCACTAGTAATTTTTTTTTTTTTTTTTTTTTCATTTTTGCCTTTTCTACACCAGACCTTAAAAATGGATCTTTATTTTGTATTTTTATCATGATCGTAGAACAAAGAAAGAGAAAGGGAGAGAAGGAGGATGAGAGGGAGCTGTCTAGGTCACCAAAATTAAAAAAAAAAAAAAAAAAAAAAAAGTCTGAGAAACAGCTACAGCCAAAGGAGCCTCGGGAGACATGACAACTCCATGCGACAGAGACTAGAACATCATAAGGACCCGAGGTAAAAACTAAGTGTAGCCGGGTGCGGTGGCTCAAGCCTGTAATCCCAGCACTTTGGGAGGCCGAGGCGGGTGGATCACGAGGTCAAGAGATCAAGACCATCCTGGTCAACATGGTGAAACCCCGTCTCTACTAAAAATACAAAACATTAGCTGGGCATGGTGGCGTGTGCCTGTAATCCCAGCTACTGAGGAGGTTGAGGCAGGAGAATTGCCTGAACCCAGGAGGCGGGGGTTGCGGTGACCCGAGATCGCCCCTTTGCCCCCCGCCCGGGGAAACAAGAGTAAACCCCCTCCCCAAAAAAAAAAAAAAAAAAAAAAAAAATAAGTGTAAGGCCGGTTGCCTTGCTGGGAGCTCGGACATGCCCATCCCTCTCCATGCCTGAAAATTATATCACCAGAATCTACACTCAGCATCTAGCTTTGCCACGCCCACCTCTGCACTCAACACTAAACTCTGCATTTGGCACCTAGCCAGCCATTGGCAATCCCCTCTGCACTTGGCACCAAGATCTGCACTCGACACTAAACTCTGCACTCGGCACCTAGCCGGCCGTTGGAAATCCCCTCTGCACTCGGCACCAGGATCTGCACTCGACACTAAACTCTGCACTCGGCACCTAGCCGGCCGTTGGAAAACTCCACCAAAATTTAAAAGAAGCCCGCCAAAACCTGCCCAATAGCACATTGCCCCGTCCAGCCCACTCACCGGAAATCCCGCCTACCTAGCTATAACAGCTTGCCAAGTCCACGTCCTGTTTCTCCACAGCCAATCAGAGCACCTTCCCTCCCTATATAACCCCAAGCCTGAGAGGAGTCAGGCATGACTTCTCTGGCCCCCTTTCCCTGGACCATAGAAGCTCGCCCGGGAGCCGAATAAATTGGCGTCTAATTGTTCTCATGCAGGCCTCAGTTTTCTCATTTTAAACTCGGCAATAAACCTTATAGAGAATAAACCTTACACTAAGGAAATCCGAATAGAGACTTTAGTTAATAATAAGGTGTAGGTCTGGATTCATTAGTACTCTACTGATGTGGGATGTTAAGAGGGGAAATTGTAAGGAGGTATATGGAGACTTTGTAACTTTTCTGTAAATCTAAAACTGTTCTAAAATAAGTTTACTAAAACAGAGAGATCTTGGCACAGTAAGATAAGAATCAGGAAGAGTGATAAAATGTGCCCTGCAGGTATCAAAGGTCACAGTAACTTGGGTTAAAGGCTCATTTCCAAACCTCCCCAGAGGGGTACACGTGAGAAGGCATGATGAGGCAGCTGGACAACAACAAACACTTGGAGAAGGAGTCCAGTAAAACCTCAGGTCATTAACCACAGCCTGGGTGTTCTGCACTGAAAATGACTCATACCAAAATCCCTCAGACCAAAGCACAGGACATCATAGGCAAAGCAGAGTTCCCGCTGCCCTGCAAGGGCCTGCGGGCTCCCAGCGCTAGCCCGGGAGGCTCTGGGATGGCCTGCTTCCCCCCTCCCCACCCCCGCCTTCATCCTGGATAGCCAGAATCATGGCCACCTTGGCCAGGCGCTGCTGAGAAGCCACCACCCAGGACACCCTCATTTGTTTACCAGCTTGTTCGTGGCAGTCTAGGCGCAGTTTACCCCCTGCCTCCTTGGCCCAATCCCAATGTAGAAGAGCACAGTGCTGATAAGCCTCAAAATGTAATTAAAACAAGGAGTAATTAGAGTAACAGCATAGCTCAGGGCACATGGAAATTCTGCAGAAGTGTGGTCCCAGCCCAGCCTCTGGGGCCCTACTGTGTTAAGTTTCTTTATTTGGAAAACCATAGCAAAACAGGGGCCTTCAAGCACTTAGATAAAAACACAGAATGTCATACTAAAAGTACAACCTGTATGTTGATGTGCGCACACGCACACATTGCCAGGCGCAGCAGGCATAAGCCAACAGCTCTGACCACACAGAGAAAGGCCCGCCAGTCCCAGTCCTCCACTCCTCCAGCCCGCAGAGGGATCCTACCCTGCACACAACACTCACAGGCTTCCCCTCCAGGGCACACCACAGCTCACCACGTGTGTTGGCCTTCAGTTTCTGAGAACCCTGAAGGAAAGGCAGAGCTTGTCAGCTGGAGTCTGTGTTTATTCTTTCTGTCTGATTGGGAAGTTTCCTGAGTATCCCATGCCAAACAGTGCTCCCTGGAAAGCCGTCAGAGCCCAGGAGCCGAGCACAGGACCTCACCATCCAGGGAAGCAGCCCACAAACAACCGCAGCCAACAGGCCCATGTGATTTCACAGCAGCCAAATGGAGACAAACCACCCAACTCAGCCAAGAGCCTGGAGGGCTGCCCACCTGCAACCCACTGGGCAGGGCACAAACAGCCAGCTGAGGTGTTCTGAGCCCCGGCACTTTAGGGGATGGTTGGTCAAGACCCACAGAACCAGCATGGCAGGCCCCTGACCCACTTCCCACGGTCCTGCATCATCACCCCAGGGACACGGTCCGGAGGAACTGCTGTTGGCAACTCACTTCATCAGCACCGTGCCTCCCAACTCCAGTTCTCTCTTCTCCAACACTAACTGAAGCTTTTCACTTTTGACTCCCTGAAATTTTCTTTTTTCAGCCTTATTCCACCTTCCGAAGCCACCAAATAGTGAATTTATCCAGTGCACTGTGTAAGGGCTCCTTGTAGGGTTTAATTGATTTTCTCCAGAGGCTTCTCTTCTCCAGTCTGGCTTCACTTTCTGTGACCACTTTGTTTACCTGTTCTGGACGCCTTGATTTATCAACGTCCCTTAAAACTAAAAATACTGTTCTTAGAGCACAGTTTAGAGTTTAAAAGGGGATTAATGTCAAGGAAATTTATCCCATTGCTATGGTTTGGGTATTTGTCCCCTCCAACTCTTATGCTGAAATTTGATCCCCAGTGTTGGAGGTGGGGCCTAATGGGAGGTGTTTGGGTCATGGGGCAGATCCCTCAGGAATATATTAATGCCCTCCCTTTGAGATGAGTGAGTTCTCAGTTTCTGAGACAGCTGGTTGTCTCGCACCTTCCTCCCCTCTTTCCTCATGTCTGGCCATGTGATCTCTGCACACTCTGGCTCCTCTTCACCTTCTGCCACAAGTGGAAGCTCCCTGAGTCCTCACCAGAAGCAGATGCTGGTGTCATGCTTCCAGTACAGTCTGTAGAACTGAGGGCCAAATAAACTTCTTTATATGTATAGAAATTACCCAGGATCAGGTATTCCTCTATAGCAATACAAACGAATTAAGACACCTATTCTGGCTTTCCCCTTTTTAATACTATTTGATAACAAATATGAGTTTTAATTTCTAATTAACAATGAGGAATTTCAAGTCCATGACCTTCCTAATTCTATCATTCCTTCTACACTTATTACCTGGCATTCTTCTGTCAAGCAGAGCTTTCCTTTATCAACTGAAGTTATTTGGCTACCATAAAGTGTATTTCCCATTGGAAGGGCAAGATTAATGATTATTATGCTTTCATGACCTTCAGATCATTTGCTGCAACAAACAGTGCGAATGGAGGACTTTCTTCTCTCTCTCCCTCTCTCGATAATTAGTATATGATTATTATAGAGTTATAGAGTTTCTCCATTTTAGAAATGGATAAGACATAAAGCTAGAAGAGAGTTTCCTTCCTTCCTTCCTTTCTTTCTTTTCCTTATCTTTCTTTCTTTTTTTGAGACAGAGTCTCACTCTGTTGCCCAGGCTGGAGTGCTATAGCCTGATCTCAGCTCACTGCAACCTCTGACTCTCAGGCTCAAGCACTTATTCGTGCCTCTACCTCCTAAGTAGCTAGGATTACAGGTGTGCACAACCATGCCAGGCTAATTATTATTATTATTATTTTTTGGTAGAGAAGGGGTTTGCCATGTTGGCCAGGCTGGCCTTGAACTCCCGACCTCAAATGATCTGCCTACCTTGGCCTCCCAAAGTGCTGGGATTAGAGGCATGAGCCACTGAATCCAGCCAGTTTCCTCTTTGAGTGTTATGTAGCTATTAAGTGGCAGAGCTGGAACTAGAACTCAGGCCGGTCTAACACCAAGACCAGTCTCCTAACCATTATACCCTTTTGCTTCCTCATAGCCTATTTTTTTTTTAAGTTTCCAAATATTGAATTTGAAAGTACAAATTCTTGCAGTTCACTTGGTTAATCCTAGACCCAGATACCTAAGTTAACGTCACCTTTGTGGAGTGTTGCCTGTTCTGGGATTTCATTTACTTTTAATCATCATTCTACTCTTCCATGTTTTCAAAATCATGCTCATTGATAGAGGAGAAAGAAGCAAAAGAACAGGCAGAGTCTGCTTTTTTTTGGTTAACATTACATTTCTTTCCCAATCAGAAGCTGCCTACCCCTTTCTCATTCCATCCTTTTTTTTTTCTATGAACAGAGCTATATATGTCCCAAATACAACCCATAGAACTAAAAGAACTTCCAGATAAAATACACATTCCCTTCTTCTCCCAAATAGTTCTCCACTGCAATTCTACCAGCAGCTTCATGGATTTACTAATCCATAGAGTTCCTTCTCTCTTCTCAGTTCTACTTAATTTCTTTTGAAGTACCTATACCCTTCCACATAGTATTATGTTTGCTTCGTATAATAGCAAGTCATATTTTTCCTCCTTCATCTTATCAACTTCTGTATCTGTTTATGCTGACTGTAAAGTGGACTATCTCCCAGTTGGTGGATAAGGAGAGAGGGGGGCTTGATATCTAGATTTTTGTTGTTGTTGAAATAAAATCACAAATATGAGTCACTAGTAAATAAGTAGTTAATCAACTCATGTATTTGTGAGTTAAATAAAATCATGTTGACTGGATATAAGTCAACTATTTAGAACATTAATATTAAACAATGGCTAACAACCTTGTCTTTATGTACCATGTAGGAGGTACCAAAATAAGTCCTTTACCTGAATTATCTCATTTTATTCTTACACAACCCTTTAAGATGAGTATTTTAACATCCCCACTTTCAAGATGAGAAAACCAAGGCTTAGGAAGTCTGAAAGATGACCCACAGCCAGTAGGTACAGAGTCAGCATTTAAAACCAGGTCCCTTCGGTTTTGGAGCTCACACTTTTAACCACACCCTGCAACACTATCCCTTCGCTACTTGGAATATGTTAGCCAATGGAAATGGGTCTTGTGACATAAAGCCACTCACATACAATACTGTCACATGAATTCTGAGAAGCAGACTTCCACTTTCAGTAAGTGTGGGTATCTTGGGGCTGATTAATGCTCTTGCCAAAAATAACTTAGAAAGCTGAATACAATCTTTTAAAAATTATTTTCCATGCATTGGAGAGTCACTGAAGTGAAGAAGACTAGGGGGGCTGAGATCCTAAGGAGGGAGGACCCACAGAGACGTGAGCCGACTTTGTGCAGCTACATTAACCCTTGTGGCATTTGCTGATTCTGGGGACCAGTTACGAGCTGAGAATCCGGGCTCTGCATAGGCAAAAACTTCCGGGGACAGAAGACTGGCAGAGTTTTGGGAATTTTTCGTGTACACTTGAAGAACCAATTATTTTGATG
This sequence comes from Sapajus apella, assembly GCF_009761245.1. NCBI lineage: Eukaryota > Metazoa > Chordata > Mammalia > Primates > Cebidae > Sapajus > Sapajus apella. The sequence continues at coordinate 17,993,701 of NW_022436989.1, forward strand.
AGAATGACAGAACAGAGAAGTGGGTTTATCCCTCTGCCTGGTTTCCTCTAAAAAATTCCTCAAAATCTGAAGCTAGGCAGAGCAGAAAGTTAACTGTGAGCAGATATCTCAGAAAGGTCAAGTAGACCTCCGTTGTTCTTATTCCTTCTGCTAGGTACAACTAAAAGCCCAAGCCAGTATATATAAATAAGACAAACCTAAGAAGACTTGAAAGGGTGGAGAGAGGAAGGTAGATGAGTTAGGGACCTCAGGACCTAACAAATGACATGTTTATAAATTCCCTAGGTTGGTTTTTATTGTTCTAGTTTTCTGTTAGTTTGTTTGCCTCAGGTATTCCATAACTGGTGCTGAAGAAGCCAGCAATCCAGAAATGCCAATGAGAACAGACAAAAAGAAATTGCAACAGAAGCTTGTTCTCTCTAGCCGAAGAGCCAGGAAAGGGCAGCCTCATAAGACAGGAAGCACGTAGTTAATAATCACTCGACTTCAGCCAAACACTGCAGAGAAAAACACCCATGGGCTTACCCTCCCTCACTTATACTAGCAAAGACCGAGTGGGGAGTCTAGACGTCACCCTGGCAGGCTATCACGGGTGCCCCAAAACTCCCGCAGGAGTAATGCCAGGGAAGGCCAAGGAAGGAGCTAAGACTTGAATCCCCACTGGCTGGTATGAAGAAGTCCCTTCTTCTCCCACAGCGTCAGTGGTAACCATGTGGGGAGGCTAGATGTTCACCCCACATGGCAGTCTCAAAACACCCCGCTTTGGGTGTCAACAGAAGCCAAATGGGAACCTGAATTTCTCTACTCCAGCTGGCAATACTGAGGCAGAATGGAGTGTCAGAGAAATTCAGGTAATGCAGGAGGTTTAGATGAGATTCAGAGTATTATAACATCAGATGACACTATATAGATTCTCATTGAAAATCACTTGTCATACCAAGAGCCAAAAAGAGCTCAAACTGAATGAAAAAAGACAATCAGTAGATGTCAACACTGGGATGACAAATGTGTTAGAATTACCCAACAAAGATTTTAAAGTAGTCATCATAAAAGTGCTTCAACAGTACATGAATAGAGGATCAGAGACTTGTGGGATTATAACAAAATATCTAATATTTACGTCTTCGGAGTTCTGGAAAGAAAAGAGAAAAAGGGAAGGTCTGAAAAAGTACTCAGAAAAATAATAGCTGAAAAATCTGAAATTTGGCAATAGACCTGAACATACAGACTCAAGATGCTGATTAAACTCCACGTGGGATAAAAACAATGAAATCCACACCAAAACAAATCATAATTAAACTTCTGAAAACTAAATATTTTAAAAACAAAAGATTATAAAACAAAGATTACAAAACAAATGAAAACAAATTTCTAATCAGAAAACAAGGAGGCCTAAAAAAAGTGGCAAGATATTTTTCAAATGCTGAAAGAAAAGAATTGTCAAATCAGAATCTTTTTTGTTTGTTTGTTTTGAGAGAGTCTCACTGTGTCACCCAGGTTGGAGTACAGTGGTGTGGTCTTGGCTCACTGCAACCTCTGCCTCCCGGGTTCAGGCGATTCTCCTGTCTCAACCTCCCAAGTAGTTGGGATTACGAGCACCTGGCTAATTTTTGTATGGGGCTTTGCCATGTTGGCCAGGCTGGTGTCAAACTCCTGACCTCAGGCGATCCACCCACCTTGGCCTCCCAAAGTGCTGGAATTACAGGTGTGAGCCACCATGCCGGGCCATATCAGAATCTTATACCCTTAAAAACAAGCATGCAAACAAGTCTTCAGGGTTAAGGGGAAATGAAGACATTGTGAGATGAAGGGAAATTAAGAGGATTTGTCACCAATAGATCTACCCTAAAAGAATGGCCAAAGGTTGTTTTCTCTGTAGAAAGAAAACAATAAAAGAAGGAACTGAAACATCAGGAAGCATGAAAGAACACAGTAAGAAAAAAAAAGGGTAAATACAATAAACTTTCTTCTCTTGAGTTTTCTAAATAATGTTTGACAGTTGAAACTAAAACTATAACACTGTTTGATGTGGCTCTTAATGTTTGTAGAGGAATATTTGAGACAATTGTATTCTAAATGTCAAGGGCAAGGAATGTAAAGGTAGGTAAGGTTTTTATGCTTCATGCAAACTGGCACATTTATGACACCAATAGTCTATGATAAGTCATGTATAGAAAATGTAGTATTTAGAGCAACCATTAAAAACTATGCAAAGAAATATACTCAAAAACACTATAGATAAATCAAAATAAAAAAATTTTTTAATGTTAGCTACCCACGATAAGGAAGGAAAAGGAAACAGGGAAAAGAGAAACAGAACAAACAGAAAGTGAAAAAATTAAACAACAGACTTAAGTCCTAACATATCAATAATTATTTTAAACACAAATGATCCAAATACACCAACTAAAAGGCAGAGATTGGCAAATTAGAAACCATGACCAAAATACAGGTTGCCTAAGGACATTCACTTCTAATATAACAACATAAGCAAGTTGAAAGGCAAATAATGGAAAAAGATATATTATACAAACATTGACCCAAAAAAACAAAAAGCAGGACTGACAACATTAATATCAGGTAAAACAGACTACAGAGCAAAGATAATTACCAGAGACAGAAAGGGACATTATATGGTAATAAAAAGGTCAGTCCACCAAGAAGACATGTCAACCCTAAATGTAAATACACCAAACAATGAGGCTGCAAAATACGATAGAACTGAAAAGAGAAAAAGACAAATCTACAATTATGGTTAAAGACATCAACGCCCTTCTTTCAACAATTGACAGAACAATTTGAAAGAAAATTAGCAAGTATATAGAACTCAACCACACCATCAATCAATAGGATCTAACTGACATTTCTAGAACATTCTATCTGTGATGATTAATATTAGCTGTCACCTTGACTGAATTGAGGGATACCTAGAAGGCTAGTGAAGCCTTGTTTCTGGGTGTAACTATGCGAGTGTTTCCAGAGGAGACTGGCATTTGAGTCAGTGGACCGAGAGAGGAAGACCCATCCTCTGTGTGGATAAACACCATCTAATCTACTGCAGCCAGAAAAAAGCCAGGCAGAAGGAGGGAGATATGCAGCTTGCTCTTGCTTCTTCTCTGTCTCCCTTCTAGGAAAGAATTCTTTTTTTCTCCTCTAGCCCTTGGACATCAGACTCCAGGATCTGTGGCTTCTGGACTCTGGGGCCTGAACCAGCAGCTTCCCAGTAGTCTCCCAGGGGCTCTCAGGCCTTTGGCCTCAGACAGGAGCTGGACTGTTGGTTTTCCCAGTTCTGAGGCTTTTGGACTTGGACTGAACCACACGACTGTCTTCCCAGGGGGCCACACTTACCAGTTTCTCTACTCCTCCAGCTTGAAGACGGCCTATCCCGGGACTTCATCTTTGTTATCATGTGAGCAAAATTCCCCTAATAAGCTCCCTTTCATATGTATCCTATTGTTCTATCCCTCTGGGGGACTCAGTAATACACTATCCAATGACATCAGAATATACATTCTTCTCAGATGCTCATGAAACATATACAAAAATGGACTGTATCCTGCGCCATAAAACTAGTTTCAACCAATTTAAAACAATTAAAATCATATAGAGCATGACTTCCATGTCTTCCATTCCTTCCACAATGGAATCAAACTAAAAATAATGGAGAGATAACAGGAAAATCTTCAAGCACTTGGAAATGAAACAACACACTTTTAAATAATCCATAGTTCAAAAAGGAAGCCTCAAGGGAAATTGTTTAAAATGCCTTGAACCAAATAAAAATTAAAATACCACACACCAGAAGTGGTGAGACACAACTACTGCTGTAATTATGGCACAAAATGTACACTTCAGAAAAGAAAGAAAGTCTCAAATCAATAATCTAAGTTCCCATCTGAAAAACCTAGACAGAGAATAGCAAAATAAACCCAAAGCCAGTAGGAGACGAGAAATAATAGAGATAAGAACAGAAATTTAAACCTGAACAATGATGGGAAAATAAATGAAACAAAGAGATGGTTCTGCTTTTAAGTAAGATCAACAAAATTGGCAAACCTCTAGCAAGACTGACAAAGAAGAGAGATGACACAAATTGCCAATATCAGGAATAAAACAGGAGATATCACTACAAACCCTATAGACATCAAGAGGATAATAAATGCTATGAACAGAACTCTACATACATTAATTTGACAATTGAGTGAAATTGACCACTTCTTCAAAAAATACAAACTACCACAACTTATTCAATATGAAATCGATAATTTGAATTATCTGTAACTATTATGAAAATTAAATTCATAATTTAAAACCTTCCAAAGAAGAAATCTCCAGGCACAGATTATTTCACTAGAGATTCTACTAAACAGATTATAGAAAATTAACACCAATTCTACACAATTTTTCCAGAAAATAGAAAAGGAGAGAGTACTTCCTAATTCATTTTATAAAACTAATACTCTAGTTTCAAAAGACAAAGCCAGTACAAGAAAAGAAAGTGATATACACAATATCTCTCATGAATATAGAAGCAAAAATCCTTAACAAAATATTAGCAACTATAATTCAATAATACGTATTTTTAAATTTATATACCATGACTAAGTAGGCTTTATTCTAAGAATGCAAAGATATTTCAATAATTGAAAATCAATCAACATTAACATAACCATAGTAACTGGCAAACAGGAAAATACCAGGATGTATAATAAATAATTTGTCTGGTCTTTGTCCTTGCTTCCTGGGAGGGATCTTCTACATCTTTCTTATTACAGTACCAGAAATTTCCCTGATGATAAGAATGGCTTTGCTATTCATTGCAGAACTGGGCCTGCACATTAAAACAATGCTCACTAGAAAACTTCAGGTTGGGAGCTGGACATGCCAGAAAGACCAACATGTGATTAGAGGTTTGGAACTTTGAACCATGTGGTATCATCCCAATCTCCCAATGTTGAAAGAGGACAGAGAAGCTGGAGACTGAGTTCAATCATGTAGCAAATAATTCCCTCATTTATGCTGATATAATAAAACTTCAATAAAAACTCTGGACACTAAAGTTTGAGCATCCTAGTTAGTGACCATACTGATGTGCCAAGAGGGTAAGACATTTTGATTTTCCAGGAAGTGAACACAGAAACTCTATTAATAACCGTCCAAGACCTTGCCTTCTGGATGTCTTCTTCCTGCTGGTCCTAATATGTATCTTTTATAACAAAACTTTAATCATAAGTGTAGCACTTTCTTGAGTTCTGTGAGTTTTTGTTCTAGTGACTTATTAAACTGGAAGAGGTAGGAGGAGCTACTACCAATTAGAAGTGTGGATGGCCTGAGAAACCCAGAACTCATGATGGCATCTGAAGTGAGAGCAGTCTTGTTGGGGACTGCCATAAACCTATGAAGTTTAGTTATTAGTATCTGGGTTATTAGTATCAGAATAGCATTAAAATACTGCATATTATTATATCAATTTGTGCAGAAAAAGCATTTGACAAAATTCAATATCCTTTCATGATGCTGTCAGAAAAACAGAATTTCAACTTGATTTTTTTAAAAATCTACAAACAACAAACCCTATAGCTAACATAATGCCTAACAGTGAAAGACTAAACGCTTTTCCTTTAAGATTGAGAATAAGACAAGGATGTGCACTCCTACCACCCATATTCAATATACTGTTAGAAGTTCTAGCTAGTATAGTAAGTCAAGCAAACACCATACAGTTAAAAAAAGGAAGAAATAAAACATTCCTTATTTGTATGTGATACTATTGTTTTTATAGAAAATCCCAGGAACTTTTACAATAAGAGATTTTAGCCAAGTTACAAGATATAAACATACAAATATTAATTATATTTTTATATTGCAGCGATGAACACATATACACTGAAATTAAAAATTTAATACCATTTTCAGTTGTTCCAAAAGTGAAATATTTAGATGTAAATCTAACAAAACATATACAGAAATTGTTACTGAAAACTACACAATAATAATGAAAGTAATCAAAGATGATCTAATAAATGGAGAGACATATTATGTTCATGGATCAGAAGACTCAACATAGTAAAGATATCCATTCTCCCCAAGCTGATATACAGATTTTCTATCAAAATCACAGCAATAATGTTTTGTAGACACAGACAAGATCATTCTAAAATGTATATAGAAATGCAAAAGAGCTACAATAGCTAAAACAATTTCTAAAATGAATAAAGTGGGAGAAATTTGCCTACTCTATTTTACAACTGTGAGGTATTGTCAAAGGGGTAGACACATGCATCAATGGAACAGAATAGAGAACTCAGATATAGGCCCACAAAAATATGCTCAACTGCCTTTGACAAGATGCAAAAGCAATTCAATGAAGGAAAGATACCTTTTTCAACAAATGATGCTGGAGCAACTGGACATCCAAAGACAAACAATGAACTTCAACCTAAATCTCATACCTTATGAAAAAATTAACTCAAAATAGTCATAGAGTTAAATTTAAAACTTTAAAACTTTTAGAAAAACTACCAGGAGAAACTCTTTGAAATTTAGGGCTACACAAAGACTTCTTACACTTGACACTAAAGCAAAATTCATAAAAGGAAAAATTGATAATTTGGACTTTGTCAGAATTTAAAACTTTTGCCCTGAAAACACCCTTTTTGATTTAAAAAAAAAAAAAAAAGACAAGCTACAGAGTGGGAGAAAATAATGGCAAATCATACATGCAACAAAGGACTAATATCTGTATTAAAAGAAAAAAAACCTCAAAGCTCAACAGTAAAATCAAATAATCCAGACAGAAAATGAGCAAAAGCTATAAAGAACAGCTGGATTTTTTGTGACTAGTTTTGCCCTATGGGCGGTCAGCAGAAGTGATATGTCCCTTCTAGTCAGAGTAGTTAAGAGTGGGTATAAGATTTCATATTTCCTCTCTTTCCCTTCCTAAAAAGTATATATTAAAATTCTGGTATCAAACAATGGAATGGCCTGAATCTCTGTTTCACCTCATTAAGAAGAGATTCTCTTGTGAGTTGATCAACTTACACTGACATTACATGAGTAAGAGATAAAGTAACGGCGTTTCAGGATCTTGGGGTGTCAATTTTCTGGCTGGAAATCTCTGTGGCTGTGGCACCTTTGTCTGAGTCCTGTGTCCAGAAGGAGGTAGACAGACAATTGAAGGGTCAACAAGAAGAAGATGAGTTTTACTGAGTTTTACAACAGTTCAGAGGAGACTCACCATGGGCAGCTCCTCTCTGTAGCAGGTCATCTGTCAAGTGTTCAGTTCTCAGAAGAAAGGAGGGCCTGAAGGGGTAGCTCCTCTCTACAACTGGCCGACCAGATGTCTGTAGCTCTCAGCAGAGAGGAGGCCCTGGAGAGGCTGGCTCCTCTCTACCAGCAGGTCATCTCTGCAGCTCTCTACCTCTCTGAGAGGGTAGCTCCTCTTTGCCACTGGTTATTCCATCATTTCCAGCTACCAGCAGAAAAGGTACTCCTCTCTGCTGCTGGCTATCCATCCAGTCTTCTCTCCACTCTCTTCATCCTCTGGCTGTCTTCTGCCCTGCTCTGGCTGACCTCTGCCCTGCTCTAGCTGAGCCCAGGGCTTTTATGGACTTCAGAGACAAGGAAGTGCATGCCAGTTGGCCCATGGGCAGCCATGGGCAGGTTAGAAGAAACACCCTGAGTCCCCACTCCAGTCAGTGGGACTGGCAACAGGGACCCCAGCCTTCAGACTCTTCCTGGCCTGAAGGTGGGGACTTACTGGGGATCCGCCCCATCCTGAGGAGTAATCAATCTGCCTTCCACTGCCATTCATGACCCTTGGGCCTCAGCCCTAATCCCTGCTCTGAGATTGGAGCAGGCACTGGGAACCAGCACAATGGTAGCAGCTGCTCTCATCAATGGTGTGTTAGGTGACTGTAATTTCTGGAATTATTTGTTATTGCAACCCAAATCTATTCTGCACTGACAAATGTAATAGATAAACTATGACATAATAATTTAATAAACATTTCTATATAATTGGACAATTATATAACTTTGTTTTCCACAATCATTTATAATCAGTGATGTTGCAATGACTCTCTTCATTTATGTATACATTTAGTGAAAGTTTTTCATTGGAGTAGAGCAGAAGTGAAGATGATTTCTTTACAAGTATTTCTTCAGAGTATTACTGGGTAAAAGAGAATAAAGGTTTCTATTATTCTGCATATCCATCCCTGTCATTTGGTCAACATGATTTTGTTGAATTAATACTTTCTAATATTGGCCACCACCAATTTTGCCAACTCTTACTATTACCATGTTTTTAGCAAAGTTAACAGGCACAAAGTGATTCTTTCCTGATATTGCCATTTGCATGGCTTTGGTCAAAAGTGAGATTGAGCATTTGCTCATATGTTTGTTTGCTCATTGTAATTCTTCTTTTATGAATTTCAAGAACAGAGAGGTTTATATCTGAGATGCAAAGCACTAGATTGGTCTGATGATGTCACTCTCTTTTTTGGCTTTCCCCAAATAGCAATCAGTCATACTGGAAGGTGAAAAGTATACTATTACTTTCTCTAATTCCTTACCTGGAACAAAGCCAACTCTTGCCGCTGAGGTTAGCTTTAATTAACCCTTTCAGCTGAGATTCTCCAATGTTCCCACATTGTGTTCATCCAAATGTTTAATTAATTGTAGCGATGATTAATTAATGGGCACCAGTTCTGCCATCTGGAACGAGCCCCCTCTACCTCCTGGCCTTCTCACTTCTCCGGTTCAGTTAAGATCTCTATGAATGCACTTGTCTTCTTTCTCAACCAAACATCTTATTTTTCTTCCTCTTTCATTTTAATGTTAATGCTTAGCAGAACTGAAGGTAGGAAAACTGCTGCCTAGGAGAAGCCTAGGAGAATTCAGTTGGATTTTCTGCATCAATGCTACCAAGTTTTGTTACCTCACTGAGTGGACCAATCCTTTATTGCCAAACCCCTGAAGTCATTTATTTGCTTCTGTTGTCTATGAGTCATAGTATAGTGTTTATTAGCAAGCATGAAACCCCTCCTGAATAACCACAAGGCTTTTCTTCCTTCAACCAAGGTCCACTTTCCCAGCCCCGCTTCTGAACATAACTTTTTGAAAAATAGAAATGGGGCCTTCCTATGTTGCCCAGGCTGGTCTTGAATACCTGACCTCAAGAAATCTACCTGTTTCAGCCTTTTAAAGTGCTGAGATTACAGGTATAAGCCACCAGGTCCAAACAATTCTACTCACACCCTGACCTTACATCACTATGTTCATTTATATAAGCTGGTCCTTCTGCCTAGAATATCCTCTCCCACCTTTTCCACCTGATATTTCCTCTCCTTCTTTAGGGCACACTCTCAGGGCAACACATATGCGAGGGCTTCCCTGCTTTTGGGGTCCGGAGCTTGTCATTCCCTTCCTCACTTTCTGTAGGACATGCCACCACTGTGGCACCGTCTCACGGCATGACTCTCTCTTCCTCCAGATTATAAGTCATCAAGAACATATCTTCTCTACCTTTTTTTTATCCTAGCATCTATCACAGTGAATAGAAGGAATGGAATAGTTTTTGTTCAATGAATGACACTAGGTCAAACCAGTTAGCAAAAATTTGTCACTTCCAACTTCTAACTGAGCCAGACATCCTCCCTAGGCAGTCATCAAAAACAAAACCAAAGTGATCCTTTTTGAGCAAAAGCATCCAGAAAAACATCACAAAGCATGAGGCAAGTTATAAGTGCTTTGATGTGGGGCTTAGTGTCAGTTTTCCAGACCCTGTGTGGTCTTCATTTCACCCATCAACCTCACCATGACCTCTGGCATTCTGAATTGCTGTCCATTCACGTGGGGAAAGGGTCTGACCAAGTCTGTGCATGCTTTGAAGAAGTGCTAGATCCAGGATTGAACTGAATCTTACCATCTCTCATAACCTTCATAAAACTTGAATAGCTTTCTAAAAGCTGAGGATGATTCTTATGCTTCTGTGGCATGAAATATATAATTGGCCTTTTCAGTTAAAATCATATATGTTGATAAGGCTTTAATGATCTGGCTGGGTGCAGTGACTCTTGCCTGTAATCCCAGCACTTTGGGAGGCCGAGGCAAGCAGATTGCTTGAGGTCAGGAGTTTGAGACCAGCCTGGGCAATATGGTGAAACCCCATCTCTACTAAAAATACAGGCTGGGCATGGTGGCTCACACCTATAATCTCAGCACTTTGGGAGATGGAGATGGGCAGATCACTTGAGGTCAGGAGTCCAAGATCAGCCTGGCCAACATAGCACAACCCAGCTACTCAGGATGTTGAGAGAGGAGAATCGCTTGAACCCAGGAGGTGAAGGCTGCAGTGAGCTGAGATTGCACCACTGCACTCCAGCTTGGGCAACAGAGTGAGACTCTGTCTCATTAAAAATAATAATAATAATTAGCCAGGTGCGGTGGTACACAACTGTAATCCCAGCTACTTAGAAGGCTGAGGCAAGAGAATTGCTTGAACCCAGGAGGTGGAGGTTGCAGTGAGTCAAGTTCGAGCCACTGCACTCCAGCCTGGGCAACAGAGTGAGATTCTGTCTCAAAAAAAAAAGAGAAAAATCTGTACTGTTTCTCCCAGATTAATTTGGTTGATATTGGTTGTTTCAGCACTTTCACAGCCTGAGGCATCTTGATCTGACCTATGTTAGGGGGGGCGCTTATACAGTGAGGGTTACCCCACCTACCTGCGTGAGTAGGGCAGTTATAAAATGCTACTTCTTGGATACACCATGGAATACTACTCAGCCATAGAAAGGAACAAAACAATGTCCCTTACAGCAACTAGGATGGAGCTGGAGGCCATTATTCTAAGTGAAGTTAACTCAGGAATGGAAAACCAAAAACCTCATGTTCTCACTTATAACTGGGAGCTAGGCAATTTGTGAGCAAAGACATACAGGGTGATATGTGATACAATGGACTTTAGAGACTCAGAAAGAGGAGGGCAGGGGGAGGATGTTAGATTAAAAACTACACAGTAGGTACAATGTACACTACTCGGGCAAGTGCTGTACTAAGATCTCAGCATTCACCACTATATAATTCACCCATGTAAACAAAAAACCACTTGTACCCCTAAAAGCTATTGAAATTGAAAAAATAAAACAAAACACTACTCGTTGTAGCTTATTAACTGCTCAGACTCTCAGAATCATTTAGACAATAGAAATGATTGAAGAGATACTAGAGGATGCGAAACAGAAAGAAGAGAGAAATTTAACCCCTTTTCAGGAAGCAAGGCTCTACCTAGAAACAAAGGTAAAGGTATGATTAATAGGGGTGAATTATCACTAACAATCCAAGTCTCACCCAGAAGACCAATGATTTAACATCCTTGGCTAGGGTCATTAAAATCTCTTTGACACAAATGGAGAGCTTCAGACACTGAGGAGGGCACTCCCCTTAAGGGGTCCCACACCCTAGCAGGGGACTGCAGAGGAACAAAGGTATCTCCCAGCCTAAATGAGGAGCCTGGGTTTTGTGCTTGGTATCTCATCCTACAATCAGGTTTTAACAACCTCAGTCATTAGGAGTGAAACTTCCCAGGAGTCTTTTGCCAGAAATGGGGTGTGTTAAGTTCCAGACAGTTCAAGTCAATATGATGGACCATTAACTCAACGTTTTTGTTTATAGTTGAGTGGGAATGAGTAAGTAATGCCCTTCATCCAGAAAGTTCTCAGAACACAGGATGCAGAAGGCGTTTAGAGCTGTCCCCCTCATGTGTGAATCTGCTGCCTTAGGACTGTGCATTTTGTGAACTTTGGGCTCTGCTACATCCTAAGCTGCTGTGCTAATGAGCTTGCACATCTAAAGAAACGTGGAGCCTGAGATGAGAAAACCACAAAAGCAACCACCATTTTATGAGTTCACTGGCAACAGAATGTTCAACTAGCAAAAATAGTTTTAAGTGGCACTTTGTTCAAGAGAATAATAAAATAACAGAATAGCACTGACCATATGTGACAGAATCTGAGAACTGGATGGACTGGAATATTTAAAGAACCAACTGTGTCACTGTTCACATCTCAGACATTTGAATTCTAAATAAAACATGCATAAAAAACCCCAGTTTTTCTCCATCCTAAATAAATCAATCATCTATCAGTTGTAATAGGGCGGTTGATTTGTGAGGGCTTTTTTTTTCATTTTCCAAACTTTTTGATATGTTGTTTTACTGTTTTGCTAATAATAAGAAAAAGATAAATCCACCTGGCAACAAATTAACATAAACACTTATCACATGTTTTTAAACAATGGCATATATAAATAAAAAGATGAAAAGATACCCTGTTTCCTTAAGCAGCGTAACAGTGAAATTCTTGATGCCCTGCAAACTTCCTCAGTCAGGTGCCAACCTCAGGCAAACTGAATAAAACGTATTGATACCTTAAAAATTTTGTGATTAGATGTCGCATAAATATTATCAATATTCTTGATTGTTGTATAATTGTTTAAATGCAATCAATCATGCATGTGTAATTGTTCTCAAACTCCACTTTTTATGTATCTTAGTCTGAGGCTAAATAATTATTATTCAAAGACCTTATCTTTTTTTAAAATTCTGGTAAAACATACATAACAAAATTTAGCATTTTAATCATTTTTCAGTGTATGGTTCAGTGGCATTAAGTACATTTATGTCATTATACAGCCATCACCATAATTTATTTCAGAACTTTTTCATCTTCCCAATCAGAAACTTTGTCCCCATTAAACAATACCTCCCCTTTCACCTTCCCCAGCCATTAACAAACATCATTCTACTTTCTATATCTATGAATTTGACTGCCCTAGTTATGTCATAAAAGTGGAATCATACAATATTTGTGTTTATTTAACAATGTCCTCAAGTTGCATCTATGTTGTAGACATGAGTCAGCATTTTCTTCCTTTTGGGGGCTGAATAATATTTTGTTATATGGACATATCATGTTGTTTATCCATTCATCAATCAAGAGATACTTGTGTTTCTTCCCTGCATAGCCATTGCATATAATGATGCTATGATGGGTATACAAGTATCTCTCTGTGTCCCTGCTTTGAATTTGTTGCATATATACTCTGATGTGGATTAGCCGGATCATATGGCAAATCTATGTCTAATTTTTTTTTTTTTTTTTGAGACGGAGTCTTGCTCTGTTGCCCAGGCTGGAGTGTAATGGCACAATCTCAGCTCACTGCAAACTCCACATCCCAGGTTCAAGTGATTCTCTTGCCTCGCCTCCCGAGTAGTTGGGATTACATGTGCCAGATACCATGCCCAGCTAATTTTTGTATTTTTAGTAGATGGGGGATTTCGCCATGTTGGTCAGGCTGGTCTTGAACTCCTGACCTCAGGTGACCCACCTGCCTCAGCCTCCCAAAGTGCTGGGATTACAGGCATGAGCCACCATACCTGGCCTTATGTCTAATTTTTTTGAGGAACACCACGTTGTTTTCCACAGTGGCTACACCATTTTTCATTCCCACCAGCCATGTGCTAGGGTTCCAGTTTCTCCACATCCTCGCCAGCACTTGCTTGTTCCTGCCATTGTCTTCTTTGAGAACACTGAATAATGCACTGAATTCTGCCGCTGCCCTCCACCATGTCAGAAGGAACCTGATCCTCCTTCTGATCCTCCTTCTGAGCAGGTCCCAGTGCCCTCTGCCAGTGAGGCCCACGATCAGGCCCATCCATTCCATCAGTCCCCAGGAGGATGGGTTCTGGCTGTCGCTGGAGAAAGGGAGGCCCAAAAGGCTAACGAGAAAAGTGGCGACTCGGTTTGTGAACCGATGGGAAAATCCCAGTCCCTGATTTGGCTTCCCTGGATCCTTAGAACTCAGCTTTTAGCTGTCCCATGATATGCTTTCCCTGCATGCACAAGGCCTAAACCCCAGAAAATGGTGCACCTCTGCATGGGGTCCCCAGTTCCCAGCACTGGCCAACAGATCTGGAAACACTTCTTCTACCCCACCTCCTAAGCTGTTCACAAGAAAACCCCCACAGCAACCAAATGGGTGCCCACTTCACCTCCTCTGCCGGGGCACTGAGGCATCCATCGGCCCCCAGGATCCAGTTGCCCTGGAGAGGAGGTTCCTCCACCTTCTCTGCTGTGTCTCAGGCCCCACATGGACCAGCTATAACCCCATACCCACTACTAATCTCCCATCTCACTCTGCAATCTCCCAGGGACCTCCAGCATTCACTCGGCCTCCCTTTGGACCCTTGCAGCTTCCCAGCCAACTGAGTGGAAAAACTCTTATGTACCCCCAAGAGTCTACGTTGAAACACCAGTTCCAAGGTGATGGTAATAGGAGGTGGGGCCTTGGAGAGATGATTAGGGCATCAGGGTGGAGCCCTTGTGAATGGGTTTATGCCATTGTAAAAGAGACCCCAGAGCGCTCCATCTCTCCTTCCATCATGTGAGGACACAGTGAGAAAACTCCATCAATGAACCAGGCAACTGTCCTCCCCAGACACCAAATCTGCTGATGCCTTGACCTTAGACTTCCCAGCCCAGAAATGACAAAGGTGGCAGTGGGGCCTCTGATGCTTGTCCAGGTCAATGCCTTTCCTGCCTAGTGCGATGTCCGGCACACCTCGAAGCAGAGTGCCATCTTTCATGCAGGGATGACAGCAACTCCATTCATCTCCTACACGAATTTCCAAGGCTCAGAAATAAAAGCCACTGGCTGTGATTTACAGAGAGCCCGAAGAAAGAAGGGAGGTTTTTTGGCCAAGAGTCTCTTAGCAAAGCAGAAAAAACAAGAAGTTTTTTTTTGCTTTTTTATTCACTTTCAGTTTGCAGCACAGAAAGCCCACCCACCCTTCTTTGTTTGAAGCAGGCACTGAGAGGGAAGGCAGCCCAGCAAGGTAAACCAAAACAAGTTAAGGGCTCTGCAGTGCTCACCTCCTCATGTGCTCAGCCTCAGTGGGCACAACTGCTGCGAGCTGGGAGGCCAGAGATAAAAGGGATGAAACCATCCCTTCTTTATACACAAACAAGGAGACCAGACGCTGTGGTCTGAATGCTTATGTACCCCCAGGAGTCTACGTTGAAACGCCAATTCCAAGTTGATGGTATTAGGAGGTGGGACCTCGGAGAGATGATTAGGGCATCAGGGTGGAGCCCTTGTGAATGGGTTTATGCCCTTATAAAAGAGACCCCAGAGAGCTCCGTCACTCCTTCCATCATGTGAGGACACAGTGAGAAAACACCAACAATGAACCAGGCAACTGTCCTCCCCAGACACCAAATCTGCTGATGCCTTGATCTTAGACTTCCCAGCCTCCAGAACAATGAGGAATAATTTTTTCTGTTGTTTATAAGCCTCCGAGTCTGATGTATTTTGTTATAGCAGCCCAAATGGACCAAGACATCAGTACATGCCTGCCCCTAGGAACTCCAACAATTTCAGAATGTCTAAATGTATCATTGAAAGATGACACCCCAACTGGACCCTAAGACTCACATCCACAGCTACATTCTGAGAGGCCTTGTGCCTCCTCTTCAAGCTCCTGCATGGCTCGTCTGTTCCCATGCTCCCATCCAATAGCACACTGCTGGCTTTGTCTAGGTGACCTGGGCCTCCCCTCACCGCTCTCCTGTCATCCTGGCACAGTTGTGGTGGATGCTCTTGAGGACTGCCACCCTCTAGCCCCCCTTTGTCATTGTCAGCTGTGGATCTTCTGATCACCACCCTTCTTCCCAAAGGCACCTGACTCAACGTCATCCTCTCCCTCCACCCTCTTCCCCACCCCCCCATTCCTGCCATTATGCTAAGTGACTTGGCCATGTGTAAGAATGACCCCCAAAACCATGTCAGCCTCCTGGTCTTGACTTCCCATGTCAAATGGCTTTTCCCTACCTTCAGCACACAAGCCCAAGCTCCCCCTGAAGCTGCTAAGCTGCTGCTAAGAAACTCACAGCCTCAGAGTGCTGCCTCCCTCAGGCATTGCTCCCAGTTCCTCACCTGCTTCACCCCTGCCTGCCGGCATCCACCTTTGACTACTGGAAAAATTCCAAAAGGATGGCCCAGAGGCCAGCCCTGACCTCACCAAGCCTCTGAACCAAACACAGCACCTGCCTCGTCAGGCTTCTGGTCACATGCCCCATTTTCTTAAGTTGAATACACTCCTGGCTGATGCAGGGCCTCTGCAAATTCATTCGTGTCATGAGGGCATGAGGGCTTTAAGCTGCTGCCGTGAGAGACACAGGCACAGAAATGACTGTCATGAAGAAAGAAGTTTGTGTTCACAGTTCCCTAGAAACAGGAATAGCACAACACACAGAGAAGGAATGGGTGAGGCAGGGCAGGCAGATTTAGAATTGGCTAGTTTGAATAATTTCAGGGCTGTGGGGCATAGAGCCTGTCCCTGGTTGTCTAGAACCTAACCCTGGGGTGATTAAGGGATAGTGTCCCAGAGTGCGAGAGCTCCATACAACAGGCGGTTGGGAGTGGGAGCTCTGAATTGATGGGTTTGCATTTGAAAGGTATGCTCCTGGGTGAATCCTTTACTGCCTGTTGATAGAGGGAAGTCTCCTAGGGTCAGCAAGGCCCCATAATGAATACAGTGGTCATTTTCTCAACTGGGTCATCATTGGACAATACCTGCTTGTTATGCCTCTAAAACGACTCTGATCTCCTCACTATACTTCCCTAAATCAGATCATCATTGTTCCAATATTTACCACAGGCCCCTAACTGGCTTTCCTATTTTCTCTCTTGCTGTTCCCAGTGCAAGCAAACAGACCTTCCTAAAATGTTATTTGGATCATGTGATAGCCCTGCTTAAAACTCCTTGATAGTTTTCCATTGCTTTTTGGCTAACTCCAAACACACTTAATTTCCTGTGCATCTTTTGTCTTTTCTACAAAACGGAAATAATAAAATAATACTTAACTTGCATGAAGAGACTACATTGCATAATTTCTTGACATCTCTTCCAAGTCAGAATCAATGATTCGATAACCTAAACATTTCCCTCCCCTGCTGCACTGCAGGTGGTGCAAATGGAATGCCTCCCTCCAGCTGGGTCTGTGTTTATATCCCTCCCTCCATCACTCTGTCCTCCTCCCCTTCCTTTTCTTTCTCATTCTCTCCCACTTCATTTTCAACCAACCTCTTCCTTATCTCAGAACTCTTGGCCAAATTTAGTCTACTTGGATCTTTTTACAGGAGACCCCATCAGTTCTCACTCATTTTCAAGCAAACTTCATTTAAGTATAAATCCCTGCAGAGTATTAGGAATTAGTAAGCCTTTCCATGTGCCAAGCACTGTGTCAAACACTTTCTCTTTCAATTCCTACAAGAACATATTTATTTATAAAACAGGTAGATTCATAGTATAGATGAGAAGACTGAGGCTTAGATAAGGGAAGTGACTGGCTCCAGGTCACAGAGCAATTGTCTGCTCCCACAGTTCTGTGCCAAGCGCATGCATTTTTAAAGTTTCTGTATGCAGAAACTGTACACTGGCTATGGGCACTGACAGCCACCTGTCTTCTTGGGTCTGTTCCTGTTTCTACCAGAGTCCCATCAGATCAATAAAACTCTATTTTAGTTTCCTTTCCTATGCAAAGGTGCATTAGTCAGAGCTCTTCAGAGGAATTGAGCCAACAGTGTACATGTATATACAGAGAGATTTATTTGAAAGAACTGGCTCACATGCTTATGGGGCCTGGTAAGTTCATAAACTGTAGGGAGGGGCGGCAGACTGGAAATTCCAGCAGGAGCAGATGATGCTGCAGTCTTGAGTCCAAAGTCAGCCTGGAGGCAGAATTCCTACCTCTTCAGGGGATCCCAGGCTTTTCCTTTAAGGCCTTCATCTGATTGGATGAGACCCACCCACATGATGGTGGGTGTCTGCTTTTCTTAAAGTCTGCTGATTGAAATGTTAATCTAATCTAAAAGAATACCCTCAAAAGCAACATCCAGATGGATGTTTGCCCAAATATCTGGGCATCACGGACCAGCCAAGTTGACACATAAAATCACCCACTGCAGAAGGCCTAAGTCAAAACAAAACCAGCTGTCTGGAGAGCTCTGAGTGGAAGGACAGCACTCGGTGAAGACCTGTATCATGAAAACCCTGCATTTGGGCCGGGGTTCCCTCCCCTGTTGGGCTGAGCTCAGGGCAACTTCTCACCACCTATATGCTCACTGGGCAGCTGTTGCCCTCCTCAGAAATTAAGCTTTTGTTTTCTCCAGCCGACACCTACAACTGGAGACAGGAGCTCTCATTAAGTCGGTCTGTAACTTTTTCATATGAGGCAGCAGGAACCGCCTCTGGTTCAGACTCATCTGGTCTGTGGATCGACAAACCAGTCCAGAATCAGTGGAACAATGGTACTATATTGATTAGCTTCTGGTGAGGCAGCTGCTGGTTTCCTGCGAGTCTAGTTAGTGAATGACCACATGAAATTTGGTTAGTAAAAGAAGCTGGAGAGGTAGCATTTAAAACTGAACTGCTTTAACTCTTCTAGGATGCTATGTCACCTTTGCTGGTACTAGCACTGCTAGCTGCTACCAGTTAAATAGTGATACCTTGATTTGGGCCAGTTCCAAATAACTGAGATGAGAGAGGTATTAACTGGCTATTTCATTTTTACCTTGTCAATTGGCTAGGAATTTTGGGAACCTTCTATTTCTTAGAAACTCTCTGTCCAATGCAGGACACATCCTTATCTAAGAAGGCTCATTTTATCTTCTGTTATAGTTAGCATTAGCTGTATATATTAGAAAGCCCAAATAATAGTGACTTAAACACACAATGATCTATTCCACCATAGAAAATTCTGGATGAGGCAGCCCAAAGATGATATGGTATTTCCACGAAGTCATCAGGCACTCTCTTTTCCATCATCCTCAGTACTTGGTTTCCATCTTCAGGGTTGCTGCCAGGTCCATGGTGGCTGCTGGGGCTCAAACCATCAAATCCACCTTTGCAAACATGAAAAATAAGAAGAGTAGAAGTCTTCTCTAGATTTTTGGTCCCCCTTTTAGGAAGCCCTTCCTAGAAGTCCTTCTCAACAACTTTCACATATATCATGTTGGCCAGAGCTCAGTCACATGACCATAACTTGCTATAAGGTAGGCTAGGTATATTTCCATCCAAATGATACAAGAGTTGTGACAATAAGAAGGTGGACATGGATGGATGCTGGGGAGAAACTGTCAGTCCTAGCACTACTTTTCTTCCTCCTCTCTGTCCCAACAAATCCTGTCTCCAGGTCCTACTAATACTGCTTCCATTTCTGCAACTTAAATCATCCTGTTAGTGAACAATTAAGAATGAAATTATATAATGCCAGAGGCTTGCTTCAAAATAAACAGCAGAGACTAGTTATAGTGGGTGAGTGCACAGAGACCACAAGAATCATGATTAAAAGTGGATGATGAATCCATGGGGCTTTATCTTACTGGCCTTTCTACTTTTGTATGTTTGAAATTTTCTGTAATAAATATTTTTTTCAAAAACAAACATGTCGGGTTTTCTGATTTTTATTTAGGCTCCACAACACTGCAAACTCCCTGTAGATATTTGTTCAATGAATGAATGGATGTTCTTCTTTTCTTTCTGGAAGCTCTTCTTTCTGGAAGTTCTTCTTGCCTTGCTGAAATTCCTTAGCCTCTAAGGCCTGATGCAAATATCACCTCATCTGTGCAGCCCTATCCCATGCTATTCTCTCCTCATCACTGTCTTGTCATGTTATGATACCACTACTATGGTATTTGTCACATGGATTGTCGTCATCAAGCCATTGGCTCCTCACTGATCATCATGCATTGTCATCGTTAAATTCATTAACTGTTATCTGTCTGTCTCACCAAAAACCTTCCGAATTCTGGGAGAGTGAGCACCATTTCTCAGCCACTTTCTGCTGACTTTGCCTAGCACAGTGCCTGGTATATACAAACAACTGTGAATAAATGCCTGACTTGAAACTGGCTTAAAAGCAAAACCTAGGGTTTAATTGGGCCTTAAAATCACTTAGTCCAATTGGCAGACATACTATGTTTGTAGTAGCAGTGAAATGTAGAATTACAGTTCTAGACCTAGAAGCCTTGCTGGTTTAGTTACAGACACTGAAATGATGCTGAAAGTCAATCATCCAAGGGAAAGGAAGAGCAAGTAAGAGAGAGTCAGTCAGCCAAGCAAATGTCAGCTGAAAGAGGAGAGGGCTCTCCGAGTTATGGGAATGGATAACATCACGAAAAAGCACCTAGAGTAAAGACAGAGTGCAGGCTGAGTCCATTATCTTTTCAATTGTTTCAGGGAACACTTCATGCCAGAGCGTTCCAGTAAAATGCATAAACGCGCCTCGAGGGATAAACCTGGTCGTTTAGCATTTTAACAGCTCTCACTGTGCCTTCCAGGACGGAGTACCTCTGTCTCCATTAACAGTGCTGTGGTTTGGGGGCACTCAGATTTCATGACCATGAGCTCCGCAGAGCCTCTGTGCAGACACCAGCCTGCTGTGAGAGAGACTCACATGGGTTCCTCCTCATTTGACAGGTAGAGACACTGAAGCCTGGAAGTTCAGAGTTCCAGAAATGTCCCGCAGCTGACCCCAAGTACCTGTGGTAAAGGTTCTTGGCTCACAGGGACAAGCAAAGGAAGACAAAGACAGACTAGCCTGAGACCAGCACGTGTGTACGCAACAAAGCCCTTCAACCAGCTCGTCGCTCAGTGCTTCCTCCTTCCCATCAGAGAGCAGGAAAGCTCACCCTACAGCTGGCCCAGCTCACCTGAGGTGGAGACGGTGGGTGATGACGAGGACCCGAGCAGGACTTGGGCACCCACAGTGGTTACTGGGGTGAAGAATGAGAGGGGTGAACAAGAGGAAGCCAAGAGGGAAGAAGTGGGACATCTGCTGGCAATGTGGCCTCGCACCTGGCCAGGCAGACTGTGCTAGACCCTAAGGAGGAAGGAGAGAAGGCAGCCTGCGGAGCCCCAGCTGTGGGCGAAGCACGGGCTACCTCAACACCTGTCTACCCCACTGCTCTCCTCACCCAAATCTCAGTCGCCATGTTTTTAAACTCTGATTAAGGGTAGTTGTCTTTGCTTCAGCTTACTTTATATTTATGTTAAGATGAAATATTTGCTATATACAATGGAATGTTATTCAGCCATTAAAAAGAACAGAATTCTGTCATTTGTAGCAACATGGATGGAAATGAAGGTCATTATTTAAGTGAAATAAGCCAGGCACAGAAAGACAAATATCACATGTTCTCTCTCATGTGAAATCTAAAAATGTGAATTTCATGGAAATTCAGAGTAGAATGGTGGTTACTGGAGGCTGGGAAGGGAAGCAGGGAGGGGAGGATGAAGAGAAGTGGGTTAACAAGTAAAAACATAGTTAGACAGAAGGAATAAGTTCTAGTATTCAATAGTACCATAGAAAAATTATAGTTTATCATGATTTATGGTATATTTCAAAATAGCTAAAAGAGAAGAATTATAATGTTTCCAACACAAAGAAAAATACATGTTTGAAGTGATGGATGTTCCAGTCACCCTGATTTCATTCATCATTACACCTTGTATACATGTATCAAAATATCACATGTATCCCCCCAAATATGTACAACTATGATAGGCTAATTTTTTAAAATATAGAAACTGTATGTGAAATATTGGAGGAGGCCCTAAGGCCTGCCTCCCTCAGCTCATAAAAGGGAGTGACGGTCCCAGGGCAGTGGCAGGAACCCATCAAGGAGGAGGCAGGAGAAAGCACCTTCCTCCAGTCATGAAGGACCTTGCAGTTTTCCTGTGTCAAAACACTGCTCTGCTTTCGGAAAGGAACCAAGTTCTGAAGACCTGTGTACCTAAGGACAAGCTGTGAAAGAAGAGGCAGGTTGTGGATGGTTAAGGCGCTGCGTGTTAAATTACCATCTTTAACACCAGGTCCAGCAGCCTCAGCCAGACCACCAGGAGGAAAGGTGCCCTCTCGGAGAGCCCGGATGGTCCCCCATGCAGCCAGGACCCCACTGTGGGGTCACTGTCCCCCTGTGAGTAGGTTGATGCAAACCTAACCCCAAAGTCCAAAGAAGCTGAGAAGTTGAAAAAAGAAGCTGAAAAATCCACTTTCTCAGAAAGAAACACTTAATAGGGACTTTACAAACAGAGGCCATATCTCAGGCAGCCATGTGACAAGATGGTGCATCCCTGCTCCGTTACCCCCATGACCCAGGTCTATGCACCATAAAGAATGTGCCTAAGGTAGGTTTTACAGTAAATATGTGTTTACAATAACATGAAGGTTGTTTTGACATACGGGCAGGAGTTAAGGTAAATACATGAAAGTAAAAATCTTAGAACCCTTCCCTGAACTGGGGTTAATCCGGAGTCAAGAGGGAGGCTGAGCATCCAAGATGGAGCTGCTTTTGTCTCCACGAGGCTGTGCCCAGCACGTGCTGAGACCTTAACACAGATTTGTGGAGAACGAGGCAGAACTAGAGAGTGAAAGAAGGTGCAGGATAAAAATATGCATCATTTCTCCCCAGAAAGCAGTCACTTCATCTCTTTATTTCCTCCCAAGAGAGCACAGACTAACTTGCAGTTTTAATCACTTTGTGTTTAACTCAGCAATAAAGAGCTCTATTTGGTGGGAGCAGGGAGGCAAGGTCTCCATCCTTATCAGAGAGTGGCGCAGTTCCAAAAACGGGATCCCACAAGATCTGGGCACACACGGACGTGCAGCAACACAGTTCAAAGTGTTCTTTGCTGTGTGAACGCGAGGGTTAGGGACAAAGCGAGGCTGCCTTGGCTGCCGCAGTGATGATAACTCCATGTATCAAAGTCTCCAGCACTGATAGAGGAACAAGGCTTCCAAGCAGTTTCCTGACAAGATTCTCTTGGCAAGAAACAGAGCTGTATTTCTCAGTTGATTTTAATTTCTCTGAGCAGGCAAAGCCTGACCCTTGGTTTGCTAGCTCCATGTCTGATAGGAAGCACTTATTCCACTTCAAAGCCAGAGGCACAAAATCCTATCTGGGGGATAAAATGGCCAAGTGGCTCACTGTTGTCCCCGGAGGGCAGCTGCCCTGGCCTCAGTCCAGGGCTCAAAGGCTGGTAGGCGGTTGCGAGAGTGTGTGATAGCGGTGATATTTGTGATATTTCCCCTCCAAATATTAAGGTTCGTGTTTCATCAGAAGACCTAATGTTTATTCATATAACTAAAGAAAATATCACATTTTGAGAATGATTCCCAAGTTGGTACAAGGAAACCGATGTTCTTTATTCAATCAAATCCAAAGTTTTCCTTCATTGTACATGAAACAATGAGCTCGAGACTCCATTAATGCCTGAGGGCCATTGGCTCACTCCATCTACCCCAGTTCATTATGCCGAGTTCTGGTTGGATGCTTTTCTCTGAATTTGACACAATCTTAAATGGAGCTCTAGGTGGCTATCAACGAACCAGGATGCAGTACCCCACCAGACATTAACTCTGCCATGGCCTTGATCTTGGACTCCCCACTTCCCAGCCTCCAGAACTGTGAGCAATAAATGTTTCTTAGTTAAGTCACCCATTTTATTATAGTTTGTTATAGCAGCCTGAGCTGACTAAGACAAGACATAATAATAATATCTACATATACAGTTATGGAGACAGTTAAATAGAATAATGTTGTACACATAACCCAAGTGACACTGAGATTCTTTATATGTTTCCTCTCCTTTCAACCAGTCTGAGCACATTGTCACAGACAAAGAAAACATACACACACACACACACACACACACATACACACACACACGTAAAGAGAAGAGGAAGCTTTCTCAAAATCTTCTTTAATCATCTTTAAATTTCTTCTCTCTCCAACAACTGCCTCATCTCTTTCCACAGCCCTCTTTACCAACCTCCCCTTTTGCCATCAGTGAAAAATAGACTCAAGAGGCATAAGAGTTGATGTGGGCTGACTGCAACCTGTCAGTCCAGAAGAAGTGGTTTGTTGGGACGGACTGGGGTGTGGAAGGTATAGATAAAAAGAAGTGGACCGATTTTAAAGATATAAAAGATGTAAAATGATTAAACCGGTGATTGAGAACGGGGCAAAATATACAGTCAATCTTCATTATTTGTGGATTCCATATTTGTAAATTTACCTACTCACTAAAATTTGTTTGTAGCCCTAAAATTAATACTCATGATGCTTTCATGGTCATTCACAGAAATGCGCAGAGTCCTGAGAAATTTGAGTTGCTCAATGCACACATTCCTAGCTGAGGTGGAGCAAGGTAATGCCCTGCCTTCTTGTTTCAGTTGTCACACTGCATCAAGTATCCTTTTCAAGGTCTATTTAGTTACACAATTTTTTTGCCTTTTTGTGCTTTTTATTGGTGCTTTTGCTGTTTAAATGTCCTCTCAGAGCAGAGCTGAAATGCTGTCTTTTGTTCCAAAGTGCAGAAAAACTATGATTTCTCTACGGAGAAAATGCCAGTGTTAGATAAGCTTTATTCAGGCTTTAATCATAGTGTAGTGAGTTCATTGTTAATCAATCAACAATGTATATTGAATAAGGTATCTTTAGACAGAAGCGAATACACAGCAAGCTTATGTATTGATCAGTTGATAAAAGTGTGATTAGTTGCGCACAGGGACTTAACCCTGTATTTCCTCTAGGAGCAATGGTTTGGTATTCACTAACTCAGTGTTCATAGTGACTTTATAGAACATAACAACTGTGAATAAGGTGAATCAACATAACTTCCAGCCAGCGTTCTGGCTTGAACAACTGGGTAGATATGGATGTCATTTGCTGAACCAGGACTCACTAGGGGAGGACAAAGTTATTATGCAGGAAGATGATAAAATCCTGGAATTTTCCTCTTCTCCTGGGAGTCCTGGACTTTATTTTGGTGTCATAAACACCTTTGTAGCTGGAAAAGTCCCATCTTACTCTGTGATGTTACCCAGATGAAGCAAATCAAGAGATAAATCCAAGATACAGTTGTCCCCCCTCCCCACCAATCTATGGATAATACATTCCAAGACCCCAAATGAATGCCCAAAACCTCAGTTAGTACCAAACCCTATATACTACGTATATATAAAATTTAATTTATAAATTAGGCACTAAAAGAGATTAGCAACAACAAGAAGAACAATTATAAATATATACTGAATAAAAGTTGTGTGAATTTGTTCCCTCTCTCTCAAAATATCTCATTATATTTTGCTCACCTATTTTTGGACCAAGGTTGACCATGGGTTACAGAAACCATATGTGTTAGTCCATTCTCACACTGCTATAAAGAAATACCTGAGACTTGGTAGTTTATAAAGAAAAGAAGTTTAATTGGCTCACGATTCCACAGACTGTACAGGAAGCATAACTGGGGAGGCCTTAGGAAACTAACAATCACTGCAGAAGGCAAAGGGGAAGCCAGCATGTCTTATAGTAGGAGGAAGAGAAAAAGGGGGCAAGTATCACACACTTAAACAACCAGATCTCATGAGAACCCACAATCATAAGAACGGCAAGGAGGAAATTTACCCCCATAATCCAGTCAGCTCCCACCGGGTCCCACCTCCAAAACTGGGGATCACAGTTTCACATGAGATTTGGGTGGGCCCACAAATCCAAACCATATCCCCATGGAAAGCAAAACTATGGGTACGGAGGGATTACTGTACTTCACTGAGTCCAACATCTAATATCATTATACCTCCTGCCTTCTAGCTCTTTGAGCTCTCCAATTTGATCTTCCAAATTCAAGAAGATGGAAACTATAGGGAGATGCCCTCAACAAAATGACAGCTTTGCACATAGAATTTTGTAATGATTCCAGAGTCCACTAACAGCAAATGGAACAATTAGACAGCAGAAGGAGAGGGTGACAGAGATGTGTAGAAGACTGCTGAGTAAGATGAAAGAGATGAAACTGTCCTCAGCCAGGCCAGGCTTGTGGAAATTAACCTAGGCTGAGTGCCTGGGAGATAGACCAAGAGAAAGGATTTCAGGAGAAGGAAGCATAAATTTGAAATAATAAGGAGAAAAGAAAGGGAGGAAACAAGGGAGAAGGAGAAAAAGAAAGAATAAGAAGAACTTATAAAGAGAATTCAAACCTGCCTGCTAAGCTGAAAGGGTATAGTTTTGTCATTTACCTGAAACTTACCTGGTCACTGTGAGGTTTATCAACTTAAAATTTTTACTTTTTATATTTTTATTTTTATTTTTTCTAAGAGACAGGGTCTTGCTTTGTCACAGGCTGGAGTACAGTGGTGCGAACATAGCTCACCGCAGCCTCAAACTCCCAGGCTCAAGTGGTCCTCCTGCCTCAGTTTCCTGAGTGTTTGAGACTACAAGCATGTGCCACCACACCTGGATAATTTATTTTTTTGGTGGAGATAGAGTCTCACTTTGTTGTCCAGGCTATTGTCAAGCTCTGGCCTTTAGCAACCCCCCCCCATAAAATTTATTTGTAACCCTAAATTCAATACTCATGTGCTCTCATAGACATTCACAAAAATGACCCAAAGTGCTGGGACTGCAGGTGTAAGCCACCATGCCCAGCCACCTTGGGATTTTTCATACTACAATAAAATGGAGCAAGGGTTGGACCAAACCCATGGGCCAAATCTGACCTACCTTCTGTTTTGGTATGGTCCATCAAATGAGAATGTTTTCTATATTTTTAATAGTTGAAGAAAAAAAGTCAAAGGAAGAATATTTCAGGACATGAAAATTATGTGAAGCGTAAGTGTCCTTAAGTGAAGTTTTATTGGAACACCACCAGGCTCATTTGTTTGACTGTTTTCTACAGCTACTTTCAAGCTGCAACAGCAAAGTTGGGAAGTTGAGACAGAAACCACACGGCCCACAAAGCCTAATGCATTTACTCTCTGGTCCTTTACAGAAAATGTTTGCCGACCGCTAAATAGGAGCTTGTCTTTTAAGCAGTACACTAACTGTATGTTTGGGTACCGCTCCATAGGAGAAGGGGGGCAGGCCAGGGGAGCCAAGGGCAGGAGCTGTATACTGCCTATATGCCTATATGATTTAAAGGCACGGAGTGTGTGCGTGGGGATGTGCATGGAGGGGTTGAGGGTGGTGGGTACAATTCCTTAGGCAAGCCCCACAAAGTCAACACTGACTATAAGAGTGGGTATCTTTGCCTTTTTTTAATAATCAAATGCTATTTTTTTAAGCTACAAAATAAAATAGAATATTAGAAATCAGTGCAACGTGGTAGAATGGACATCCAGCTCTAAAAGTCCTCCATTGATTTCTCTTTTGAAGAAATCTTAGTCATTCTTTCATCATCCCAGCTGGGAAGACTGAGACCCCTGCCTGATGTCAAAGCTTGAGGTTATGCTTCTCCCTGCCTTCCTTGGAGTGCAGGCTGGCCCTGCCTGGCCACAGTTGACTCACTAGCTTGGGCTCCTCCAAGCCAGGTAGCCCTCTATTGAGCTTGGCCTTGTGGATCAGACAGACTCATTCCCACAGGCCTGCATTCCACTCTTTCCCATAATCCGCTTTCTGTTATTTGACCTTTTGTTTCCTTGCTGGTAAAGTCCAAGTTTCATATAATTCATGCCACGGGAATAAAACGCTCATCAGTGTCCTCTGCAAGTTCCTCCTCTGTCCTGTCAGCCTGTGCTCACAGAGGTGGCTGCACAGTCCCCTTTGATTTTCCACCTTGCTCCTCCTTGGCCTGGGATCAACTTTATCTGGCTCACCTGTCCAGGCCTTCTCTGTCATTCTCTCACATGTCTCCCTGCAGCCACATGCTCACACAGAGCACTTTTAATTTACGGATCTCTGTCTTCTTGGAGCAGTTCCTACAAAGGGTTATAATTTTACAAAATGAGCCTCCCACTCCACACTAAAACACTACCAGGTTAGTGAGAACTTTATCTACACATACAGGTATGTATATCTGTGTAAACAAGAGTTTGTGTGTGTTGATGTACACATACATGTATGTCCACGTACATAGACTTACATGGATATATGTGGGTCTGCCTGCAGGTATGTGCACAGCCCCAGCTAGCTCACCTGTCAGCTCAGTGTGTTGGATCAGGCAATCTCAGCAGCCAGGCTCAGCTACGAATGCCCATGACACAGGTTTATGATTGATTCATATTTACAGCGAAAAGAGGCCTTAAAAATTAACTTAGAATTTTTACATTTTTATAATAAAGACTACATCTTAAAAATGATATTTTACCAAATTCCCTTCTTGAATGGTTGGCAAGGTTGGTGTCCTTCCCTATCTTCAAAAAGAACAGAGGAGTTACAGAAAGCAGAGAGCTGGCAACATAAGTATGGCCACGGGTAAGGGATGAAGTAAGGGGCAGAGATAGATGTGAGTTTGAAGAATGTTCATAGTTCAGGCTACTGAGGGCTTTATCGTTTGGAGCAATACGGTTTTTGTTCATTTTTGAGTTTCCTGTGCCAAACCGCACATGGGGTAACTTAAAACAAAGAAATCAAGCACTAAATCAAGCACTTAAGTTCCTTAACTACAGGGAGAAATAAGAATTATTCTTTTCTAGGCCTATTTTTTTAAAAGAATAGATAAAAACTTGTTTACAAATATAGGCCCACATGCAAAGAACATCTCCTTTAGCTAACATAGTAGTGCACACAGTTGTGAATAAGTTCATAAGTTCATCAATGCAAGTACATGTGCATTGGAACACCCAAGGCATATTTCTTATGCTTCAAGTCTGTTTTGTTGACCAATATGTACCTAGAAGCTAGTACACTGCCTGAAAAATAGACAGAGCTCACATAAAAACTTTAAGAATGCATAGTGGATAGCACTGGCCTTGGAATCAATCAAAACTAAGGGAGGACTCACAATAACGAGTTTGCATGAGGGCTTTTTTCTAGTGAAGAAGAGTATAGAGGATGGTGGGAAGAGGAATTTGCACCCCCTAATAACAGGTTGGGGGTTGGAATGGGGAGGATGCCTCGTGTCTGTTCAGATACTGGTCCTCCAGCCCTGGGCCCTGGACTTAGATCTCAACCCCACAAGGAGAAGGGCTGCAGGCAGGGAGGGAAGCCACCAAGTTTCACCAAATGTGGCTTTGGTGCCAGGAGACATGGAGTGAAGACTCCTGCATAAAACAGAGCCCGCCCTGGCACCCTGAGGGCCTGAAGCAGACAGTGCCCAGGAGGAGCCAGCCTGTTTGGGAGAACAGCAGCTTCACCTAGTGCACCAGCCAGTTGGCAGCCGGGATAGGGGAGGCAACATTTCTGGGAGGCAGCATCATTCGGGAGGCAGAAGCAGAAGACCAGGACTAGATAGGACCAGACTGCCACTCATGTAAGCCCTTTGGTACACAAAAGCCGATGAACCTGTAGAAACTCAGCTATCCTGTGCCTGTAGATGATGGAGATGCAATGATATACAATTTTAGGTGCAAATGAGATGGCCTCATCAGGCCCCAAGATTACTGCTTGAGTCCCTTGAAGCTAGAAGTCTGGCATTTGTACTCCTGTACTATCTGATGATCCCTAGACCCTTAGGGTACCTTGAGGGGTGGGGGGTCCTGGCAGCTCAGTCCTGGCCTGTGGCACTGGCTGGAGGTCTTGATGAGTCCAAGCCACCTGAACACAGAAAAATCAGAGCTTGCAGAAGTCTGCTCCTCCATTCCTACATTGCAAGTGACTTTGAGATCTAGATTGTCTACTTCAGAGCCTATTTGTAAGCAAATTTCTTGATAGAATTTTTTACGCCTCAAAATTTCAAAGGATTTTTAGTCAATTAATATCTTGCACCTCCCTACTAGATGGTTTCCGGTTGCAGTAAGAGAGAAACAGAATGCCACAGCCTAGAGTAGATTTCTTCAAACATGCTCAGGAATTGGAGAATCTGTTTCCCCACTCCTTTTCCTTTCTGACCCTGTTTTCAGAGCTCCTTCCCACACAACCAGACACATGCTGGCTTAACATTGCCTTTGACAACTAGCTCAGTATCTGGTAGA
The DNA here is from genome assembly GCF_009761245.1 of Sapajus apella. NCBI lineage: Eukaryota > Metazoa > Chordata > Mammalia > Primates > Cebidae > Sapajus > Sapajus apella. The sequence continues at coordinate 18,023,676 of NW_022436989.1, forward strand.
TGACTGAAAAGAAGTGAAATCTCCTGTCACTTTCAATCTGTGTGGTTGGGCTTCTGTTCCCATGACTCCACTGAGACACTGAGAACCACTCAACCTGACTGACACTTTGCCACTCAGATCTCACTCCCATCCCTGCCTCCACTGGTCTCTGAGTTCAGGCCTCAATCACCTCTTACCAGTATATCTTCTGTAATATCCAGAGTGATGATGTTCTTGACTCCAGTATGGGTCTCTCCAATCCATTCTGTCCTTTACTCTCAGGAGGATGTAACTAATTGCCAACCCTGACTGTAGCAACCTGAATTGCAGCCCTCAAAGATATGCAGGACCCTGATGACTATAAATATTACTTTATGTGGAAAAAGGGGCTTTGCAGATGGGATTAAGAATCTTGAGATATGGAGATAATCTTGAAACATGGCCCTAAATGCCATCACAAGTATCTTTCTAAGAGGGAAGACGGGGGAGATCACAGTGAAAGAAGGAGGCGATGTCACTACAGAGGGGTAGATTGACATGTTGTGGCCACAAGCCAAGAAATGCCCACAACCACCAGAAGCTTGAAAAGGCTTGAAACAGATTCTTCCCTACAGCCCCCGAGGTTCTGCACCCCTGCTGACAACTGGATTTCAGACTTTTGACTTTCGGTATTGTGAGAAAATAAATTTCTCTTGTTTTAAGTCACCCCAGGAAACTAATAAATGAACAAAAACCCTGTTGCTCCAAACTACAATGCTCTCAGTAGTCTGAACCCTGAACATTCTTCAAACTCAAGTCTCTCTCTGCTCCTTAATTCATTCTTCATCCTTGGCCATACTTACATTGCCAGCTCTGTGGGACCTCCCAGTCCTTCCTCTCTGAAACTCCCCAGGGTTCACCAGTGAACACCTACACATAGCTCCTGTCTGGTCTTGAAAGTCATCACCTCTCTGAAGCCATGACAGTCTTTTCCCAGCTGTTCAATACATTTGCTTTTTAGATCCCTGTGTATACTACAATTTATTCCACTTGTCTATTTATGTTTTTCTCTTCTGCTAGACTGGAGTATCCTTATAGGCAAGGGCTAAACCTTATTTACTTCTGATAACCCCTATTCCTGGTATAGTGATTGCCATATGGTGGAAGGCTAATAAAAGTTTTAATGTTTAATGTTTAAATAAAATCACTTCTGTACAACAATTTTATACAGATGTTTATTTCTCTTAACTCCTTCAAAAATCCTCCTCTGACTTTAGCACACATTCCCCACTTGGTCCACTGTGACTTTTGTGATTGTCTTTCCTCATTCTCCTTCCCTGGCATTTCATGCCCTTCCACTTCAAATGGCATTGCTTATTAGTCGATTTCAGTTTTCCTTCTCTTTTATCTCCCCATGTATGGTCTTTTTGAGCAATTTTGGTCATTCTTCTATGTTGTTGGCTTCTAAACACGGTTCCTTCCTCTCCTCTGAACTCTTTCCTACCTACCCACCAGAAATCTCTGCACAGATGTCCCACAGACACTTTGAGGGTAACATGTCAAAAACAGTTTTCTCCTCTTCTTCCCTGCCTGTTAATCTGGGAAAGAAGGGACCCTGGGCTAGAATTCTGGAACCCACAGTAGGACATAAGAAAAGTAGGATGCAGCTGAGCAGAGCACCCAGTGCCAATGTCATGGGATAGTTTCGATAAAACTTTTATTTGAAAGGCCTCAGCAGAGATGTAGAAACCAGACAGGAGACCACAGCCAAGATTCCAAACCGGGCCACCAGCGAGGGTCGTCCAGGAAAGAAACAGTGCACAAAAATGTTCTGCAGAGACAAAGCCTCCAAGGTCTTCTTATGGGGCGCTGTAAGATGTCAGTTTGAGTAACATCCACTTCTACAATTCCTTTTTTCTTTCATTCAGCTGTCCACATTAGAAACCCCAAAGTCATTCTTTATCTTACCTCTCCTGTAACCCACCCTGCTTAGCAGATTCTAGGTTAAAGGGAGCTCTGAGTGTCTGTTCTTGGCTTCTCCTGCCCCATTTCCATTGTCTCTTCCTGTCTCCTGCCTGGGGCACTTAAAGACTTCCAAAGGGTCCCCCTTTTTACAGCCTCTTGCCACATCAGTTACTTCAAACACAGCTGCCAAATTCAAGTGCATTAAAATTGTTGGTGGTGTCCTGTTGCTTCTAGGAAGAAATTTGAACTCCTAAGCAGGGCACTCAAAGTCCTTGACATACACCAACTGTCTTTGCCTAGTCTACTGCTGATTCCTGATCTTACCCTGAACCCAGCCCTGCCCAGCAACTTGCAATCACTTTTACACCTTGGAGTATATCCACCCCCTTACCTTTCCCACCGGCACATTTTTGCTCATCTCTCAGAACGCCACTCCCATGCCCCTCTTTCCCTGTTTCCCCGCTGAGCGCCTTCTGGTTCATCTCCATTTCTGAGCTCCCGTGTTTGTAGTCACCCCCAATCACTTATCACACTCTGCAGGGGTAGTTATCTCCATATCCATATGCGCCACTAAACAATGGGCTTCTTGACAACAACCATAGTTTCTTATAAACTTCCAAATTCCCAGCGGTCGCTATGGAACCTGGTATCTTAAAAACGCTTCACAGTATTTATTGCGAGCACTTCAATAAATATTTGTTAAATGAATGAATAGGATATAAGATGACAACTAAGAACAGAAAAGAAGAGAGCATGTTGTTTGTTAGACAGGTCTCAATGACTTGATGCTTCCCCAAGAGCTCCGATTCATGAACGCTCCACTCTCAGGTAGTAAAGTTTTCATAGCTTGTTCTGGCAGCTAAACAAGAGGTCAGGGAGTAAATGATTCCTGCAATTTGTCCAGGGCTGAACATCAGGACTAATGCTAAAGAAACTGACAGGAGGTCAGTGGGGAAAGCGAGCGCGGGCCTCAGATCATCAGAGCTGGAAGATTCTTAGCTCTCACCACCCTTAACTTACAGCTGAGGAGACAAGGTCCAATGAGGCCATGTGCCTTATCCTAGCAAGTGACAAGGCTAGGGAAAAAGGTAAGGACACAGCCACTGGAGAGGGGAATGGATGGAGATGGAGCCAAAAGGAAAGCAAAGTAGATTTAAGTGAGCCTGAATCCTTGAGTCACCATTCCTCTCTTTGGTAGTTATAGATTCCTCATGCACACATATATCAAATTGTGTGTTTGTGCTGCTTTATAAAGAGATTTTTACATGCATATATTCAGTGAAGAAGTGTTTCTTTGTTTCTCTGACCAGATTAGGAGCTCCAGAGGAAGGGGGCTTCTCTGTTCTGTAGGTTTCCATCTCGCTGCTCTACACACCCCTACTACACACACACACACACACACACACACACACACACACACACACACACTCTCTCTCTCTCTCTCTCTCTCTCTTTCTCTCTCTCTCTCTCTCTCCTAATGTTGGGCCTGTTTGACATCTAAGACCGTGATGTAGACTTACAGATGACTGTCCTTGCTGCTTTAGAGTAATCCATCTAATCCTGTCTGGTAAAAGGACTTTTCTTCTGTTCCTCTTCTAATTCTAGTTCTACTGACCTAATGAGCCTGAGCAAGTTTCTGCGGCCCTGCCTTCATTTCCTAGCTTTCATTTTGAGGCATCATTTCTCCTGCCCCCACCCAAGTCTTCTCTTGAGTCCTCTAATGTTGCCTTAGAACAATGACACTTTTCCACCACTGCCTAGGCCTAGATAACCACTCCTATGTTGACTCATTTTCATATCCCAATTACTGGAGGAACTTCCCCAAAACAGATAAGGTCTGCAGCCGACAGGCTGCACAGGCTTGTGCCTGGGGTGCTGGTCATTTGCAGCTTGCTCTCAAGTCCACCCCTTGTCTTCCTCCTGCCAGCTCTGCCTCGCAGGGAGTTGAGCAGATCTGCAGAGTTGCGTGTGTTTTTATACCCACAGAGGTCTTGGCATCACTTGGGCACTAAGCCTTCTTGGAAGATGTTGAGAGTCAAAATCAGCTATTTCATGGCTCGTTGATTGGATAAAAGGCATCAGAGGCCAATGCACACCCTCAGAAACTGCCCCAGCTTTCTCCAGCCACGCAGCCCCGGGCCTCTGGACCACCTGGACACAGATGTCCTTTCTCTCCCAAACTCTAAATCAGAGAGACATAGATGGCAACAACCTCCCCAAACTGATCACAGCAGCAAACCACACCCTGCCAGTGTAGCTCTGTGCGAATGCTTCCAGAATCTCCATCAAGCAGGTTAGGTTTCCTGAGGGAGAATGACACCGCGTGGCCAGTGTAAGGACCCCCAGCAGGCCTCTTCAGCTTCCCTTTGGAGGGAAAAAGTTGAAGGCCAATCCCTGGATGGTGCAAATTTTCTTTATCAGCAAACAAGACTCACAAGTACACACTCTATGAGATGTATACCTGCCTAGTGGGGCTGAAGAAGAGTCCCAGGGGCCAAATGGAGTCTGCCCCTCCTTTACCATCCCAGTCTACCTTTGCCCCAGCAGGAGGGGAACCTCACCTCATTGTGTTTTGAAAGAATTGAAGAACTGAGGAGGGAAACACTGCCTCAGAGGCTGAAAGTGGTGATTCCGTCTTATAATTACATAAAGTCAAATAGCTTACAGATGGCTTTTGCACATGTCATTTAACATGATCTTCCCACTAACCTGTGAACGAGCCGGGCCAGTCCTGTTATCCCCACCTGATATGTAACATGCCAAAGCTCAGAGATAGGTGAATTGCCAAGGACATCGTCCACTTCAACAACAGCTTGATAAATGTACAGTGAAGGTCTACTAAGTACAGGTGGCCCTTGAACAACAGGAGCTTAAGCTGTGTGGGTTCACTCATATGAGGACTTTTTCCAATAAGTATACTGGAAAATTATTTGGAGATTTTTGATGATTTGAAAAAACTTGGAGACAACACTTGTAGCCTAGAAACACTGCAAAAATATGGCTGGGCGCAGTGGCTCACGCCTGTAATCCCAGCACTTTGGGAGGCCAAGGCGGGCGGATCACTTGAGGTCAGGAGTTCAAGACCAGCCTGGTCAACATAGTGAAACCCTGTCTCTACTAAAAATACAAAAATTAGCTGGGCATGTCGGCACACGCCTGTAATCTCAGCTACTTGAGAGGCTGAGGCACAAGAATTGCTTGAACTTGGGAGGTGGAGGTTGTAGTGAGCCGAGATTGCACTCCACTGTACTCCAGCCTGGATGACAAAGCGAGACTTCATCTCAAAAAAGAAAGAAAGAAACATTGCAAAAATAGACAAGAGAAAAATTTAAAAATAAAAATCAATTTATGAAGTGTTTTTAAAAACAAAAAAATAGAAAAATTGCTAAAAATAAGAAAAAGTTAGGCATGTCATGAATGTATAAATATATGGGTTGGTCAATTGTTTATGTTATTGCTAGGGCTTTGGTCAGCAGTAGGCTATTAGTCATGATAATTTGGGGAAATCAAAGGTTATACTGGGACTGTACTGAGGGTCAGACCCCCTAACCTCCATGTTGTTCAAGAGTCAACTGCAATGCAAGGATAAACAGAACAAGATCCTCTGCCCGGCTGATATTTGTAGTCCAGTCTGAAAAAGACACACTAGTAAATAGGTCATTTGGCCATTGGGCAGCAGGGGATGTGAGACAGGCTGAGCTGGGCAGCCAGGCGGTGGAGTGGATGGAGGATGGGGAGCAGTGGAAAATCCGGCCTGGACAAGGAGACTCCAGGATGCAACTTAAAAGACTAGGAAGATGACTTGACAAGGAGGGCCCTTTGTGCCCAAGACACAAAGTCCAGAGCAAGAGGAACACGGCGGGTCCCCTGGAGCCCTGTGGAAAGGGTGGGAGCTGCTTGCAGCAGAGCAGAGCACAGAGAGCAGAGGGCAGCTGAGCAGGCAAGCCCGCACCAGGCAGGGACATCACGGTAACATGTTTGCTGAGGAACAATATTGAGGCTCAGCAAGGGAGTAACTTGGCAGATATTATTTAAGATACAGCTATCATCACTCAAATAACTATTGGGGAAATGGAGTTGAAGAGAGTAAAACAAGAGATAGACCAGTTAGGAGGCTAAATACCCTAGACAGGAGAGAGACGGCAGGATCAGGAGGGTGGGAGAGAGGGATGGAACTGGATTGAAAATATTTAGGAGGTAAAGAGTGAATGTGAGAATCAAAAAAAAGGAATGGTTCTAGATGACCTGAGTTTATGATTCGGGGCCACCTTTGACAGAGGCGGGTAATATAGAAGGAGGAGCGGGTCTTGGGACAATGGCGACTTGGGTTTTGAACACATTGCATTTGACAGGTCTATGAGACATTTAAGCGGTTCAGGATACAGCTAGAAATGTGAGTATGAAACTCTGGGGAGATACACCCGAGATGGAAACTTAAACTGAGAATGGGCACCATCGTCCCAGGAGATGGTACAGTGAGGAGAGCTCATACCACACTCAAGGCCAGGGAGAAATGGCCAGAAATGTAGAAGCAGAGATGGAACCCATGTCAGAAGCCAGGGGAGGAATGAATGACAAGGCCAAATGTGGAAGAGAAGAGAGGCGCCCCCTGGACTGGGCAAAGGGAGGTCACTGGTCATGTTGGACAAGCAAGGTTGGGTGTCGTGGCTGAGTGCACTGTGGGTGGATGGATGTTGATCTGGAGGTGGATGGGTCTTAAGCTGGAGGTGATGAAGAGGCGAGGGCAAGGACAGATTAGCTGTTCTTAAGGCTGGGTAGAAAAGGTGAGACCACAAATAAGACAGTGGCACCAGGGGACACTTCTGTGCTGTTGTTCTTAGGATTGGAGAAATTTGAGCCTCTGCTGAGGCTCTGAAAGCATGCGTCAAAGCTACAGCCAGGAATAGGTGGTAGGGTTAGGGTTACAAATGAGAACTTTGGCTCCTAAATCCAATTTCTTATTCATGCACCAGGATGGAGAAGTATACTAGGAGGAGAATGGGGCTGAAGCAGGCAGGTAGTCTCTAAGAGGAAATAGGATTGTGCATTACAGTAAAACACAGTCTAAGCAAAAAGGAGGCTGCATAATTCTCTGGAAAAGTTGGCAGTTGTCTAGATCTGGGTTCCCAAGGAGTGGGGCATGTCTACTCCAGATGGCGGCTGAGTGCCATGCCGGTTTTTCGTGACATGATCAACAACTCACGGACATACCCCATGCTTGCTAGCATGTGAACTCCTGCCTGCTCCATCTTTGAGTCTGTTGATCTGACCATGTCAAGGTGAAGGTAAGTTTGAAAATGGTTTCTTTCCTTAATATTGAATACCTTTTTTTCACTGTCATTCCTCTCTTCCCCTGGCCCTCAGGGGCAAATGTCTTTGTGGGGTGCCCTGAAGGAACAGAGCAGTCAAGCACAGTGTCTGAGAGCCTGGGACCTGCAGCTAGAAGGCTCCCCTGTCCACTTGTTGTGGGACTCTAAGCAAAGCATTTCATCACTTTGTGCCTGTTTCCTCAGGCAGTGTGAATACTAACCAGCAAGGCACTTAGAACACTGTCCAGGACTGGGGCTCATGGAAGTACTATGTCTGTGTTGGGCTATCATTCTGTCTCTGACCCCGGGGTTTGCAAATTTGATTCAGTCTCTGCCTGCCTTTCCAACCTACACCATGAACCCTGGTTAAAGTAGAAATTAGATCCCAGTTTTTAACTCCAGTTTGATTTCCCAGTAGAGACAGTTAGTTCCCCAACTGAGATGGCAGTGGGTGAAATACAACCAGGTTCTTCCATAATTAGTTTCAATTCTTACACCATCTTTCTGGGTAATGAAATTATTCCTTGTCCTTATGGTTTTTACTGACAGCAATAAAAATTATTTTCGGTCTTATTGCTAGAATTCTTTGGGTTTTGTCAAAGGAATATAATTCCCTAGAATAATCAAATTAATTCATTATCTTAGTATTTTACATAATTTTTATGCTGAGGGATATGAAATTGTTGCCATTTGACTATTTCTGATCTACAAAATGAGTATTTCATATGATTCAACCTAATATTTTCAACCACTAATGGAATTTCTATTTATGTGGGTGGGGTGGAAAAGATGAATTGTTTGCTGTCTAAGATAACAATAGAATTCCTCTTAGAGAGGGAACTGTTTTTTCTTTGGGGAAATACGTCAATGGGTGTTTTGTTTTTGCAGAAGATTACAGATAATAGAAGACTAAAGGGAGCAAAATCATCTGCTTGATCTGAAGATCTCAGGGGTTCTTGTTTTGTTTTTATGATGGGGAGAGTGAGATAGGGAGGACTTGTTAAGTACCACCTAAATCTACCTCCCAACATAGGTTTGGCCTAAAGGTGTCTTCATACATATGAACTGCAACCTAACTGGATATGTAAGTGAACTGTAACCTACCCTTGTGCCAGTCACTGAGTTTTGGCCAATCAAAGGCAGCCAACTGTTCAAACCAGGTTCAAATAAGGCAAACACCAGGCTGTAACCAATCCAGCTGTTTCTGTGCCTCACTTCTGTTTTCTGTACATCATTTTCCTTTTTCTATCTATAAATAATCTTTAATCACAGGGCAGTGCCAGAGCCTCTCTGAACTCTTGGTTCAGGGGCTGCCAACTCGTGAATCGTTCTTTGCTCAATTAAACGCTGTTAAATTTGCCTAAGGTTATTATTTTATCAGCCTAGCCCGCAAGAAAATGTAGGCCTTGGTGCTAATGGTGCCTGGTGTGGCCACAGCATGGCAGGGGCGCTTGGCCGGGAAGCCCCAGAGCAGCCACGTCCCCCACACACTCAGCTGAAGTTGAGCTCTCCACCTCCACACCCACCCAGCTTTGCTTACTGGCTTAGTAGCATTTGGGGGATATCGGTACCGCAGCACTATCTACACTGCAGCTGAGAGAAAGGGGCCTCTTATGGGACGGGGCAGGGCAGGACAGCAGGGGCAGGAAAGGAGAGGCACGATAAGCAGAGGTTCACACTCGAATGCAAGCATTCCTTGGGACTGCTCAGAAATAATGCACGACCAGGCAGGCATTGGCCATCCTGAAATTTCACATGCAATTCTAGGATTCTGGGAGGTTGGTAGACATCTGGAACCGCTCATTCTGAGAACTCAAATCATCTGTACCCCCAATGCTTACTGTCTACATTAACATGACTTTGCTCTTACAGGAAACACTTGTCCAGGAAAATAAAAGCTGCAAATAACTTTGTTTCAGGAACTTTCTGGAGGAATTCATTCAAAGGATCATTAAACGATGAGAGTTTTCATAGATAGCATCAGTGACTATTTATAACTCAAGGTTCTTTGAATCCCTTGCCTCAAAACCCTCACATTACTGCATCCACCAATCCTGATAATATAAACTCCCACCCCTGCTGCATTGAACAACCTCTAAAACCCAACCCCTAAGCCTCATAACTCTCCAGACTTGGATGCCCCAGCTGAGATGCTGTTATTCAGGCTCTCCTAGACCACAGTAAGCAATGAATGGCTTCAGCTTATTGATAGGTTGTAGGAGGGTATCTTTAGGGAGCTGGATTTTGCTTGGAGTAGGTATGCCAGGTGCTGGGGATATCAAAGCCAGCAAAACTGAACCCCTGACTTCACAGAGCTAATATTATGATGCAGCAGACACATTAAACAACTCATCACAAGTAGTTCAACAATTATTTAAACATGACTGTGGTACATGCTACAAAAAAATTACAAAGCCCCAGAGGAGTGCGGCTCTGACTGATGTGGTGGGAAGCAGGGGCTTGGGAAGGAGCAACAGGGGTGCCTGCAAGGGAGGCCGGGGAGGTTACAACATGGTCCTGTGCAGACCACATCGCTCATTTCCATGGTGCAGCAGGAGAGGGCCTCAGGCTTATTGAAAGGGTTCCTAAGTTTGTAAAGTGGGAGAAGTACTGCCCTAGCCCACAGGGAAGGGAATGCAAAATATGGGCTGTGCACCAGAGTGCCTCAGATGGGAGGCAGGTGTAAGACAGAGGAAGGCCTGGGGACAGGGTTGATGCCGCCGCTGCAGGACTCAGCAGAAGTGAGCCTCTGAGTGCTTACCTGGCTGGGGAGATGCATGGCTGAAGGGGGATTCTGGAACCAAGTGAAAACTCTTATGGGCCTAGGCTTGGGAGGAGGGATCTTGAAGGGAATGTAGAACAATTGTCATATGGTACCCTGGGAGGAGATGGAAGGTGAGGGCAAGAGAGAGTGTGATTTTAAGTGGCCTTAAGTCATTCCTGAATTCCAGAGTCTCAAAGATCAAAAAGGTAGAGCCTGACACCCTGGGGTATGGGAGATTACAACCAGTTTCCACACAGAGTGCAAGACTGGCCTCGGAAATTCAGGGACATCCCATGAATAAAACTGCGCCACTAGGTCTAGGCTGACTTGGGTACAGCAAGGGAGAAAACCCTATGCTAATTGTGGTTCATTCATGGAATAGTAGGGATGAGGTTGGAAAAGTATGCTGGGACTGGAGGGAGGAGAGATAGCCACACCTATCTGCGGACCATTGGGTTGAAGCAGGTGAGGGGCGTGTTAAAAGCCATGTCTCAGCAAGGGTTACCTGGCATGGGAGGCAGCTCTGCTGTTCCCCAGGCTAAAACAAATCAGATCCGCAGCAGGACGGGGTTGCAAGAGGACTGGGACAGGCTGGAAGTCACTCCATGAAAGGCTAAATCCCTGAGGTCTCCCGATAGTGCAGAGGGTGTGAAGTAGAGGAGAGGTTACTGAGGCCACACATGGAGCCTGGGAGGCTAGGAAAGTGAAGATAGTGATGACAGAGCAGGAAGCCTGGGGGAGTGGGCTTGGGGAGGTTACAACATCCTTGGCTTGGAATGTACTGACTGTGACGTGGTAGAGGATGTGAAGTCCGAGCAGAGACCGGCCATAACGAGGCCCAGAGACGTACCCGCTTCTCCAGTGGACCAGATGTGATGGAGCCCCAAGAGTGGCTGGCTTGCTCCTTGGTAAATAAGCACTTATCAAGCCCACTTACGGATGGAGAGCCAAGCAGCTTATCAGCTAGAAAGTGGCAGAATTGGACTTTGAACCCATTCCCTCTGACGCCAGAGGCTGCTCCTGACTGTCAGCTTCCCAGGTTCTGTGGACACCGAGCAGAGAGACTGCAGGTTGTAAATCACTAAAAGAGTGCACAAGAAAGGAAGGCAAGACCTCACCCACTCAATAGAGGTGGAAAGCAGAGGCAGGAGGCCTTCACACATGTCCCCTCCCCATTATGGGAAAAAAGGAGGGGGAGAAAGTATAATCCTTTCCTTTCTTCCTTCCCACTCTTTATCTGCAGGACAGAACTGAGCTACCACATCTCTTAGGAAATAGATCCTTAAGGGGCCCAGAAATTCGGAAGCAGTCACCATGTTCTGACACCGGGTGACTCACCTAGACTCTAATGACTCTAGTCCAAAGTCCAGGGTGCTGATGCTAGCTCAGTGTTGAGCTCTGAAATGAATCACAACACGGCATCATCCCTGTGGACGTGACCTTCCAACACCTCTCCTCTCCCCACACACACACACCACACACATACACATCACACAAACACACCCCACACGGCACACTCTACACACCACACACACATGCCACACATACATCACACACCCATACACCATGCATCACACACACATATACCACACCACACACACGGCCTACATGCTACATGTGTATCATATACAAACATATATCACTCTCCATAAACACGCTCCCACATACATCACACCACAAACACCATACACATGGACCACACACACAGACCACACACACACCAAGATCATACACACAGATCACACACACATGCAAACCATACACACAGATGACACACACACTACACAGACCGCACAGACCACACACACACGTAGACCAGACATACACACAGACCACATACACACACAGACCATACACAGAGACCACACACACAGACCACACACACAACTATACACACAGACCATACAGACCACACATACAGATACACATATGCACGCACACTCCCACCTCACAGATCACACACCACACACACACACACACACACACACACAGACCATACTCACACAACCATACAAACCACATAGACCACAAATACACACACTCACACACACAGACCACACTCACACAACCATACACACAGACCACACATACACAGACACACAGATGCACACACACTCACACCTCACAGATCACACACACCACACATACTACACACACACGGCATACACACACACACACTCCAACAACCATACAGACCACATAGACCACAAATACACACACTCACACACACAGACCACACACACACACACACACATCTATACACACAGGCCACACATACAAAGACACACACATGCACAGACTCACACAGATCACACACCACACACACACACACACACACACACACCACACACATACAGACTGCACACATACAACCATATAGGCCACACATACACACAGACAGACACAGACCACATACAAAGACTACATATACACAAAAACTCAGACCACACACACATACACATACATACACACCACACACACACACACACACACACACACACACACACACACACACATATCCCTACGTAAAAGAATTCTGGGAGTAAGTATAAAGCCTCCTTGTCCCTGGACACTGGCTTCTATCTGAAACTTAAGCTTGGGTTCAGGATTTCTAATTAGCCCCATGTTTTCATCTACTGGAGACACTGAGTCATTAGACAATTTTCTGATGATCTGCATGTACCTCTGAAATACATGATGCCACCATCAGCAGCACATAAACATTTAGATGTAGCTGAATTCCCCACAATAAGGAGATTAAGCAGGGTTGGGGTTTGGGACGTGTAAGCCATATCCTATCAGAACTAAAGATAAAGATGAAATGTATCTAAATCTCCCTTCCCCCACTTCTGTGCTGCTTAAATCATTGCACAGAAGCATACTTAGTACTAAGCGGTGAGTATCACCAGTGTTCTCATTCTATTTCACCCATCAAGTTAAGCACCTTCTTATCACAGCTGAAGTGGTGGTACAGAGAGGCTGGATCTTACAACTGCCTGCCCCTGCCCCTGGCGGGATGCATCCCCAGGGAGTTGACATACTTAAAGAGTAAAGCAGCTCATTTCATCAAATTAGTTTACACAGATGAGAAAGGAGACTTCAGAGGCGAGTAGGCAAAGAGCCTTTTTGTTCTTTGTAATTTGACTCTGTAATTTGGTTATTATTTTTGTTTAATTCTACAAGCAGCCTGTGAGACGAACTGACTCTGCATGGGGCCATCTTGTCAATGTTAACAACTCCCTTATTTATTTGCCTGGGAGAATCCTCCCATTTTGAAATATAGCATGCGATTCAGGGCTTATGTCTGCCTGGCTGCTGCCCAAGACCTTCCTCAATTAAGGAGGCACTTGTCATGAGACCCCCATGCAACCATATAAAAAGTCTTGCTTCTGGTCAATCTCAGTGGCTCATCCCTGTAAACCCAACACTTTGGGAGGCCAAGGCTCAAGGATCACTTGAGGCCAGGTGCTTGAGACCAGCCTGGGCAACAGAGCAAGATCACATTTCTGTTTTTTTAAAATTAAATTAGCCAGGTATGGAGGTACACACCTATAGTATTAGCTTCTCAGGAGGCTGAGGTGGGAGGATCACTTGAAACCAGGAGTTTGAGGCTTCAGCAAGCTATGATCATGCCATTGCACTCCAGTATGAGTGACAGAGCAAGAGCCTCTCTCTATTTTTAAAAGAGCTTGCTTTCTGCTCATTTTCTATTCTTCACGATTTGATTTATTTGGTTTTGTGTGCTTTTGGCTCCTACTTTTATCTTTCTCCTTAGATAGGCCACCCAACCTGGACCTTAGTACCCTGGGGGCTCAGCATTTCCGTGGACACCAATCACTCCATAACTGGACTCCACTCTGATCCTCTACCAAAAACTCGGACCATACACACGCTACCCATGGGACTGTAGGGGGAGATCTTTTAAACACCATAGGATGGACGAAGCACTAGGTTTTTCTAGAGTGCTTGTGAAAATGCAGATTCCTGGGCCACACTCCAGACTTCCAAAATTAGATTCCCTTAGGAGTGGAGCCAAGGAATCTGCATTTTATAACCTCCACAATTGTGTCTTATACCTGCTGAAGTTTGAGAGCCATCTCCTATCAGAACTAAAGATAAAGATGAAATGTATCTAAATCTCCCTTCCCCCTCTTCTAGATTTTAGAGGGACTAACTTCTCCATTTTATATCAAATAGGATTTGTGTTTAATACGTAAGAACCCCAGCAAAGCCTTAATTGAGATAAGACTGTCCCTTTTAAATCACTGCAGGGGCTTTCTCTAGTTATTTTTATTCAAAAATGACTGATATTTTTTGAGTAGTTTACATGCCAGGTTAAACCTCAAATTAATCTTTCCAACAACCCCATGACATAAGTACAAGAAACTAAAGTTGAGAGAGGTTGAGTAGCTTACCCAAGGTCACACAGTTCATCAGAGCTAAAATCACAACTAGATTCTGCCACATGCAAATATAGGAAAGCTGGATCAGGTGGGGAGTCTGGCTTGGGTCAGCCTCCAGTGTCGGCAAATACACAGAATTCTGATTCCTAACTTGACACAGACAGCCCCTTAATACAGAGCTTAAAGCAGGAGAACAACAGAGAGGGAAAGGATGGACTCAAAAAGATGTTCATGTGGACCGGCCGGGTGTGGTGATTCACACCTGTAGACCCAGCACTGTGGGAGGCCAAGGCAGGAGAATCACCTGAGGTTGGGAGTTTGAGACCAGCCTGACCAACGTGGAGAAACTCCATCTTACTAAAAATACAAAATTAGTCAGGCATGGTGGTGCATGCCTGTATTCCCAGCCACTCAGGAGGTTGAGGCAGGAGAATCGCTTGAACTCGAGAGGCGGAGGTTGCGATGAGCAGAGATAGCACCATTGCACTCCAGGCTGAGCAACAAGAGTGAAACTCCGTCCAAAAAAAAAAAGAAAAAAGATGCTCATGTGGACAGTGTGAGTTCTAAG